>NC_079190.1:415346684-415658849 GCF_029499605.1 Hyla sarda
GGATAGGGGATAAGATGTGTAAGCACCGGAGTACCCCTTTAAGAATATATATCACCTATGTTATAACATTCTGGAACAAGACAATCAAAAACAGTAGTCATGCTTTTACTTAGTCACTCCCTTGTAAAAGAACATATACATAACACATGTAAAGAAATTTAAAATTTAAAAAGTTAACAAAAAAGATAACTCCACAAAAGATTGTTAATTTACAAGAAATATGACATGGCGGCATTGGAAACTTTACTAGATTACACATTTTGAGCACAAATACATATAAATTGCTATGCTCAGTTCAGTCCTCCTCCCCTACAGAATTCCTGTCCATCTTTAAAATTGGTGAATTTTTAACTATTTGCTTCATTTATCACAAATAGTGGTAACATGAAAGTTTCCATTGCCCACAATCTCATAATCTGGTATTCCTAAATTTAAACATTAAAAAACAATTGAAGCTTTAAGGCCCCTTTCACACTACACAATTACTCAGAAAATCGGCATTAAAACGGTAGTTACCTAGTCCTATACGGCCGTTGGAAAATCCCATTATAGTCTATGAGGTTTTTCTAATAGCCGTTTTAACCCGTTATTTTATGATGGAAGATAGTAATGGGAGAAATAGTTCATGAACTATTTCTCCCGTTACTATCTTCCGTCACAAATAATGGCCGTTATTAATAACGGGCTATAACGTGTTAAAACGGCTATTAGAAAAATCCCACAGACTATAATGGGATTTTCTAACGGCCGTATAGGATTTTGTAACTGCCCTTTTGCTGACGATTTTCTGACGGAAGAATATATATCACCTGTTATAAAATTCTGGTATAAGATAATCAAAAAAGTTGTCATGTTTTAAGTCACTCCCTTGCGAAAGAACATTGAAATAACACATATAAAGACAAATGAAAAGTTAACAAAAAAGGAAATTCCACAATAGATTGTTAATATACAAGGAATATGACATGGCGGCCTTGGAAACTTTACTAGATTGCATCTTTTGAGCACAGTTACAAATAAATCGCTATGCTCAGTTCAGGCCTCCTCCGCCGCTACAGCCTTCCTGTCTATCTCCAAAATTGGTGCATTTTTTACTATTTGCTTCTTTTATCACAAATAGTAGTAACATGAAAGTTTCCATTGCCCACAATCTCATAATCCGGTATTCCTAATTTTAAACATTCAAAAACAATTGAAGCTTTAAAGGGGTACTCTGGTGCTTACATATCTTATCCTCTATGCAAAGGATAGGGGATAAGATGCCTTATCGCGGGAGTCCCGCAGCTGGGGACGCCCGGGATCATGCACGCGGCACCCAGTTTGTAATCAGTCCCCGGAGCGTGTTCGCTCCGGGTCTGATTACGGTCGACCGCAAGGGCCGGCGGCGTGTGAAATCACGCCCCCGTGTGACGTCACGCTCCACCTCTCAATGCAAGCCTACGGGAGGGGGCGTGATAGCTATCATGCCCCCTCCGTAGGTTTGCATTGAGGGGCGGAGCGTGACGTCATACAGGGGCGGGGGGCGTGATGTCACATGCCGCTGGCCCTGCGAGCACGCTCCGGGGACTGATTAAAAAGGGGGTGCCGCGTGCATGATCTCGGGCGTCCCCAGCTGCGGGACTCACGCGATCAGGCATCTTATCCCATATCTTTTGGATAGGGGATAAGATGTGTAATCACCGGAGTACCCCTTTAAGAATATATATCACCTATGTTATAACATTCTGGAACAAGACAATCAAAAACAGTAGTCATGCTTTTACTTAGTCACTCCCTTGTAAAAGAACATTTACATAACACATGTAAAGAAATTTAAAAATTTTAAAAGTTAACAAAAAAAGAAAACTCCACAAAAGATTGTTAATTTACAAGAAATATGACATGGCGGCATTGGAAACTTTACTAGATTACACATTTTGAGCACAAATACATATAAATTGCTATGCTCAGTTCAGTCCTCCTCCCCTACAGAATTCCTGTCCATCTCCAAAATTGGTGTATTTTTAACTATTTGCTTCTTTTATCACAAATAGTAGTAACATGAAAGTTTCCATTGCCCACAATCTCATAATCTGGTATTCCTAAATTTAAACATTCAAAAACAATTGAAGCTTTAAGGCCCCTTTCACACTACATAATTACTCAGAAAATCGGCATTAAAACGGTAGTTACCTAGTCCTATACGGCCGTTGGAAAATCCCATTATAGTCTATGAGATTTTTCTAATAGCCGTTTTAACCCGTTATTTTATGATGGAAGATAGTAATGGCAGAAATAGTTCATGAACTATTTCTCCCGTTACTATCTTCCGTCACAAATAATGGCCATTATTAATAACGGGCTATAACGTGTTAAAACGGCTATTAGAAAAATCCCACAGACTATAATGGGATTTTCTAACGTCCGTATAGGATTTTGTAACTGCCTTTTTGCTGACGATTTTCTGACGGAAGAATATATATCACCTGTTATAAAATTCTGGTATAAGATAATCAAAACAGTTGTCATGCTTTTAGTCACTCCCTTGCGAAAGAACATTGAAATAACACATATAAAGACAAATGAAAAGTTAACAAAAAAGGAAATTCCACAATAGATTGTTAATATACAAGGAATATGACATGGCGGCCTTGGAAACTTTACTAGATTGCATCTTTTGAGCACAGTTACAAATAAATCGCTATGCTCAGTTCAGGCCTCCTCCGCCCCTACAGCCTTCCTGTCCATCTCCAAAATTGGTGCATTTTTAACTATTTGCTTCTTTTATAACAAATAGTAGTAACATGAAAGTTTCCATTGCCCACAATCTCATAATCCGGTATTCCTAATTTTAAACATTCAAAAACAATTGAAGCTTTAAAGGGGTACTCCAGTGCTTAAAAATCTTATCCCCTATGCAAAGGATAGGGGATAAGATGCCTTATCGCGGGAGTCCCGCAGCTGGGGACGCCCGGGATCATGCACACGGCACCCAGTTTGTAATCAGTCCCCGGAGCGTTTTCGCTCCGGGTCTGATTACGGTCGACCGTAGGGCCGGCGGCGTGTGAAATCACGCCCCCGTGTGACGTCACGCTCCACCTCTCAATGCAAGCCTATGGGAGGGGGCGTGATAGCTATTATGCCCCCTCCCGTAGGTTTGCATTGAGGGGCGGAGCGTGACGTCATACGGGGGCGGGGGCGTGACGTCACATGCCGCTGGCCCTGCGAGCATGCTCCGGGGACTGATTAAAAAGGGGGTGCCGCGTGCATGATCCCGGGCGTCCCCAGCTGCGGGACTCACGCGATCAGGCATCTTATCCCCTATCCTTTGGATAGGGGATAAGATGTGTAAGCACCGGAGTACCCCTTTAAGAATATATATCACCTATGTTATAACATTCTGGAACAAGACAATCAAAAACAGTAGTCATGCTTTTACTTAGTCACTCCCTTGTAAAAGAACATTTACATAACACATGTAAAGAAATTTAAAAATTTAAAAAGTTAACAAAAAAAGAAAACTCCACAAAAGATTGTTAATTTACAAGAAATATGACATGGCGGCATTGGAAACTTTACTTGATTACACATTTTGAGCACAAATACATATAAATTGCTATGCTCAGTTCAGTCCTCCTCCCCTACAGAATTCCTGTCCATCTCCAAAATTGGTGTATTTTTTACTATTTGCTTCTTTTATCACAAATAGTAGTAACATGAAAGTTTCCATTGCCCACAATCTCATAATCTGGTATTCCTAAATTTAAACATTCAAAAACAATTGAAGCTTTAAGGCCCCTTTCACACTACATAATTACTCAGAAAATCGGCATTAAAACGGTAGTTACCTAGTCCTATACGGCCGTTGGAAAATCCCATTATAGTCTATGAGATTTTTCTAATAGCCGTTTTAACCCGTTATTTTATGATGGAAGATAGTAATGGGAGAAATAGTTCATGAACTATTTCTCCCGTTACTATCTTCCGTCACAATAATTTCTAAAACGGCTATTAGAAAAATCCCACAGACTATAATGGGATTTTCTAAAGGCCGTATAGGATTTTGTAACTGCCCTTTTGCTGACGATTTTCTGACGGAAGAATTTATATCACCTGTTATAAAATGCTGGTATAAGATAATCAAAACAGTTGTCATGCTTTTAGTCACTCCCTTGCGAAAGAACATTGAAATAACACATATAAAGACAAATGAAAAGTTAACAAAAAAGGAAATTCCGCAATAGATTGTTAATATACAAGGAATATGACATGGCGGCCTTGGAAACTTTACTAGATTGCATCTTTTGAGCACAGTTACAAATAAATCGCTATGCTCAGTTCAGGCCTCCTCCGCCCCTACAGCCTTCCTGTCCATCTCCAAAATTGGTGCATTTTTAACTATTTGCTTCTTTTATCACAAATAGTAGTATCATGAAAGTTTCCATTGCCCACAATCTCATAATCCGGTATTCCTAATTTTAAACATTCAAAAACAATTGAAGCTTTAAAGGGGTACTCTGGTGCTTACATATCTTATCCTCTATGCAAAGGATAGGGGATAAGATGCCTTATCGCGGGAGTCCCGCAGCTGGGGACGCCCGGGATCATGCACGCGGCACCCAGTTTGTAATCAGTCCCCGGAGCGTGTTCGCTCCGGGTCTGATTACGGTCGACCGCAGGGCCGGCGGCGCGTGAAATCACGCCCCCGGTGTGACGTCGCGCTCCGCCTCTCAATGCAAGCCTATGGGAGGGGGGCGTGATAGCTATCATGCCCTCTCCCGTAGGTTTGCATTGAGGGGCGGAGCATGACGTCACACGGGGGCGGGGCTGTGACGTCACTTGCCGCTGGCCATGCGAGCACGCTCCTGGGACTGATTAAAAAGGGGGTGCCGCGTGCATGATCCCGGGCTTCCCCAGCTGCAGGACTCACGCGTTCAGGCATCTTATCCCCTATCCTTTGGATAGGGGATAAGATGTGTAAGCACCGGAGTACCCCTTTAAGAATATATATCACCTATGTTATAACATTCTGGAACAAGACAATCAAAAACAGTAGTCATGCTTTTACTTAGTCACTCCCTTGTAAAAGAACATATACATAACACATGTAAAGAAATTTAAAAATTTAAAAAGTTAACAAAAAAGATAACTCCACAAAAGATTGTTAATTTACAAGAAATATGACATGGCGGCATTGGAAACTTTACTAGATTACACATTTTGAGCACAAATACATATAAATTGCTATGCTCAGTTCAGTCCTCCTCCCCTACAGAATTCCTGTCCATCTTTAAAATTGGTGTATTTTTAACTATTTGCTTCATTTATCACAAATAGTGGTAACATGAAAGTTTCCATTGCCCACAATCTCATAATCTGGTATTCCTAAATTTAAACATTAAAAAACAATTGAAGCTTTAAGGCCCCTTTCACACTACACAATTACTCAGAAAATCGGCATTAAAACGGTAGTTACCTAGTCCTATACGGCCGTTGGAAAATCCCATTATAGTCTATGAGGTTTTTCTAATAGCCGTTTTAACCCGTTATTTTATGATGGAAGATAGTAATGGGAGAAATAGTTCATGAACTATTTCTCCCGTTACTATCTTCCGTCACAAATAATGGCCGTTATTAATAACGGGCTATAACGTGTTAAAACGGCTATTAGAAAAATCCCACAGACTATAATGGGATTTTCTAACGGCCGTATAGGATTTTGTAACTGCCCTTTTGCTGACGATTTTCTGACGGAAGAATATATATCACCTGTTATAAAATTCTGGTATAAGATAATCAAAAAAGTTGTCATGTTTTAAGTCACTCCCTTGCGAAAGAACATTGAAATAACACATATAAAGACAAATGAAAAGTTAACAAAAAAGGAAATTCCACAATAGATTGTTAATATACAAGGAATATGACATGGCGGCCTTGGAAACTTTACTAGATTGCATCTTTTGAGCACAGTTACAAATAAATCGCTATGCTCAGTTCAGGCCTCCTCCGCCGCTACAGCCTTCCTGTCCATCTCCAAAATTGGTGCATTTTTTACTATTTGCTTCTTTTATCACAAATAGTAGTAACATGAAAGTTTCCATTGCCCACAATCTCATAATCCGGTATTCCTAATTTTAAACATTCAAAAACAATTGAAGCTTTAAAGGGGTACTCTGGTGCTTACATATCTTATCCTCTATGCAAAGGATAGGGGATAAGATGCCTTATCGCGGGAGTCCCGCAGCTGGGGACGCCCGGGATCATGCACGCGGCACCCAGTTTGTAATCAGTCCCCGGAGCGTGTTCGCTCCGGGTCTGATTACGGTCGACCGCAGGGCCGGCGGCGTGTGAAATCACGCCCCCGTGTGACGTCACGCTCCACCTCTCAATGCAAGCCTACGGGAGGGGGCGTGATAGCTATCATGCCCCCTCCCGTAGGTTTGCATTGAGGGGCGGAGCGTGACGTCATACAGGGGCGGGGGCGTGATGTCACATGCCGCTGGCCCTGCGAGCACGCTTCGGGGACTGATTAAAAAGGGGGTGCCGCGTGCATGATCTCGGGCGTCCCCAGCTGCGGGACTCACGCGATCAGGCATCTTATCCCATATCTTTTGGATAGGGGATAAGATGTGTAATCACCGGAGTACCCCTTTAAGAATATATATCACCTATGTTATAACATTCTGGAACAAGACAATCAAAAACAGTAGTCATGCTTTTACTTAGTCACTCCCTTGTAAAAGAACATTTACATAACACATGTAAAGAAATTTAAAAATTTTAAAAGTTAACAAAAAAAGAAAACTCCACAAAAGATTGTTAATTTACAAGAAATATGACATGGCGGCATTGGAAACTTTACTAGATTACACATTTTGAGCACAAATACATATAAATTGCTATGCTCAGTTCAGTCCTCCTCCCCTACAGAATTCCTGTCCATCTCCAAAATTGGTGTATTTTTAACTATTTGCTTCTTTTATCACAAATAGTAGTAACATGAAAGTTTCCATTGCCCACAATCTCATAATCTGGTATTCCTAAATTTAAACATTCAAAAACAATTGAAGCTTTAAGGCCCCTTTCACACTACATAATTACTCAGAAAATCGGCATTAAAACGGTAGTTACCTAGTCCTATACGGCCGTTGGAAAATCCCATTATAGTCTATGAGATTTTTCTAATAGCCGTTTTAACCCGTTATTTTATGATGGAAGATAGTAATGGCAGAAATAGTTCATGAACTATTTCTCCCGTTACTATCTTCCGTCACAAATAATGGCCATTATTAATAACGGGCTATAACGTGTTAAAACGGCTATTAGAAAAATCCCACAGACTATAATGGGATTTTCTAACGTCCGTATAGGATTTTGTAACTGCCTTTTTGCTGACGATTTTCTGACGGAAGAATATATATCACCTGTTATAAAATTCTGGTATAAGATAATCAAAACAGTTGTCATGCTTTTAGTCACTCCCTTGCGAAAGAACATTGAAATAACACATATAAAGACAAATGAAAAGTTAACAAAAAAGGAAATTCCACAATAGATTGTTAATATACAAGGAATATGACATGGCGGCCTTGGAAACTTTACTAGATTGCATCTTTTGAGCACAGTTACAAATAAATCGCTATGCTCAGTTCAGGCCTCCTCCGCCCCTACAGCCTTCCTGTCCATCTCCAAAATTGGTGCATTTTTAACTATTTGCTTCTTTTATAACAAATAGTAGTAACATGAAAGTTTCCATTGCCCACAATCTCATAATCCGGTATTCCTAATTTTAAACATTCAAAAACAATTGAAGCTTTAAAGGGGTACTCCAGTGCTTAAAAATCTTATCCCCTATGCAAAGGATAGGGGATAAGATGCCTTATCGCGGGAGTCCCGCAGCTGGGGACGCCCGGGATCATGCACACGGCACCCAGTTTGTAATCAGTCCCCGGAGCGTGTTCGCTCCGGGTCTGATTACGGTCGACCGTAGGGCCGGCGGCGTGTGAAATCACGCCCCCGTGTGACGTCACGCTCCACCTCTCAATGCAAGCCTATGGGAGGGGGCGTGATAGCTATTATGCCCCCTCCCGTAGGTTTGCATTGAGGGGCGGAGCGTGACGTCATACGGGGGCGGGGGCGTGACGTCACATGCCGCTGGCCCTGCGAGCATGCTCCGGGGACTGATTAAAAAGGGGGTGCCGCGTGCATGATCCCGGGCGTCCCCAGCTGCGGGACTCACGCGATCAGGCATCTTATCCCCTATCCTTTGGATAGGGGATAAGATGTGTAAGCACCGGAGTACCCCTTTAAGAATATATATCACCTATGTTATAACATTCTGGAACAAGACAATCAAAAACAGTAGTCATGCTTTTACTTAGTCACTCCCTTGTAAAAGAACATTTACATAACACATGTAAAGAAATTTAAAAATTTAAAAAGTTAACAAAAAAAGAAAACTCCACAAAAGATTGTTAATTTACAAGAAATATGACATGGCGGCATTGGAAACTTTACTTGATTACACATTTTGAGCACAAATACATATAAATTGCTATGCTCAGTTCAGTCCTCCTCCCCTACAGAATTCCTGTCCATCTCCAAAATTGGTGTATTTTTTACTATTTGCTTCTTTTATCACAAATAGTAGTAACATGAAAGTTTCCATTGCCCACAATCTCATAATCTGGTATTCCTAAATTTAAACATTCAAAAACAATTGAAGCTTTAAGGCCCCTTTCACACTACATAATTACTCAGAAAATCGGCATTAAAACGGTAGTTACCTAGTCCTATACGGCCGTTGGAAAATCCCATTATAGTCTATGAGATTTTTCTAATAGCCGTTTTAACCCGTTATTTTATGATGGAAGATATTAATGGGAGAAATAGTTCATGAACTATTTCTCCCGTTACTATCTTCCGTCACAAATAATGGCCGTTATTAATAACGGGCTATAACGTGTTAAAACGGCTATTAGAAAAATCCCACAGACTATAATGGGATTTTCTAACGGCCGTATAGGATTTTGTAACTGCCCTTTTGCTGACGATTTTCTGACGGAAGAATATATATCACCTGTTATAAAATTCTTTTATAAGATAATCAAAACAGTTGTCATGCTTTTAGTCACTCCCTTGCGAAAGAACATTGAAATAACACATATAAAGACAAATGAAAAGTTAACAAAAAAGGAAATTCCACAATAGATTGTTAATATACAAGGAATATGACATGGCGGCCTTGGAAACTTTACTAGATTGCATCTTTTGAGCACAGTTACAAATAAATCGCTATGCTCAGTTCAGGCCTCCTCCGCCCCTACAGCCTTCCTGTCACTCCAAAATTGGTGCATTTTTAACTATTTGCTTCTTTTATCACAAATAGTAGTAACATGAAAGTTTCCATTGCCCACAATCTCATAATCCGGTATTCCTAATTTTAAACATTCAAAAACAATTGAAGCTTTAAAGGAGTACTCCGGTGCTTACATATCTTATCCCCTATGCAAAGGATAGGGGATAAGATGTCTTATCGCGGGAGTCCCGCAGCTGGGGACGCCCGGGATCATGCATGCGGCACCCAGTTTGTAATCAGTCCCCGGAGCGTGTTCGCTCCGGGTCTGATTACGGTCGACCGCAGGGCCGACGGCGTGTGAAATCACGCCCCCAGTGTGACGTCACGCTCCGCCTCTCAATGCAAGCCTACGGGAGGGGGCGTGATAGCTATCATGCCCCCTCCCGTAGGTTTGCATTGAGGGGCGGAGCGTGACGTCACACAGGGGCGTGACGTCACATGCCGCTGGCCCTGCGAGCACGCTCCGGGGACTGATTAAAAAGGGGGTGCCGCGTGCATGATCCCGGGCGTCCCCAGCTGCGGGACTCACGCGATCAGGCATCTTATCCCCTATCCTTTGGATAGGGGATAAGATGTGTAAGCACTGGAGTACCCCTTTAAGAATATATGTCACCTATGTTATAACATTCTGGAACAAGACAATCTAAAACAGTAGTCATGCTTTTACTTAGTCACTCCCTTGTAAAAGAACATTTACATAACACATGTAAAGAAATTTAAAAATTTAAAAAGTTAACAAAAAAAGAAAACTCCACAAAAGATTGTTAATTTACAAGAAATATGACATGGCGACATTGGAAACTTTACTAGATTACACATTTTGAGCACAAATACATATAAATTGCTATGCTCAGTTCAGTCCTCCTCCCCTACAGAATTCCTGTCCATCTCCAAAATTGGTGTATTTTTAACTATTTGCTTCTTTTATCACAAATAGTAGTAACATGAAAGTTTCCATTGCCCACAATCTCATAATCTGGTATTCCTAAATTTAAACATTCAAAAACAATTGAAGCTTTAAGGCCCCTTTCACACTACATAATTACTCAGAAAATCGGCATTAAAACGGTAGTTACCTAGTCCTATACGGCCGTTGGAAAATCCCATTATAGTCTATGAGATTTTTCTAATAGCCGTTTTAACCCGTTATTTTATGATGGAAGATAGTAATGGGAGAAATAGTTCATGAACTATTTCTCCCGTTACTATCTTCCGTCACAAATAATGGCCGTTATTAATAACGGGCTATAACGTGTTAAAACGGCTATTAGAAAAATCCCACAGACTATAATGGGATTTTCTAACGGCCGTATAGGATTTTGTAACTGCCCTTTTGCTGACGATTTTCTGACGGAAGAATATATATCACCTGTTATAAAATTCTGGTATAAGATAATCAAAACAGTTGTCATGCTTTTAGTCACTCCCTTGCGAAAGAACATTGAAATAACACATATAAAGACAAATGAAAAGTTAACAAAAAAGGAAATTCCACAATAGATTGTTAATATACAAGGAATATGACATGGCGGCCTTGGAAACTTTACTAGATTGCATCTTTTGAGCACAGTTACAAATAAATCGCTATGCTCAGTTCAGGCCTCCTCCGCCCCTACAGCCTTCCTGTCCATCTCCAAAATTGGTGCATTTTTAACTATTTGCTTCTTTTATCACAAATAGTAGTAACATGAAAGTTTCCATTGCCCACAATCTCATAATCCGGTATTCCTAATTTTAAACATTCAAAAACAATTGAAGCTTTAAAGGGGTACTCTGGTGCTTACATATCTTATCCCCTATGCAAAGGATAGGGGATAAGATGCCTTATCGCGGGAGTCCCGCAGCTGGGGACGCCCGGGATCATGCACGCGGCACCCAGTTTGTAATCAGTCCCCGGAGCGTGTTCGCTCCGGGTCTGATTACGGTCGACCGCAGGGCCGGCGGCGTGTGAAATCACGCCCCCGTGTGACGTCACGCTCCCCCTCTCAATGCAAGCCTACGGGAGGGGGCGTGATAGCTATCATGCCCCCTCCCGTAGGTTTGCATTGAGGGGCGGAGCGTGACGTCACACGGGGGCGGGGGCGTGACGTCACATGCCGCTGGTCCTGCGAGCACGCTCCGGGGACTGATTGAAAAAGGGGGTGCCGCGCGCATGATCCCGGGCGTCCCCAGCTGCGGGACTCCCGCGATCAGGCATCTTATCCCCTATCCTTTGGATAGGGGATAAGATGTGTAAGCACCGGAGTACCCCTTTAAGAATATATATCACCTAAGTTATAACATTCTGGAACAAGACAATCAAAAACAGTAGTCATGCTTTTACTTAGTCACTCCCTTGTAAAAGATCATTTTCATAACACATGTAAAGAAATTTAAAAATTTAAAAAGTTAACAAAAAAAGTAAACTCCACAAAAGATTGTTAATTTACAAGAAAAATGACATGGCGGCATTGGAAACTTTACTAGATTACACATTTTGAGCACAAATACATATAAATTGCTATGCTCAGTTCAGTCCTCCTCCCCTACAGAATTCCTGTCCATCTCCAAAATTGGTGTATTTTTAACTATTTGCCTCTTTTATCACAAATAGTAGTAACATGAAAGTTTCCATTGCCCACAATCTCATAATCTGGTATTCCTAAATTTAAACATTCAAAAACAATTGAAGCTTTAAGGCCCCTTTCACACTACATAATTACTCAGAAAATCGGCATTAAAACGGTAGTTACCTAGTCCTATACGGCCGTTGGAAAATCCCATTATAGTCTATGAGATTTTTCTAATAGCCGTTTTAACCCGTTATTTTATGATGGAAGATAGTAATGGGAGAAATAGTTCATGAACTATTTCTCCCGTTACAATCTTCCGTCACAAATAATGTCCGTTAATAATAACGGGCTATAACGTGTTAAAATGGCTATTAGAAAAATCCCACAGACTATAATGGGATTTTCTAACGGCCGTATAGGTTTTTGTAACTGCCCTTTTGCTGACGATTTTCTGACGGAAGAATATATATCACCTGTTATAAAATTCTGGTATAAGATATTCAAAACAGTTGTCATGCTTTTAGTCACTCCCTTGCGAAAGAACATTGAAATAACACATATAAAGACAAATGAAAAGTTAACAAAAAAGGAAATTCCACAATAGATTGTTAATATACAAGGAATATGACATGGCGGCCTTGGAAACTTTACTAGATTGCATCTTTTGAGCACAGTTACAAATAAATCGCTATGCTCAGTTCAGGCCTCCTCCGCCCCTACAGCCTTCCTTTCCATCTCCAAAATTGGTGCATTTTTAACTATTTGCTTCTTTTATCACAAATAGTAGTAACATGAAAGTTTCCATTGCCCACAATCTCATAATCCGGTATTCCTAATTTTAAACATTCAAAAACAATTGAAGCTTTAAAGGGGTACTCCGGTGCTTACATATCTTATCCCCTATGCAAAGGATAGGGGATAAGATGCCTTATCGCGGGAGTCCCGCAGCTGGGGACGCCCGGGATCATGCACGCGGCACCCAATTTGTAATCAGTCCCCGGAGCGTGTTTGCTCCTGGTCTGATTACGGTCGACCGCAGGGCCGGCGGCGTGTGAAATCACGCCCCCGTGTGACGTCACGCTCCGCCTCTCAATGCAAGCCTGCGGGAGGGGCGTGATAGCTATCATGCCCCCTCCCATAGGTTTGCATTGAGGGGCGGAGCGTGACGTTACACGGGGGCTGGGGGCGTGACGTCACATGCCGCTGGCCCTGCGAGCACGCTCCGGGGACTGATTAAAAAGGGGGTGCCGCGCGCATGATCCCGGGCGTCCCCAGCTGCGGGACTTCCGCGATCAGGCATCTTATCCCCTATCCTTTGGATAGGGGATAAGATGTGTAAGCACCGGAGTACCCCTTTAAGAATATATATCACCTATGTTATAACATTCTGGAACAAGACAATCAAAAACAGTAGTCATGCTTTTACTTAGTCACTCCCTTGTAAAAGAACATTTACATAACACATGTAAAGAAATTTTAAAATTTAAAAAGTTAACAAAAAAAGAAAACTCCACAAAAGATTGTTAATTTACAAGAAATATGACATGACGGCATTGGAAACTTTACTAGATTACACATTTTGAGCACAAATACATATAAATTGCTATGCTCAGTTCAGTCCTCCTCCCCTACAGAATTCCTGTCCATCTCCAAAATTGGTGCATTTTTAACTATTTGCTTCTTTTATCACAAATAGTAGTAACATGAAAGTTTCCATTGCCCACAATCTCATAATCTGGTATTCCTAAATTTAAACATTCAAAAACAATTGAAGCTTTAAGGCCCCTTTCACACTACATAATTACTCAGAAAATTGGCATTAAAACGGTAGTTACCTAGTCCTATACGGCCGTTGGAAAATCCCATTATAGTCTATGAGATTTTTCTAATAGCCGTTTTAACCCGTTATTTTATGATGGAAGATAGTAATGGGAGAAATAGTTCATGAACTATTTCTCCCGTTACTATCTTCCGTCACAAATAATGGCCGTTATTAATAACGGGCTATAACGTGTTAAAACGGCTATTAGAAAAATCCCACAGACTATAATGGGATTTTCTAACGGCTGTATAGGATTTTGTAACTGCCCTTTTGCTGACGATTTTCTGAAGGAACTTCGAAAACGGAGTAATTATGTATTGTGAAAGGGGCCTAAGAATATATATCACCTGTTATAAAATTCTGGTATAAGATAATCAAAATAGTTGTCATGCTTTTAGTCACTCCCTTGCGAAAGAACATTGAAATAACACATATAAAGACAAATAAAAAGTTAACAAAAAAGGAAATTCCACAGTAGATTGTTAGTATACAAGGAATATGACATGGCGGCCTTGGAAACTTTACTAGATTACACGTTTTGAGCACAGTTACAAATAAATCGCTATGCTCAGTTCAGGCCTCCTCCGCCCCTACAGCCTTCCTGTCCATCTCCAAAATTGGTGCATTTTTAACTATTTGCTTCTTTCATCACAAATAGTAGTAAAATGAAAATTTCCATTGCCCACAATCTCATGATCCGGTATTCCTAATTTTAAACATTCAAAAACAATTGAAGCTTTAAAGGGGTACTCCGGTGCTTACATATCTTATCCCCTATGCAAAGGATAGGGGATAAGATGCCTGATCGCGGGAGTCCCGCAGCTGGGGACGCCCGGGATCATGCACGCGGCACCCAGTTTGTAATCAGTCCCCGTAGCGTGTTCGCTCCGGGTCTGATTACGGTCGACCGCAGGGCCAGCGGCGTGTGACATCCCGCCCCCGTGTGACGTCACGCTCTGCCTCTCAATGCAAGCCTACGGGAGGGGGCGTGATAGCTATCATGCCCCCTCCCGTAGGTTTGCATTGAGGGGCGGAGCGTGACGTCACATGGGGGCGGGGGCGTGACGTCACATGCCGCCGGCCCTGCGAGCACGCTCCGGGGTCTGATTAAAAAGGGGGTGCCGGGTGCATGATCCCGGGCGTCCAATGGTGCAGGACTCACGCGATCAGGCATCTTATCCCCTATCCTTTGAGGGGGTAAGATGAGTAAGCACCGGAGTACCCCTTTCAGAATATATATCACCTATGTTATAACATTCTGGAACAAGACAATCAAAAACAGTAGTCATGCTTTTACTTAGTCACTCCCTTGTAAAAGAACATTTACATAACACATGTAAAGAAATTTAAAAATTTTAAAAGTTAACAAAAAAAGAAAACTCCACAAAAGATTGTTAATTTACAAGAAATATGACATGGCGGCATTGGAAACTTTACTAGATTACACATTTTGAGCACAAATACATATAAATTGCTATGCTCAGTTCAGTCCTCCTCCCCTACAGAATTCCTGTCCATCTCCAAAATTGGTGTATTTTTAACTATTTGCTTCTTTTATCACAAATAGTAGTAACATGAAAGTTTCCATTGCCCACAATCTCATAATCTGGTATTCCTAAATTTAAACATTCAAAAACAATTGAAGCTTTAAGGCCCCTTTCACACTACATAATTACTCAGAAAATCGGCATTAAAACGGTAGTTACCTAGTCCTATACGGCCGTTGGAAAATCCCATTATAGTCTATGAGATTTTTCTAATAGCCGTTTTAACCCGTTATTTTATGATGGAAGATAGTAATGGCAGAAATAGTTCATGAACTATTTCTCCCGTTACTATCTTCCGTCACAAATAATGGCCATTATTAATAACGGGCTATAACGTGTTAAAACGGCTATTAGAAAAATCCCACAGACTATAATGGGATTTTCTAACGTCCGTATAGGATTTTGTAACTGCCTTTTTGCTGACGATTTTCTGACGGAAGAATATATATCACCTGTTATAAAATTCTGGTATAAGATAATCAAAACAGTTGTCATGCTTTTAGTCACTCCCTTGCGAAAGAACATTGAAATAACACATATAAAGACAAATGAAAAGTTAACAAAAAAGGAAATTCCACAATAGATTGTTAATATACAAGGAATATGACATGGCGGCCTTGGAAACTTTACTAGATTGCATCTTTTGAGCACAGTTACAAATAAATCGCTATGCTCAGTTCAGGCCTCCTCCGCCCCTACAGCCTTCCTGTCCATCTCCAAAATTGGTGCATTTTTAACTATTTGCTTCTTTTATAACAAATAGTAGTAACATGAAAGTTTCCATTGCCCACAATCTCATAATCCGGTATTCCTAATTTTAAACATTCAAAAACAATTGAAGCTTTAAAGGGGTACTCCAGTGCTTAAAAATCTTATCCCCTATGCAAAGGATAGGGGATAAGATGCCTTATCGCGGGAGTCCCGCAGCTGGGGACGCCCGGGATCATGCACACGGCACCCAGTTTGTAATCAGTCCCCGGAGCGTGTTCGCTCCGGGTCTGATTACGGTCGACCGTAGGGCCGGCGGCGTGTGAAATCACGCCCCCGTGTGACGTCACGCTCCACCTCTCAATGCAAGCCTATGGGAGGGGGCGTGATAGCTATTATGCCCCCTCCCGTAGGTTTGCATTGAGGGGCGGAGCGTGACGTCATACGGGGGCGGGGGCGTGACGTCACATGCCGCTGGCCCTGCGAGCATGCTCCGGGGACTGATTAAAAAGGGGGTGCCGCGTGCATGATCCCGGGCGTCCCCAGCTGCGGGACTCACGCGATCAGGCATCTTATCCCCTATCCTTTGGATAGGGGATAAGATGTGTAAGCACCGGAGTACCCCTTTAAGAATATATATCACCTATGTTATAACATTCTGGAACAAGACAATCAAAAACAGTAGTCATGCTTTTACTTAGTCACTCCCTTGTAAAAGAACATTTACATAACACATGTAAAGAAATTTAAAAATTTAAAAAGTTAACAAAAAAAGAAAACTCCACAAAAGATTGTTAATTTACAAGAAATATGACATGGCGGCATTGGAAACTTTACTTGATTACACATTTTGAGCACAAATACATATAAATTGCTATGCTCAGTTCAGTCCTCCTCCCCTACAGAATTCCTGTCCATCTCCAAAATTGGTGTATTTTTTACTATTTGCTTCTTTTATCACAAATAGTAGTAACATGAAAGTTTCCATTGCCCACAATCTCATAATCTGGTATTCCTAAATTTAAACATTCAAAAACAATTGAAGCTTTAAGGCCCCTTTCACACTACATAATTACTCAGAAAATCGGCATTAAAACGGTAGTTACCTAGTCCTATACGGCCGTTGAAAATCCCATTATAGTCTATGAGATTTTTCTAATAGCCGTTTTAACCCGTTATTTTATGATGGAAGATATTAATGGGAGAAATAGTTCATGAACTATTTCTCCCGTTACTATCTTCCGTCACAAATAATGGCCGTTATTAATAACGGGCTATAACGTGTTAAAACGGCTATTAGAAAAATCCCACAGACTATAATGGGATTTTCTAACGGCCGTATAGGATTTTGTAACTGCCCTTTTGCTGACGATTTTCTGACGGAAGAATATATATCACCTGTTATAAAATTCTGGTATAAGATAATCAAAACAGTTGTCATGCTTTTAGTCACTCCCTTGCGAAAGAACATTGAAATAACACATATAAAGACAAATGAAAAGTTAACAAAAAAGGAAATTCCACAATAGATTGTTAATATACAAGGAATATGACATGGCGGCCTTGGAAACTTTACTAGATTGCATCTTTTGAGCACAGTTACAAATAAATCGCTATGCTCAGTTCAGGCCTCCTCCGCCCCTACAGCCTTCCTGTCACTCCAAAATTGGTGCATTTTTAACTATTTGCTTCTTTTATCACAAATAGTAGTAACATGAAAGTTTCCATTGCCCACAATCTCATAATCCGGTATTCCTAATTTTAAACATTCAAAAACAATTGAAGCTTTAAAGGAGTACTCCGGTGCTTACATATCTTATCCCCTATGCAAAGGATAGGGGATAAGATGTCTTATCGCGGGAGTCCCGCAGCTGGGGACGCCCGGGATCATGCACGCGGCACCCAGTTTGTAATCAGTCCCCGGAGCGTGTTCGCTCCGGGTCTGATTACGGTCGACCGCAGGGCCGACGGCGTGTGAAATCACGCCCCCGTGTGACGTCACGCTCCGCCTCTCAATGCAAGCCTACGGGAGGGGGCGTGATAGCTATCATGCCCCCTCCCGTAGGTTTGCATTGAGGGGCGGAGCGTGACGTCACACAGGGGCGTGACGTCACATGCCGCTGGCCCTGCGAGCACGCTCCGGGGACTGATTAAAAAGGGGGTGCCGCGTGCATGATCCCGGGCGTCCCCAGCTGCGGGACTCACGCGATCAGGCATCTTATCCCCTATCCTTTGGATAGGGGATAAGATGTGTAAGCACTGGAGTACCCCTTTAAGAATATATGTCACCTATGTTATAACATTCTGGAACAAGACAATCTAAAACAGTAGTCATGCTTTTACTTAGTCACTCCCTTGTAAAAGAACATTTACATAACACATGTAAAGAAATTTAAAAATTTAAAAAGTTAACAAAAAAAGAAAACTCCACAAAAGATTGTTAATTTACAAGAAATATGACATGGCGACATTGGAAACTTTACTAGATTACACATTTTGAGCACAAATACATATAAATTGCTATGCTCAGTTCAGTCCTCCTCCCCTACAGAATTCCTGTCCATCTCCAAAATTGGTGTATTTTTAACTATTTGCTTCTTTTATCACAAATAGTAGTAACATGAAAGTTTCCATTGCCCACAATCTCATAATCTGGTATTCCTAAATTTAAACATTCAAAAACAATTGAAGCTTTAAGGCCCCTTTCACACTACATAATTACTCAGAAAATCGGCATTAAAACGGTAGTTACCTAGTCCTATACGGCCGTTGGAAAATCCCATTATAGTCTATGAGATTTTTCTAATAGCCGTTTTAACCCGTTATTTTATGATGGAAGATAGTAATGGGAGAAATAGTTCATGAACTATTTCTCCCGTTACTATCTTCCGTCACAAATAATGGCCGTTATTAATAACGGGCTATAACGTGTTAAAACGGCTATTAGAAAAATCCCACAGACTATAATGGGATTTTCTAACGGCCGTATAGGATTTTGTAACTGCCCTTTTGCTGACGATTTTCTGACGGAAGAATATATATCACCTGTTATAAAATTCTGGTATAAGATAATCAAAACAGTTGTCATGCTTTTAGTCACTCCCTTGCGAAAGAACATTGAAATAACACATATAAAGACAAATGAAAAGTTAACAAAAAAGGAAATTCCACAATAGATTGTTAATATACAAGGAATATGACATGGCGGCCTTGGAAACTTTACTAGATTGCATCTTTTGAGCACAGTTACAAATAAATCGCTATGCTCAGTTCAGGCCTCCTCCGCCCCTACAGCCTTCCTGTCCATCTCCAAAATTGGTGCATTTTTAACTATTTGCTTCTTTTATCACAAATAGTAGTAACATGAAAGTTTCCATTGCCCACAATCTCATAATCCGGTATTCCTAATTTTAAACATTCAAAAACAATTGAAGCTTTAAAGGGGTACTCTGGTGCTTACATATCTTATCCCCTATGCAAAGGATAGGGGATAAGATGCCTTATCGCGGGAGTCCCGCAGCTGGGGACGCCCGGGATCATGCACGCGGCACCCAGTTTGTAATCAGTCCCTGGAGCGTGTTCGCTCCGGGTCTGATTACGGT
The DNA here is from genome assembly GCF_029499605.1 of Hyla sarda. Taxonomy (NCBI): domain Eukaryota; kingdom Metazoa; phylum Chordata; class Amphibia; order Anura; family Hylidae; genus Hyla; species Hyla sarda. The sequence goes on from NC_079190.1 coordinate 415,366,253, forward strand.
CGACCGCAGGGCCGGCGGCGTGTGAAATCACGCCCCCGTGTGACGTCACGCTCCCCCTCTCAATGCAAGCCTACGGGAGGGGGCGTGATAGCTATCATGCCCCCTCCCGTAGGTTTGCATTGAGGGGCGGAGCGTGACGTCACACGGGGGCGGGGGCGTGACGTCACATGCCGCTGGTCCTGCGAGCACGCTCCGGGGACTGATTAAAAAGGGGGTGCCGTGCGCATGATCCCGGGCGTCCCCAGCTGCGGGACTCCCGCGATCAGGCATCTTATCCCCTATCCTTTGAATAGGGGATAAGATGTGTAAGCACCGGAGTACCCCTTTAAGAATATATATCACCTAAGTTATAACATTCTGGAACAAGACAATCAAAAACAGTAGTCATGCTTTTACTTAGTCACTCCCTTGTAAAAGATCATTTTCATAACACATGTAAAGAAATTTAAAAATTTAAAAAGTTAACAAAAAAAGTAAACTCCACAAAAGATTGTTAATTTACAAGAAAAATGACATGGCGGCATTGGAAACTTTACTAGATTACACATTTTGAGCACAAATACATATAAATTGCTATGCTCAGTTCAGTCCTCCTCCCCTACAGAATTCCTGTCCATCTCCAAAATTGGTGTATTTTTAACTATTTGCCTCTTTTATCACAAATAGTAGTAACATGAAAGTTTCCATTGCCCACAATCTCATAATCTGGTATTCCTAAATTTAAACATTCAAAAACAATTGAAGCTTTAAGGCCCCTTTCACACTACATAATTACTCAGAAAATCGGCATTAAAACGGTAGTTACCTAGTCCTATACGGCCGTTGGAAAATCCCATTATAGTCTATGAGATTTTTCTAATAGCCGTTTTAACCCGTTATTTTATGATGGAAGATAGTAATGGGAGAAATAGTTCATGAACTATTTCTCCCGTTACAATCTTCCGTCACAAATAATGTCCGTTAATAATAACGGGCTATAACGTGTTAAAATGGCTATTAGAAAAATCCCACAGACTATAATGGGATTTTCTAACGGCCGTATAGGTTTTTGTAACTGCCCTTTTGCTGACGATTTTCTGACGGAAGAATATATATCACCTGTTATAAAATTCTGGTATAAGATATTCAAAACAGTTGTCATGCTTTTAGTCACTCCCTTGCGAAAGAACATTGAAATAACACATATAAAGACAAATGAAAAGTTAACAAAAAAGGAAATTCCACAATAGATTGTTAATATACAAGGAATATGACATGGCGGCCTTGGAAACTTTACTAGATTGCATCTTTTGAGCACAGTTACAAATAAATCGCTATGCTCAGTTCAGGCCTCCTCCGCCCCTACAGCCTTCCTTTCCATCTCCAAAATTGGTGCATTTTTAACTATTTGCTTCTTTTATCACAAATAGTAGTAACATGAAAGTTTCCATTGCCCACAATCTCATAATCCGGTATTCCTAATTTTAAACATTCAAAAACAATTGAAGCTTTAAAGGGGTACTCCGGTGCTTACATATCTTATCCCCTATGCAAAGGATAGGGGATAAGATGCCTTATCGCGGGAGTCCCGCAGCTGGGGACGCCCGGGATCATGCACGCGGCACCCAATTTGTAATCAGTCCCCGGAGCGTGTTTGCTCCTGGTCTGATTACGGTCGACCGCAGGGCCGGCGGCGTGTGAAATCACGCCCCCGTGTGACGTCACGCTCCGCCTCTCAATGCAAGCCTGCGGGAGGGGCGTGATAGCTATCATGCCCCCTCCCATAGGTTTGCATTGAGGGGCGGAGCGTGACGTTACACGGGGGCGGGGGCGTGACGTCACATGCCGCTGGCCCTGCGAGCACGCTCCGGGGACTGATTAAAAAGGGGGTGCCGCGCGCATGATCCCGGGCGTCCCCAGCTGCGGGACTTCCGCGATCAGGCATCTTATCCCCTATCCTTTGGATAGGGGATAAGATGTGTAAGCACCGGAGTACCCCTTTAAGAATATATATCACCTATGTTATAACATTCTGGAACAAGACAATCAAAAACAGTAGTCATGCTTTTACTTAGTCACTCCCTTGTAAAAGAACATTTACATAACACATGTAAAGAAATTTAAAAATTTAAAAAGTTAACAAAAAAAGAAAACTCCACAAAAGATTGTTAATTTACAAGAAATATGACATGACGGCATTGGAAACTTTACTAGATTACACATTTTGAGCACAAATACATATAAATTGCTATGCTCAGTTCAGTCCTCCTCCCCTACAGAATTCCTGTCCATCTCCAAAATTGGTGCATTTTTAACTATTTGCTTCTTTTATCACAAATAGTAGTAACATGAAAGTTTCCATTGCCCACAATCTCATAATCTGGTATTCCTAAATTTAAACATTCAAAAACAATTGAAGCTTTAAGGCCCCTTTCACACTACATAATTACTCAGAAAATTGGCATTAAAACGGTAGTTACCTAGTCCTATACGGCCGTTGGAAAATCCCATTATAGTCTATGAGATTTTTCTAATAGCCGTTTTAACCCGTTATTTTATGATGGAAGATAGTAATGGGAGAAATAGTTCATGAACTATTTCTCCCGTTACTATCTTCCGTCACAAATAATGGCCGTTATTAATAACGGGCTATAACGTGTTAAAACGGCTATTAGAAAAATCCCACAGACTATAATGGGATTTTCTAACGGCTGTATAGGATTTTGTAACTGCCCTTTTGCTGACGATTTTCTGAAGGAACTTCGAAAACGGAGTAATTATGTATTGTGAAAGGGGCCTAAGAATATATATCACCTGTTATAAAATTCTGGTATAAGATAATCAAAATAGTTGTCATGCTTTTAGTCACTCCCTTGCGAAAGAACATTGAAATAACACATATAAAGACAAATAAAAAGTTAACAAAAAAGGAAATTCCACAGTAGATTGTTAGTATACAAGGAATATGACATGGCGGCCTTGGAAACTTTACTAGATTACACGTTTTGAGCACAGTTACAAATAAATCGCTATGCTCAGTTCAGGCCTCCTCCGCCCCTACAGCCTTCCTGTCCATCTCCAAAATTGGTGCATTTTTAACTATTTGCTTCTTTCATCACAAATAGTAGTAACATGAAAATTTCCATTGCCCACAATCTCATGATCCGGTATTCCTAATTTTAAACATTCAAAAACAATTGAAGCTTTAAAGGGGTACTCCGGTGCTTACATATCTTATCCCCTATGCAAAGGATAGGGGATAAGATGCCTGATCGCGGGAGTCCCGCAGCTGGGGACGCCCGGGATCATGCACGCGGCACCCAGTTTGTAATCAGTCCCCGTAGCGTGTTCGCTCCGGGTCTGATTACGGTCGACCGCAGGGCCAGCGGCGTGTGACATCCCGCCCCCGTGTGACGTCACGCTCTGCCTCTCAATGCAAGCCTACGGGAGGGGGCGTGATAGCTATCATGCCCCCTCCCGTAGGTTTGCATTGAGGGGCGGAGCGTGACGTCACATGGGGGCGGGGGCGTGACGTCACATGCCGCCGGCCCTGCGAGCACGCTCCGGGGTCTGATTAAAAAGGGGGTGCCGGGTGCATGATCCCGGGCGTCCAATGGTGCAGGACTCACGCGATCAGGCATCTTATCCCCTATCCTTTGAGGGGGTAAGATGAGTAAGCACCGGAGTACCCCTTTCAGAATATATATCACCTATGTTATAACATTCTGGAACAAGACAATCAAAAACAGTAGTCATGCTTTTACTTAGTCACTCCCTTGTAAAAGAACATTTACATAACACATGTAAAGAAATTTAAAAATTTTAAAAGTTAACAAAAAAAGAAAACTCCACAAAAGATTGTTAATTTACAAGAAATATGACATGGCGGCATTGGAAACTTTACTAGATTACACATTTTGAGCACAAATACATATAAATTGCTATGCTCAGTTCAGTCCTCCTCCCCTACAGAATTCCTGTCCATCTCCAAAATTGGTGTATTTTTAACTATTTGCTTCTTTTATCACAAATAGTAGTAACATGAAAGTTTCCATTGCCCACAATCTCATAATCTGGTATTCCTAAATTTAAACATTCAAAAACAATTGAAGCTTTAAGGCCCCTTTCACACTACATAATTACTCAGAAAATCGGCATTAAAACGGTAGTTACCTAGTCCTATACGGCCGTTGGAAAATCCCATTATAGTCTATGAGATTTTTCTAATAGCCGTTTTAACCCGTTATTTTATGATGGAAGATAGTAATGGCAGAAATAGTTCATGAACTATTTCTCCCGTTACTATCTTCCGTCACAAATAATGGCCATTATTAATAACGGGCTATAACGTGTTAAAACGGCTATTAGAAAAATCCCACAGACTATAATGGGATTTTCTAACGTCCGTATAGGATTTTGTAACTGCCTTTTTGCTGACGATTTTCTGACGGAAGAATATATATCACCTGTTATAAAATTCTGGTATAAGATAATCAAAACAGTTGTCATGCTTTTAGTCACTCCCTTGCGAAAGAACATTGAAATAACACATATAAAGACAAATGAAAAGTTAACAAAAAAGGAAATTCCACAATAGATTGTTAATATACAAGGAATATGACATGGCGGCCTTGGAAACTTTACTAGATTGCATCTTTTGAGCACAGTTACAAATAAATCGCTATGCTCAGTTCAGGCCTCCTCCGCCCCTACAGCCTTCCTGTCCATCTCCAAAATTGGTGCATTTTTAACTATTTGCTTCTTTTATAACAAATAGTAGTAACATGAAAGTTTCCATTGCCCACAATCTCATAATCCGGTATTCCTAATTTTAAACATTCAAAAACAATTGAAGCTTTAAAGGGGTACTCCAGTGCTTAAAAATCTTATCCCCTATGCAAAGGATAGGGGATAAGATGCCTTATCGCGGGAGTCCCGCAGCTGGGGACGCCCGGGATCATGCACACGGCACCCAGTTTGTAATCAGTCCCCGGAGCGTGTTCGCTCCGGGTCTGATTACGGTCGACCGCAGGGCCGACGACGTGTGAAATCACGCCCCCGTGTGACGTCACGCTCCGCCTCTCAATGCAAGCCTACGGGAGGGGGCGTGATAGCTATCATGCCCCCTCCCGTAGGTTTGCATTGAGGGGCGGAGCGTGACGTCACACAGGGGCGTGACGTCACATGCCGCTGGCCCTGCGAGCACGCTCCGGGGACTGATTAAAAAGGGGGTGCCGCGTGCATGATCCCGGGCGTCCCCAGCTGCGGGACTCACGCGATCAGGCATCTTATCCCCTATCCTTTGGATAGGGGATAAGATGTGTAAGCACTGGAGTACCCCTTTAAGAATATATGTCACCTATGTTATAACATTCTGGAACAAGACAATCTAAAACAGTAGTCATGCTTTTACTTAGTCACTCCCTTGTAAAAGAACATTTACATAACACATGTAAAGAAATTTAAAAATTTAAAAAGTTAACAAAAAAAGAAAACTCCACAAAAGATTGTTAATTTACAAGAAATATGACATGGCGGCATTGGAAACTTTACTAGATTACACATTTTGAGCACAAATACATATAAATTGCTATGCTCAGTTCAGTCCTCCTCCCCTACAGAATTCCTGTCCATCTCCAAAATTGGTGTATTTTTAACTATTTGCTTCTTTTATCACAAATAGTAGTAACATGAAAGTTTCCATTGCCCACAATCTCATAATCTGGTATTCCTAAATTTAAACATTCAAAAACAATTGAAGCTTTAAGGCCCCTTTCACACTACATAATTACTCAGAAAATCGGCATTAAAACGGTAGTTACCTAGTCCTATACGGCCGTTGGAAAATCCCATTATAGTCTATGAGATTTTTCTAATAGCCGTTTTAACCCGTTATTTTATGATGGAAGATAGTAATGGGAGAAATAGTTCATGAACTATTTCTCCCGTTACTATCTTCCGTCACAAATAATGGCCGTTATTAATAACGGGCTATAACGTGTTAAAACGGCTATTAGAAAAATCCCACAGACTATAATGGGATTTTCTAACGGCCGTATAGGATTTTGTAACTGCCCTTTTGCTGACGATTTTCTGACGGAAGAATATATATCACCTGTTATAAAATTCTGGTATAAGATAATCAAAACAGTTGTCATGCTTTTAGTCACTCCCTTGCGAAAGAACATTGAAATAACACATATAAAGACAAATGAAAAGTTAACAAAAAAGGAAATTCCACAATAGATTGTTAATATACAAGGAATATGACATGGCGGCCTTGGAAACTTTACTAGATTGCATCTTTTGAGCACAGTTACAAATAAATCGCTATGCTCAGTTCAGGCCTCCTCCGCCCCTACAGCCTTCCTTTCCATCTCCAAAATTGGTGCATTTTTAACTATTTGCTTCTTTTATCACAAATAGTAGTAACATGAAAGTTTCCATTGCCCACAATCTCATAATCCGGTATTCCTAATTTTAAACATTCAAAAACAATTGAAGCTTTAAAGGGGTACTCCGGTGCTTACATATCTTATCCCCTATGCAAAGGATAGGGGATAAGATGCCTTATCGCGGGAGTCCCGCAGCTGGGGACGCCCGGGATCATGCACGCGGCACCCAATTTGTAATCAGTCCCCGGAGCGTGTTTGCTCCTGGTCTGATTACGGTCGACCGCAGGGCCGGCGGCGTGTGAAATCACGCCCCCGTGTGACGTCACGCTCCGCCTCTCAATGCAAGCCTGCGGGAGGGGCGTGATAGCTATCATGCCCCCTCCCATAGGTTTGCATTGAGGGGCGGAGCGTGACGTTACACGGGGGCGGGGGCGTGACGTCACATGCCGCTGGCCCTGCGAGCACGCTCCGGGGACTGATTAAAAAGGGGGTGCCGCGCGCATGATCCCGGGCGTCCCCAGCTGCGGGACTTCCGCGATCAGGCATCTTATCCCCTATCCTTTGGATAGGGGATAAGATGTGTAAGCACCGGAGTACCCCTTTAAGAATATATATCACCTATGTTATAACATTCTGGAACAAGACAATCAAAAACAGTAGTCATGCTTTTACTTAGTCACTCCCTTGTAAAAGAACATTTACATAACACATGTAAAGAAATTTAAAAATTTAAAAAGTTAACAAAAAAAGAAAACTCCACAAAAGATTGTTAATTTACAAGAAATATGACATGACGGCATTGGAAACTTTACTAGATTACACATTTTGAGCACAAATACATATAAATTGCTATGCTCAGTTCAGTCCTCCTCCCCTACAGAATTCCTGTCCATCTCCAAAATTGGTGCATTTTTAACTATTTGCTTCTTTTATCACAAATAGTAGTAACATGAAAGTTTCCATTGCCCACAATCTCATAATCTGGTATTCCTAAATTTAAACATTCAAAAACAATTGAAGCTTTAAGGCCCCTTTCACACTACATAATTACTCAGAAAATTGGCATTAAAACGGTAGTTACCTAGTCCTATACGGCCGTTGGAAAATCCCATTATAGTCTATGAGATTTTTCTAATAGCCGTTTTAACCCGTTATTTTATGATGGAAGATAGTAATGGGAGAAATAGTTCATGAACTATTTCTCCCGTTACTATCTTCCGTCACAAATAATGGCCGTTATTAATAACGGGCTATAACGTGTTAAAACGGCTATTAGAAAAATCCCACAGACTATAATGGGATTTTCTAACGGCTGTATAGGATTTTGTAACTGCCCTTTTGCTGACGATTTTCTGAAGGAACTTCGAAAACGGAGTAATTATGTATTGTGAAAGGGGCCTAAGAATATATATCACCTGTTATAAAATTCTGGTATAAGATAATCAAAATAGTTGTCATGCTTTTAGTCACTCCCTTGCGAAAGAACATTGAAATAACACATATAAAGACAAATAAAAAGTTAACAAAAAAGGAAATTCCACAGTAGATTGTTAGTATACAAGGAATATGACATGGCGGCCTTGGAAACTTTACTAGATTACACGTTTTGAGCACAGTTACAAATAAATCGCTATGCTCAGTTCAGGCCTCCTCCGCCCCTACAGCCTTCCTGTCCATCTCCAAAATTGGTGCATTTTTAACTATTTGCTTCTTTCATCACAAATAGTAGTAACATGAAAATTTCCATTGCCCACAATCTCATGATCCGGTATTCCTAATTTTAAACATTCAAAAACATTTGAAGCTTTAAAGGGGTACTCCGGTGCTTACATATCTTATCCCCTATGCAAAGGATAGGGGATAAGATGCCTGATCGCGGGAGTCCCGCAGCTGGGGACGCCCGGGATCATGCACGCGGCACCCAGTTTGTAATCAGTCCCCGTAGCGTGTTCGCTCCGGGTCTGATTACGGTCGACCGCAGGGCCAGCGGCGTGTGACATCCCGCCCCCGTGTGACGTCACGCTCTGCCTCTCAATGCAAGCCTACGGGAGGGGGCGTGATAGCTATCATGCCCCCTCCCGTAGGTTTGCATTGAGGGGCGGAGCGTGACGTCACATGGGGGTGGGGGCGTGACGTCACATGCCGCCGGCCCTGCGAGCACGCTCCGGGGTCTGATTAAAAAGGGGGTGCCGGGTGCATGATCCCGGGCGTCCAATGGTGCAGGACTCACGCGATCAGGCATCTTATCCCCTATCCTTTGAGGGGGTAAGATGAGTAAGCACCGGAGTACCCCTTTCAGAATATATATCACCTATGTTATAACATTCTGGAACAAGACAATCAAAAACAGTAGTCATGCTTTTACTTAGTCACTCCCTTGTAAAAGAACATTTACATAACACATGTAAAGAAATGTAAAAATTTTAAAAGTTAACAAAAAAAGAAAACTCCACAAAAGATTGTTAATTTACAAGGAATATGAAATGGCGGCCTTGGAAACTTTACTAGATTACACATTTTGAGCACGAATACATATAGATTGCTATGCTCAGTTCAGTCCTCCTCCCCTACAGAATTCCTGTACATCTCCAAAATTGGTGCATTTTTAATATTTGCTTCTTTTATCACAAATAGTAGTAACATGAAAGTTTCCATTGCCCACAATCTCATAATCTGGTATTACTAAATTTAAACATTCAAAAACAATTGAAGCTTTAAGGCCCCTTTCACACTACATAATTACTCAGAAAATCGGCATTAAAACGGGAGTTACCTAGTCCTATACGGCCGTTGGAAAATCCCATTATAGTCTGTGAGATTTTTCTAATAGCCGTTTTAAGCCGTTATTTTATGATGGAAGATAGTAATGGGAGAAATAGATCATGAACTATTTCTCCCGTTACTATCTTCCGTCACAAATAATGGCCATTATTAATAACGGGCTATAACGTGTTAAAACGGCTATTAGAAAAATCCCACAGACTATAATGGGATTTTCTAACGGCCGTATAGGATTTTGTAACTGCCCTTTTGCTGACGATTTTCTGACGGAAGAATATATATCACCTGTTATAAAATTCTGGTATAAGATAATCAAAACAGTTGTCATGCTTTTAGTCACTTCCTTGCGAAAGAACATTGAAATAATACATATAAAGACAAATGAAAAGTTAACAAAAAAGGAAATTCCACAATAGATTGTTAATATACAAGGAATATGACATGGCGGCCTTGGAAACTTTACTAGATTACACGTTTTGAGCACAAATACATATAAATTGCTATGCTCAGTTCAGTCCTCCTCCCCTACAGAATTCCTGTCCATCTCCAAAATTGGTGCATGTTTAACTTTTTGCTTCATTTATCACAAATAGTAGTAACATGAAAGTTTCCATTGCCCACAATCTCATAATCTGGTATTCCTAATTTTAAACATTCAAAAACAATTTAAGCTTTAAGGCCGCCCCTTTCACTCTACATAATTACTTAGAAAATCGGCATTAAAACGGTAGTTACATAGTCCTATACGGCCGTTGGAAAATCCCATTATAGTCTGTGAGGAGCCACAACCCTGAAAGGAGAAAATCTTCCCCTTACAGGCTTCCGAAATGGCAGACCAAATCCACCGAGAAATGGTGGCATTGAAAGCAGGCTGTCCTTTACAACGACCCTCCGTAAGGACAAAAAAGGAATCACACTGACAAAACGCAGAAGTGATAGAGAGATAAGGAGAAGGATCAGGACAAAAAGACGGGAGGACAATGTCCTCATTGAGATGAAAAGCCGAAACCACCTTAGGCAAAAAAGGAAGGATCTGGCAGGAAAACAACCTTGTCCTGGTGGAGCACCAGAAATGAAGAACGGCAGGAGAGAGCTGCCAATTCAGACACCCTTCGGATAGAGGTGATAACAACAAGAAACGCCACTTTCCAAGAAAGGAGGCGTAGAGACACCTCTCTAAGGGGCTCAAAAGGTTCACCCTGGAGGGCACTCAGAACATGATTCAAGTCCCAAGGGGGAGAGGGCGACCGATAAGAAGGGACAGGAGCGTGACCACGTCGGCGTACCACGACCTTCGGGGCCAATCTGGAGCTACCAGAATGGCGAGAACGTCCTCCGCTTTGAGCTTCCTCAGAACCCTGGGAAGGAGCGGAAGGGTATGAAACAGATAGGGTAGGGCAAACCCCACCAAAGGAATCACTAGGGCGTCCACGGCTAAAGCCAGAGGGTCCCAGCACTTGGAAACAAATGGAAGGATCTTCCCATAGTGCCGGAACGTGAAGAGGGCCACGTCTGGAATTCCCCAGAGGTTGCGGATCTGTGTGAAGACCTCTGGATGTAGGGACCACTCACCTGGGTTGGGTGAGGACCGACTGAGGAAGTCCGCTTCCCAGTTGAGAAACCCCGGAATGTGAATCGCCGAGATGGCCGGAACCATGCTTTCCGCCCAGATGAGAATCTTTGTCACCTCCGCCATGGCTGTCGAGCTGCGAGTGCCGCCTTGACGATTTATGTATCCCACGGCCGTGGGGTTGTCTGACTGGACGTGGACAGGTGGGGTCTGAAGCCGGGACTCCCAATGAAGAAGACAAAGCAGGATCGCCCGTAGTTCCAATATGTTTATCGGAAGAAGGGCTTCTCGGGGAGACCAGAGTCCCTGGACCGTCCAATCCCTGAACACACCGCCCCAGCCCGACTAGCATCCGTCGTTACCACCTGCCAGTGAAGGGGAACAAATGAGCGCCCCTGGGAGCGGAGCCAGCAGAGAAGAGACTGACGGATCCTGTGAGGGAGAACAGGGACAGCGGAGATCTGTCCCACCGAGAGAGAATCGCCAGTTGAAGAGGTCGGTAAGGAAACTGGGCAAAGGGCACGGCCTCTATGGTCACCACCATCCATCCCAGTTCTTCCATGCAAGTGCGGATGGAGACTGGGACCTGGAGCCGAAGGGAGCGGACTCCTGACAGAAGAGTCAGACGTTTGTCTGGCGGAAGGCAAATTCGGGCCGAGGTCGTGTTGAACTGAAGTCCCAAGAATATCAGGGACTGGGTGGGAGAGAGGACTGACTTGTCCCGGTTGACCCTCCACCCGAAGCGATCCAGAGTGTGAAGAGTGACATCCACATTCTCCAGAGTCTGGGATCTGGTGGAAGTCTTGATGAGAGGGTCGTCCAGGTGGGGTATCACCGAGACTCCCCTGGGCCGCAACAGGGCCATCACTGGCGCAAGGATCTTGGTAAAGACCCGAGGAGCCGTGGCCAGGCAAAAGGGGAGGGCTACGAATTGAAAATGCCCCTCCGGAACCGCAAAGTGGAGTTACCGTGATGGCCTGGAAATATTGGCACATGGAGATAGACATCCTTGATGTCTACTGAGGAGAAACTCCCCTAGTTCCAGGGATACCACTACCGAACGGAGAGATTCCATTCGGAAGTGGCAGATGAGAAGATGACAGTTGAGACGCTTGAGGTCTAGGATTGGCCGCACAGAACCGTCCTTCTTGGGGACCACAAAAAGATTGGAATAGAAACCCAAAAAACTTTCCCCTGGAGGAAAGGGACCGATAACCCCCTGGAGAAGCAGAGACTGTAGAGCCTCTCGAAATTGCTTCGCCAGAGAAGGAGACCGGGGGGCCCAGGATCAAAAAAAGCGATCCCTCGGGAGGGAGGCAAATTCGATTCGGTAACCGCTGGATACCACGTCCCTGACCCGGGAGTCCTGAATTTGTGTGGTCCAGATGTCTCGAAAAAAATAAGAGAAGACCTCCCACCCGAGAAAAAACTGCGGGTGGGGGCTTCTCTTTGGAAGAGGGTTTGCGGTTGCCTGATTTGGCCGCAAACTGGAAGGAATGGTTGGTGTCCAACTTCCAAGACGGGCGCAGCCGGAATGAGGGAGCCTTCTTGTCCCACGAAGGCGCCCGCTCAGACCCCTTGCTGGGGCCAAAGGTCCGAAAGGAAGAGGACTTCCTTTGGGAAGTAGAACGAGCCTTATTTTGAGGCAACAAGGAACTCTTACCTCCCGTCGCCTCTGAGATAATCTCGTCAAGGTGCTTGCCAAAAAGACGGCCACCCGTAAAAGGAAGCTCAGTGAGAGACCTTTTGGAAGCGGCATCCACATTCCAAGCTTTAAGCCACATAGAAGCAGCTAGGTGACCCACAGCAAGGCAGAACAACGGGCTGACTGCATGGAAGCTGTGCACAGAAATTCCCCAGCTTTAGAGCATTGGAGAGCCAGAGCAGACAGATCCTCTGAGGGGGATCCTGCTAGGATACCCTGACAGAGTTTTGGGCACCACTCCGATAGGGCCTTGGACGCCCATGCTGAGGCGAAGATGGGAAGAAGCGAAGAGCCGGCTGCTTCAGAGACAAACTTCGCTAAGGACTCCACCTTCTTGTCTGTAGAATCCTTGAAGGCGACCGCATCTGCCAGTGGCAGTGTAGTGTCCTTAGAGATCCGGGAGATTGGTGGATCCACTGAGGGAGGGGAAACCACCTTGGTGACAAGGTGTTGATTGGAGGACACTTTGTGCCTCCAGGAAGCTCCGACGGTCCTGTGGGCGGAGCTAATGAAGGACGGGGAAGGACTAGAAGGACGCTCCTAGTCCCGAGAGCATATGTCAGCCGCATATGCGCTCGGGGGGACCATGTCCACCTCCTTCAGACACTAAGCTTAAACTGATTAGCTCAGGGCCTGGAGGCGGGTATATCCTGCTGGGAGGAGCCGACCTTTTTTTATTATCATAGTGTCACACCTCCTAGAGAGAGCAGCATACACCCACGGTCTGTGGAGCCGATATATATATTTTTTTCATTTACACATCCGACTTTAAAGAAAAGTTGTCAAACACCTGTGGGTGTTAAGGCTCACTGGACACCTTGTTACATGCCTTGAGGGGTGTAGTTTCTAATATGGTATGCCATGTGGGGGGTTTTCTGCTGTTCTGGCACCATAGGGGCTTCCTAAATGTGACATGCCCCCCAAAAACCATTTGATCAAAATTCACTCTCCAAAATCCTATTGTTGCTCCTTCCCTTCTGAGCCCTCTACTGCGCCTGCCGACCACTTCACATACACATATGAGATATTTCCTTACTCGAGAGAAATTGGGTTACACATTTAGGGAACTTTTTCTCCTATTACTCATTGCAAAAATTCAAAAACTGGGTCTAAAAGAACATGCGAGTGTAAAAAATGAAGATTTTGAATTTTCTCCTTCACTTTGCTGCTATTCCTGTGAAACACCTAAAGGGTTAACACACTAACTGAATGTCATTTTGAATTCTTTTGAGGGGTGTAGTTTTTATAATGGGGTCATTTGTGGGGTATTTCTAACATGAAGCCCCTTCAAATCCACTTCAAAACTGAACTGGTCTCTGAAAAATTCCTATTTTGAATATGTTGTGAAAAATTGGAAAATTGCTGCTGAACTTTGAAGCGCTCTGATGTCTTCCAAAAGTAAAAACATGTCAACTTTATGATGCCAATATAAAGTAGACATATTGTATATGTGAATCAATATATAATTTGTTTGGTATGTCTATTTTCCTTACAAGCAGAAAGAAATTTTAAATTTTTCAATAAAATTTTTGAATTTTTCACCAACAAATGAGGCAAGTTTTGACAAAAGTTTTCCATTAACATAAAGTAGAATATGTCACGAAAAAACTATCTCGGAATCAGAATGAAAAGTAAAAGCATCCCAGAGTTATTAATGCTTAAAGTCACAGTGGTCAGATGTGCAAAAAATGGCCGGGTCCTACACTGAAAATTGGCTGGGTCCTCAAGGGGTTAAGGTCCAGAGCATTTTTTGCACATCTGACCACTGTGACTTTAAGCATTAATAACTCTGGGATGCTTTTACTTATTAATTTGATTTCAAGAAAAAATGTTCGTGACATATTCTAATTTAACATAGTAGTAAATTTTTGTCGATACTTGCATCATTTCTCAGTAAAAAATAGCAACATTTCATGAAAAATTTCAAAATTTTGCATTTTTCGAACTTAGAAGCTCTCTGCTTGTAAGGAAAATAGACATACCAAATAAATGATATATTAATTCACATATGCAATATATAAACTTTATGTTGGCATCATAAAGTTGACATGTTTTTATTTTTTAAAACATTAGAGGGCTTCAAATTTTAGCAGCAATTTTCCAATTTTTCCCAAAATTTACAAAAACTGATTTTTTCAGGGACCAGTTCAGATTGAAGTGGATTTGAGAGGCCTTCATATTAGAAATACCCCATAAATTACCCATTATGAAAACCACACCCCTCAAAGTACTCAAAATGACATTCAGAAAGTTTGTTAGCCCTTTAGAAAATTCTAAATCTTCATTTTTTACAATCACATGTTCTTGTAGACCCATTTTTTGAATTTTTTACAAGGGTAAAACCCATGTGTGGACGTAAAGTGCTATGCAGGTGCACTACAGGGCTCAGAAGAGAAAGAGCCACATTTGGCTTTCGGAAAGCAAATTTTTCTGAAATGGTTTTTGGGCGGCATGTCGCATTTAGGAAGCCGCTATGGTGCCAGAACAGCAAAAAACAAAACAAAAAAAAAACACACACATTTGGCACACTATTTGGAAAATAACACCCCTCAAGGAACGTAACAAGGGGTACAGTGAGCCTGTACACCCCACAGGTGTTTGACAAATTCTCTTTAAAGTTGGACATGAAAAAAAAAATTTCACGAAAATGCTGATATTACCCCCAAAATTTTATTTTCACAAGTGGTAATAGGAAAAAAAAGCCCCCCAAAATGTGTAACACCTTTTCTTCTGTGTATGGAAATACTACATATGTGGATGTAAAGTGCTCTGCGAGCGCACTACAGGGTTCAGAAGACAAGGAGTGCCATTGGGCTGTTGGAGAGAGAAATTGGTTGGAATGGAAGTCGGGGGCCATGTGCATTTACAAAGCCCCCGTGCTACCAGAACAGTAAACCACACCCACATGTGACCCTATTTCAGACACCCCACACGGAATGTAACAATGGGTTCAGTGAGCATTTACACCCCACTGGCATTTGACAGACCTTTGGAACAGTAGGCTGTGCAAATAAAACATTTTATTTTTCATTTTAATGGACCACAGTTCAAAAAATCTTTCAGACACCTGTGGGGTGTAAATGCTCACTGCACCCCTTGTTACATTCCATGAGGGGTGTAGTTTCAAAATGGAGTCACATATGGTTCCGGCACCATGGGGGCTTTGTAAACGCACATGGCCTTAAATTCCAGCCAAATTCTCCAATAGCCCAATGGTGACCCTTCTCTTCTGAGCCCTGTAGTGCGCCCGCAGAGCACTTTACATCCACATATTAGGTTATGTAACAAACTCTCAGGTGTTTCGCAACTAGTGTGCCTTCAGCTGTTGCAAAAACTACAACTCTCAGCATGCACAGACAGCCGGAGGGCATGCTGGGACTTGTAGTTACGTAACAGCTGGAGGCACACTACTACAACTCCCAGCATGCCCTTTGGCTGTTCATGCATGCTGGGGGTTGTAGTTATGCAACTGCTGGAGGCACACTTTTTCATAGTAAGAATGTGCCTACAGCTGTTGCATAACTACAACCCCCAGCATGCACAAACTACCAAAGGGCAAGCTACGAGTTGTGCCTTCTGCTGTTGCCTAACAACAACTCCCAGCATGCCGTTTTCTGCATGCTGGGAGTTGTTGCTAAGCAACAGCAGGAGGCACAGCCTTACCTCCTGCTGTTGCCTGCTCCCTCCTCATCACCGCCTCTGCTGGTCCTGGGGCCCGATCCCACCACAGACTCCGGGGATCGGGGGCCCCAAGTGCGGTGTACACTCCCGACACTCGCTTTCGCCCACTGGAATGGGGGCGGAGCGGGTGCCGTTAGGGGCGGAGTGGGTGCCCCTAGCAGGAGTCCTGAATTGTTAGCTGGTAACTGCAGACGAATCAGGACAATTGTGAGGTGGCACCAGGACCACCTCACACCTGCTGCTAAATGGTGATAGGTGTTGTCTCGGACGGCACCTATCACCCTTTTTTTTTTTTCGGGTCACCAGTGACCCGATTGACCTGGAGTTGCCGCAAATCGCCGATCTGGTCTCAGGATCCCCCCCAGGAGTCTGCATGGGGTACCTGCTGAATGATTTCAGCAGGCATCCCATACCGGGTGAACGGAAACGTCCAGCACGTACAGGTTTGCCCTGGGCCCTTAAAGGGGTATTCCCGGAGAATTTTTTTTTTTTTTTTTTATATCAACTGGCTCCAGAAAGTTAAACAGATTTGCACAAGAGCCCTGTGATATGAGGTTACATTGCATTATTTGATATTTTAAATAAAACATTTCTATATTTTTATATAGTTGTATCTTATAATTGAAGCACAATCAAGGTATCCATTATCATTATAATTATTGTTCATCTATGTATTAGGTAACTGGTACTAGTCTTGAGGGGTTGGTTACTGTTTAGATTTGTAAATTATTTATATTAAGAAATCTTAATCCTTCCAATAAATATCAGCTGCTGAAGTTGAGTTGTTCTTTTCTGTCTGGCAACAGTGCTCTCTGCTGACACCTCTGTCTGTCTCGGGAACTGCACAGAGTAGAAGAGGTTTGCTATGGGATTTGCTTCTACTCTGGACAGTTCCCTAGACAGGTGTCATCAGAGAGCACTTAGACAGAAAAGAACAACTCAACTTCAGCAGCTCATAAGTACTGAAATAATTAATATTTTTTTTAATAGAAGTAATTTACAAATCTGTTTAACTTTCTGAAGCCAGTTGATATATGAAAAAAAAGTTTTTTCCTGGATAACCCCTTTAAGTACCAGGACATCAAGGCGTACCTGTACGCCCTGTGTCCTTAAGGGGTTAAACTGCATTCCCATGCAGTTCTATACAATCACAATTTTGTGACAGGTATTACTTAGTGGTTGTAAGTAGGACCTAGGAAGAGAGCGTGCCTCCAAGGTCACAGGGTAATCGATAGGACTGATCATGATCTGCTATGTAATTAATCAGGACACTCCTCCTGCATAGAGGCTATAATTCTTTCCTCTGTACCCACTGATCTGTTTTACCTGACAGATTGCCTTAGATACATATATTTCTGAAAGACAAGTCAACCACCAGAGAGAGCAAACTGGATACAGCCTCATACAGACTAACCAGGGGACATTTATTGAAATTTGTGCAAGCAGAAGTGACAGCTGGCATTAGCCACTGAGAAATGACAACTTGTGTTTAACAGGTTGCTATGGGCAACTGCTTTTCTTTTAACTAGTTTTGATTATACTTTCACAGTGAACATGTATAAATCCTTATAATCCCTACTCTGCTCTGGTGGAAGATTTATCTTTCAGAAATGTATGCATTTAATAATGTGCAAACATTTCTAAGAAATCCCATAAAATATAGCCTCAAATGAAGCAGTGTAAACAAATGGTGCACAACATATACGTTTAAAGGAATCACATAAGACATTGTGAAGACAATTATGACAGATGCATTAGATTAGTCCAAAATATCTGATTGGTGGGATTCTGACCACTGGGCCCCTACTAATTCCTAGAAGAAGTATCTTTCACTGTTTTACTTCAATAGACATTTAGGCAAGATGGCTGCACATACTTGGTCTGGAATATTTGGTACACAGTGCTCACCTCTGTGCCAACACTGCCTAACCTGTGTGCCATCTGTGTTGACCTTACATTACAAAAACAGGGAGCAGAAAGAAGCAGTGTTGTCTCCATAAAACTGGGGGGACACAAAGAACTGGCACTGGACTAGTCTTCAAGATGTCTCTAGGATGGCAGTTAAAATGGCTGCTGCAGTATAGAGGTTGTCATAGCAACCACACCAAGCTCAGTAAACAACAGCGGACTGTACCACTACAAGAACAGATAAACTGTCCCAAAGCACACAGTAAAAAAATGATAAGGTAGGCAGCTGTATGATTAAAACATGAAAAATGTGAAAGTATTTTATTTTCTTACTCTCTTTTCATTTTGTATTCATGCATTTTCCCACTGTTAAATGTTCTTTTATTTACCCACCAGCCAATGGTTCAATCCAGTGTTTGCTTACATCAGCTAGGTACAAATTATAACTATGTCTGTTGACTGGTTAATCATATATAAATCCAGAGTTACATAAATAGCATGGTGCTGTTGTTGGCTTCTGGTCCATCTCTGGCAGCCGCAAACAGTCCAGAGGGGGCTTAGGGCCTCAGTCTTCAGAAGGGTGTGGGCACTGGTGATATATCCTATAAATGTTCAATACATGTCTCTCTCTCTCTCCATATATAGTATGCCCAATGCTCACAGGGGCATATGCATAGGAGCTAAGCCTCTATACTCCTGGGTTGTTAGCTGATTTTAGCAGTTGACAGCCGTGTGCAGTTCAGGAGGATTAAAAACTTAAAAAGCAAAAAGGCTAAAAAAAAGTTCCAGAATTGGAATCCCTTTATGCAAAAAAAGCCCATGGTATTTAAAAATAACATTATTTATGCTGCACATCGAACTCCATAAACAAAAATAAATACCCAGTGCCAGATCTGATGATTTCTGGTCACTGCATATTCCCGAAAAATTAAATGAAAGGTGATAACAATGGTAGCATGGATGAAGTGCAATGCAGGGTGACTGGGCCCTAAAATTATGATGTCCTACCTGTGCCATCCATCAGATGCCGGGTGTGGGTAGGCTCTTTTCTTTACTGTCATACTCTTACAGGTCATCCGGGCCCAGATATTCTCCAGGAACGCCAATAACTTGCTCTTTCTTGGTATCTCATCTGTACTAGGTGGCTCCTGAAAATCATTTTCACTGTTCTGGTCTCAGCTCATCTTTCTTCTTATTTCTTCTTCCTCTACTAAATGAATTTTCTTCCCTTTTGCCTACATTTTATGAGCATGACAAAGAAGATAAAGTCACTAGAAAACTACAGCAATGGACAGTGACCTATCACAAGTGACTCTGCTGATCCCTAGTGAGCGAATGAAATTGTAACCTGTGCACTTGGCTAAACATTCTATCTGCAGTTATGATGTCATCAGCCCTGTAATCTTTGTCACAATCAGTGTTACACAAACCTAAAGTGAGAGGACATTTTTCCATATATATGTAGATGGTAAGACCGCACCGGGGATCAACCTCTGTGCCTGTGGTTGCCCAGGCTGCCAGCCCAGGATAAATGAACAGCAAATCCAGAAAATCACCGCACAAGTAGGTCTTGGATCAGAAAAAGCTGGTGGTTTTATTCCCAATTAAAGTGCAATGTTTCGGCAATAGCAATGCTTGATAAAGGCTATTGACGAAACGTTGCACTTTAATTGGGATTAAAACCACCAGCTTTTTCTGATCCAAGACCTACTTGTGTGGTGATTTTCTGGATTTGCTATATATATATATATATATATATATATATATATATATATATATATATATATATGTATATATATATAGCACCACTGCGCTCTGTGTTATCACTACTCTTCTTTATTCACCGGACCGCTGTTGTGCTGTTTTGGAGGAAAGGAAGAAAGCAGCTTTGCATTTCTAATCCTGGATAACCCCTTTAAAGCCCCATTTGTGTATAGAATTGTCTATTAAAATAATGATATATATCTGAAAATGATATATATATATAATGATATAAATATTTTTTATATTTGCCTTTAGTATGCAGCATTCCAAAAGACATTACTCAGTGGACATTCTAACACACAATGGGGGAGATTTATCAAAACCTGTGCAGAGAAAGAGAGGTGCAGTTGCCCATGGCAACCAATCAGATCACTTCTTTCATTTTTAAGGAGGCCTGGGAAAAATGAAAGAAGCAATCTGATTGGTTGCTATGGGCAACTGCACCACTCTTCCTCTAGACAGGTTTTGATAAATATCCCCAATGGCTTTTGTCTTGAAAAGATTATTGTAGCACTTATTAATAATAAGGAAAAGGTTTCCACTTTCTTTCATTATTTAAAAAATGGTGCAGATACAAGTAAGGGTGCTTTCACACTACGATTGTAGTATACGGTTGCTGGATCCGGTTGGGAGGGGTGAAAACCGTCCGCTCCCGTATCCCAGCCGGATCCAGCCTGTACCCCATTCATTTCAATGAGCCAACTGGAGTCAAACGCTGACTCCGGTTGTCTCATTTTTCCCCGAATACGGTTTTCTGACCGGACCTAGAACCGTGGTATACCACGGTTTTAGGTCCAGTCAGAAAACTGTATGCGGGGCAAAAATGAGACAACCGGAGTCAGCGTTTGACTCCGGTCGGCTCATTGAAATGAATGGGGTTCAGGCTGGATCCGGCTGGGATACGGGAGCGGACGGTTTTCGCCCCTCCCAACCGGATCCAGCAACCGTATACTACAATCGTAGTGTGAAAGCACCCTAAGAGAATTAATGCAGATAAAGAAGGAATATTGAGGAAAACTGTTAACCCCTTAAGGACCAGGCCCATTTTGGCCTTAAGGACCAGAGCGTTTTTTGCATATCTGACCATTGTCACTTTAAAGGGGTACTCCAGTGCTTAGACATCTTATCCCCTATCCAAAGGATAGGGGATAAGATGCCTGATCACGGGAGTCCCACCGCTGGGGACCCCCATGATCTTGCACGCGGCACACCGTTTGTAATCAGTCCCGGGAGCGTGTTCGCTCCGGGACTGATTACCGGCGACTACAGGGCGGGCGGTGTGTGACGTCACGCTCCACCCCTCAATGCAAGCCTACGGGAGGGGGCGTGATAGCTGTCACGCCCCCTCCCATAGGCTTGCATTGAGGGGCGGAGCGTGACATCACACGGGGTCGGGGGCGTGACGTCACACGCCGCCCGGCCTGTAGTCGCCGGTAATCAGTCCTGGAGCGAACACGCTCCGGGGACTGATTACAAACAGGGTGCCGCGTGCAAGTTCACGGGGGTCCCCAGCGGCGGGACTCCCGCGATCAAGCATCTTATCTCCTATCCTTTGGATAGGGGATAAGATGTCTAAGCATCGGAGTACCCCTTAAAGCATTAATAACTCTAGGATGCTTTTACCTTTCATTCTGATTCCGAGATTTTTTTTTCGTGACATATTCTCCTTTATGTTAGTGGTAAAATTTCATCGATACTTGCATCATTTCTTGTTGAAAATTCCAAAATTTGGAAAATAAATTGAAAATTTAGCATTTTTATAACTTTGAAGCTCTCTGTTTATCAGGAAAATAGATATTCCAAATAAATTATATATTGATTCACATATACAATATGTCTACTTTATGATTACATCATAAAGTTAACATGTTTTAACTTTTAGAAGACATCAGAGGGCTTCAAAGTACAGCAGCAATTTTCACAAAATTTCCAAAATCAGAATTTTTCAGAGACCAATTCAGTTTTGAAGTGGATTTGAAGGGCCTTCATATTAGAATTTAGAGCTGGGCGGTATGATCAAAAATGTGTATCACAGTATTTTTTAAAATGATGGTGGTATCACGGTATTTAACGGTATTTGGGGGGGGGGGCTTGTTTAAGTGTCAGAACATCAGGATTTCCCCAACCAGTGTGCCTCCAGCTGTAGCAAAACTACAACTCCCAGCATGCCTGGACAGCCTGCGGATGTCTGGGCATGCTGGGAGTTGTAGTTTTGCAACAGCTGGAGGCACACTGGTTGGGGAAACAGCGTTGTACTGTATACTCCCCCACTGCTGTCTATTACAGCTCTTCACTACAGGGGATGAGGAGTCAGGGCAGCAAAAATCTCTCCATTCACCCCATCCTGCCCCTCTTTCCATTCACCCCCCTACACCCATTAACCCCCCCTACACCAATTAACCCCATCCTGTCCCTCATTCCATTAACCCCCCTGCTTCCATTACCCCCCTGCACCCATTAACCCCCCCTGATCCTTTCATTTATCCTATCCTGCCCCTTATTCCATTACCCCCTCTGCTTCAATAACCCCCCCTCCTCACCTGGGAAGTGCCCTTATCATCAGTGCAGTAACGTGGGCGCTTCCCACCCGGACACAGGATCCTCTCTGGCGGAAGCGCTCACCGCAGGATGCTGACGCTTCCACCAGGAGGGAATTTTAAATTTTGATCTAAAGTGCCCACTGCGCTATTATGCGCCACCTCCACTTTAGAACAGTGAGCAGCAGCGGCGCAGCTCATGTGCGTTGTGTGAGGGGGCCCGCCGCTCTTTCAAAGATCAGCGGGCCCCCTCATAGGCGGTCTGTCCGCCCCTGAAGCGCTCGCTCTCCTCTGTCCTGCGGCATGCACTAGGGGCCTCAGGAGCGGGCACCGGAACTAGAAGAAATGCTGCGCAATACTCCGCCTTACGCCGCAGGACCAAGGGGAGCGGGCGCTTGTTATGAACACTCCCTGAAGTAGGCGAAGAGAGGGGAGAGGTGGACTGGAGCAGGGAGCCGGCTCGGGGCTCGGGGAAACATCAGAGCCAGGGGATGCAGTTTCTGAGCTTTCCCCTGGCTCTGATTGCAGAGAAGAGCCGGCCTGAAACTGCAGGGGGAGCGGGGATGAGGAGTCTCATCCTGCTCTCCCCTGACAGAATGGAGCTGTGGGCTCTGTAATTCATTCATGGGTGGGGGGGAGGGGCCCCACCGGTATAGCGGTATGGGGCAAAATTCATACCGTCGGAGAAAAAAAAAACTGTATCCGGTATGAGCTGGTATACCGCCCAGCCCTATTAGAAATACCCAATAAATGACCCCATTATAAAAACTGCACCCCTCAAAGTATTAAAATGACATTCATAATGCTTGTTAACCCTTTAGGTGTTTCACAGGAATAGCAGCAAAGTGAAGGAGAAAATTCTAAATCTTCATTTTTTACACTCGCATGTTCTTGAAAACCCAGTTTTTGAATTTTAACAAGGGGTAAAAGGAGAGAAATCATATGTGTATGTAAAGTATTCGGCAGGCGCAGTAGAGGGCTCAGAAGGGAAGGAGCGACACTGGGATTTTGGAGAATGAGTTTTTCTGAAATGGTTTTTGGGGGGCATGTCACATTTAGGAAGCCCCGATGGTGCCAGAATAGCAAAAAAAACTCACATGGCATACTATTTTGGAAACTACACCCCTCAAGGAACTTAACAAGGGGTCCAGTGAGCCTTAACACCCATCAGGTGTTTGACAACTTTTCGTTAAAGTTGGATGTGTAAATGATTTTTTTTTCACTAAAATGCTGCTTTTCCCCCAAATGTAATTTTTTTTACAAGGAGTAATAGGAGTAAATGACACACAAAATTTGTAACCCCATTTCTTCTAAGTATGGAAATACCCCATGTGGACGTCAAGTGCTCTGCTGACGCACTACAATGCTCAGAAGAGAAGGAGCGCCATTGAGTTTACGGAGAATGAATTTGTTTGGAATTGGAGCCAGGGGCCATGTGTGTTTACAAAGCCCCCGTAGTGCCAGAACAGTAGAACCCCCCCCCCACATGTGACCCCATTTTGGAAACTACACCCCTCACAGAATTTAATAAGGGGTGCAGTGAATATTTACACCCCACTGGCGTTTGACAGATCTTTGGAATAGTGGGCTGTGCAAATGAAAAATACAATTTTTCATTTTCACGGACGACTGTTCCAAAAATCTGTCAGACACCTGTGGGGCATAAATGCTCACTGCACCCCTTATTACATTACGTGAGGGGTGTAGTTTCCAAAATGCGGTCACATGTGTGTGGGGGGGTCCATTGTTCTGGCACTATGGGGGCTTTTTAAACACACATGGCCTTCAATTTCAGGCACATTCTCTCTCCAAAATCCCAATTGCGCTCCCTCTCTTCTGAGCATTGTACTTCGCCCGCAGAGTGCTTTACATCCCCATATGGGGTATTTTCTTACTCAGAAGAAATGGGGTTACAAATTTTGGGGGCTTTTTTCCTATTTTCCATTGTGAAAATGAAAAATTTAGGGTAACACCAGCATTTTAGTGAAAAAACATTTTTTTTTTCATTTTCCCATCCAACTTTAATGAAAATTCTTCAAACATCTGTGGTGTGTTCAGGCTCACTATACCCCTTGTTACGTTCCGTGAGGGGTGTAGTTTCCAAAATGGGGTCACATGTGGGTATTTATTTTTTTGCGTTTATGTCAGAACCGCTGTAAAATCAGCCACCCCTGTTCAAATCACCAATTTAGGCCTCAAATGTACATAGTGTGCTCTCAATCCTGAGCCTTCGTCCGCAGAGCATTTTACGCCCACATATGGCGTATTTGCGTACTCAGGAGAAATTGCGTTACAAATTTTGGGGGTCTTTTTTTGCTTTTACTGCTTGTGAAAATATAAAGTATGGGGCAACATCAGCATGCTAGTGTAAATTTTTTTTATTTTTTTACACTAACAGGCTGGTGTAGACCCCAACTTTTCCTTTTCATAAGGGGTAAAAGGAGAAAAAGCCCCCCATAATTTGTATTGCAATTTCTCCCAAGTACGAAAATACCCCATATGTGGCCCTAAACTGTTTCCTTGAAATACGACAGGGCTCTGAACTGAGAGAGCGCCATGAGCATTTGAGGACTAAATTAGGGATTGCATAGGGGTGGACATGAGGGTATTCTACATCAATGATTCCCAAACAGGGTGCCTCCAGCTGTTGCTAAACTCCCAGCATGCCTGGACAGTCAGTGGCTGTCCGGAAATGCTGGGAGTTGTTGTTTTGCAACAGCTGGAGGCTCCGTTTTGGAAACACTGCCGTACAATACGTTTTTCATTTTTATTTGGGGGGGGGGAGACAGTGTAGGGGGGTGTATATGTAGCGTTTTACCCTTTATTTTGTATTAGTGAAGTGTAGTGTTTTTAGGGTACATTCGCACTGGCGGGTGACGGTGAGTATCCCGCTAGGAGTTTGCACTGCGGTGAAATATTTGCCGCAGCCCAAATTTGAAGCAGGAAACTTACTGCCCGTGTGAATGTACCCTGTACATTCACATGGGGGGGGGGGGGGGGCAA
The DNA here is from genome assembly GCF_029499605.1 of Hyla sarda. Classification (NCBI taxonomy): domain Eukaryota; kingdom Metazoa; phylum Chordata; class Amphibia; order Anura; family Hylidae; genus Hyla; species Hyla sarda. The sequence goes on from NC_079190.1 coordinate 415,391,576, forward strand.
ACCTCCAGCTGTTTCAAAACTACAACTCCCAGCATGTACTGACAGATCGTGCATGCTGGGAGTTGTACTTTTGCAACAGCTGCAGGCACACTGGTTGGAAAACCTTCAGTTAGGTTCTGTTACCTAACTCAGTATTTTCCAACCAGTGTGCCTCAAGCTTTTGCAAAAGTACAACTCCCAGCATGTACTGATCACCGAAGGGCATGCAGGGAGATGTAGTTATGCAACAGCTCGAGGTATGCAATTACATCTCCCAGCATGCTGAGACAGTTGTTTGCTCTTTGGGCATGCTGGGATTTGCAGTGATCTCCAAACTGTAGTCCTCCAGCTTTTGCAAAACTACAACTCCCAGCATGTCCAAACAGCTGTCTGGGCATGCTGGGAGTTGTAGTTTTGCAACATCTGAAGGGCTAAAGTATAGAGACCACTGTATAGTGGTCTCAGACTGTAGCCCTCCAGATGTTGCTAGGTAACTCACTGGCTTCTGTACGATCCAGGGAGCCGCATAGCCATCCTCGTCTGCTGCCTGCTGCCACTGCCGATCGTGTCTCGCTGCCATCGCCGATGGGTAAGTGGACTTCGGCGCCCGGTCCCTGTCGGTTTCCCCGTCCTGCCCCGCCTATTGTGGGTGGGCAGAACGGGGAAAGCGAAAGTTAACCCCCCCGCCCCCGATCTGCTATTGGTCAATGCTTCTGACGACCAATAGCAGGGATAGGAGGGGTGGCACCCCTGCCACCTCACTCCTATTCCTTCACCCCCCTGGGCATTTGCGCGGGGTGCCCTCCCGGCGCCCGGCAGGGACCGAAATTCTACATGATGTACGCGTACGTCCTTGGTCCTTAAGTACCAGGGAGCTAGGACGTATGCGTACATCCATGGTCCTTAACAGGTTAAACACTTTCCCAATGGTCACCATATAGTGCACCCGATTTCTACTGCACACCAGGAATGTGCGGCACTCATAAGCTTTTAGGTATCACAATGTACAATCCGACCAAATTATGGTACATGGCAAATACACATAACATGGTAACATGAGGAGCCATGTATGTGTCCATCTCCTAGACTACAAAGTATAATGGAAACGCTCACCTCTGTGCCAACACTGCCCAAAACCTGTGCGCCATCTATGTTCACCTTACATTACAGAAACAGGAAGCAGAGAGAGAAGCAGGATTGTCTCCATACAAATGGCGGGGGGGGACTCAGGACTGGCACTGGACTGGTCTTCAATCTGTCTTTAGGATGGCAGTTAAAATGGCTGCTGAAATATAACAGTTGTCATAGCAATAGTACCTAGCTCAACAAGCAACAGTGGACTATACCAACACAAGAAAAGGTAAACTGCCCCAAAACACACAGTAAAAATTAAGGCAGCTCTATGATTGACCCCTTAAGGACCAGGCCAATTTTATTTTTGCGTTTTTTCCTCCTCGCCTTCTAAAATCCATAACTCTTTTATATTTCCATCCACAGACCCATATGAGGGCTTGTTTTTGGACCCATCACTTATTTACCATAAAATGTACAGCAAGCCTAAAAAGATTATTATTTGTGTGAAGAAATTGAAACAAAAACTGCAATTTTGCACATTTTGAAAGGTTTTGTTTTTACGCTGTACACTAGAGATGAGTGAACTTACAGTAAATTCGATTCGTCACGAACTTCTCTGCTTGGCGGTTGCTGACTTTAACTGCATAAATTAGTTCAGCTTTCTGGTGCTCCGGTGGGCTGGAAAAGGTGGATACAGTCCTAGGAAAGAGTCTCCTAGGACTGTATCCACCTTTTCCAGCCCAATGGGAGCACCTGAAAGCTGAACTAATTTCTGCAGGAAAAGTCATCAACTGCCGAGCCGAGAAGTTTGTGAGGAATCGAATTTACTGTAAGTTCGCTCATCTCTACTGTACACTTTACGGTAAAAATGAAATTTTATTTTTTTCCTGTGGGTCAATGCAATTAAAATGAAATCCATGATCACATACTTTTCGGTCTCAATGGTCTCATTGTGTAGACCGAAACGTGGCACTTTTGTGACTTGATGGGTGAATAAATTCACATTATCACTATTTGACTGGAGTGCCGCTTCTTCTTCTTTGGATCTACAAGTCATGGGATATTGAGTAACATCCCTAGGAGCAGTGCCGGTTCCTTCCCAGAAATAGTTTACTTTTCTATTGCTATATTGTTTAAAAAAAAATTTTTTTTTTTTTTTTTTTTTACAAACTAAGTAATTTTAAAATCGCCCTGTTCTGACCACCTATTACTTTTCCATTTTTCCATATATGGGGATTTATGAGGGCTCATTTTTTGTGCAATGACCTGTATTTTTTTTTAGTACCACATGACTTTTAAGTCGCTTTTTATAAATTTTTTGGGGAATGTGATGTGACCAAAAAGCATCAATTTATTTTTATTTTTTTTTTAATGTTTATGCCATTCACTGTACGGAATCATTAACCTTTTGTTAGTCCAAATATGTTTATTAATAATTTTTTTTTACGCTTTTTGGGGGGAAAATGTGAAAAATGGGCGATGTACAATTCAATTGGGGGAGGAGATTTTTCAAATTTTTGTTACTTATTTTCTTTACACTTTTTATGTCCCCATAGGGGACTATTTATAGCAATCATTTGATTGCTAATTCTATTCAGTGCTATGCATAGACATATCGTCGATCTTCCGCTCTGGTCTGCTCGATGTCAGACCAGAGCAGAAGACCCCGGGAGAGCGGCGGAGGCCAGTTAGAGGACCTTTTGTCCGCCATTTTGGATGATCATATCCCTGCGGCAGTGCCGCCAGTGATCCGATCATCCAATATAACGCCCGCATTGCTGCAGATGCAGTAATCTGTATTGATCACGACATCTGAGGGGTTAATGGCAGACATCCGCCATTTTGGATGATCGTATCCCCGCAGCAGTGCAGTCATCGATCCGATCATCCAATATAATGCCTGCATTGCCGCAGATGCCGTTATCTGTATTGATCATGGCATCTAAGGGGTTAATGGCAGTCTGGTGCCCCCATCATGTACAGGACATAAATGTACGTCCTAGTGCGTTAAAGGAAAACTGTTAGTCTATTTACCCACACTACACTGGGTTATAGTGTGGGTGAACAGGAGTCAGTGATGCCAGAAAGTTAAACAGATTTGTAAATGACTTCTATTAAAAAATCTTAATTCTTCCAGTACTTATTAGCTGCTGAATACTACAGAGGAAAATATTTTCTTTTTGGAACACAGAGCTCTCTGCTGACATCATGAGCACAGTGCTCTCTGCTGACATCTCTGTCCATTTTAAGAACTGTCCAAGAGTAGGAGAAAATCCTCATAGCAAACATATGCTGCTCTGGACAGTTCCTAAAATGGACAGAGATGTCAGCAGAGAGCACTGCGCTCGTGATGTCATCAGAGAGCACTGTGTTCCAAAAAGAAAACAATGTCCTCTGTAGTATTCAGCAGCTATTAAGTACTGGAATGATTAAGATTTTTAAATAGAAGCAATTTACAAATCTGTTTTACTTTCTGGCACCATTTGATTTAAAAAAATAAAAAGTTTTCCACCCGAGTACCACTTTAAAGCGGTACTCCGGAACTAGACATTTTATCCCCTATCCAAAGGATAGGGGATAAGATGTCTGATCGCAGGGGTCCCACTGCTGGGGACCCCGCGATCTCCCTGCGGCACAAACTTGTCATCAGCCTCATGGAGCAAAGATCGCTCCGTGTCTGATGACTCACAATATAGGGACTGGAGTACCGCGACGTCATGGCTCTGCCCCTCGTGACGTCAATGCAATGCAAGCCTATGGGAGAAGGCGTGAAGGCCGCAATGCATAGGGAGATCATGGGGGTCCCCAGCGGAGGGACCCCCGAGATCATACATCAGTACCCCTTTAAATTTGTCCAGTAGGTCCTGAGATATGTCCCACAGAACATGCTCTTCAGAATTTGGTGAATCACGTGCAGGGGGCGGGGCTTCACCGTCTCAATTTATATATTCATTGTCTGTGACTCCTGGAGTAAAGAAGCCCCGCCCGCTACACGTGATTCACTGAATTAAGCAGAGGATCTTCTGGGGGACATATCTCAGGACCTACTGGACATATTTAGGTAAGTGACCCCTCGCTGGATACTTGTTCACCCACACTATAACCCATTGTTTTGGGTTTAGTGTGGTGAGCAGGCTGACAGTTTTCCTTAGTACCACTGCATCAGGACGTACATTTACTTTCATTATCCTTAAGGGGTTAAAGGAGTACTCTGGTTATTTTTTTTTTAATCAACTGGTGCCACCTCTGTCCATGTCAGGAACTGTCTGGAGCAGGAGAGGTTCGCTATGGGGATTTGCTCCTGCTCTGGTCATGTCCTGATAGGGACAGAGGTGTCAGCAGAAAGCACTGTTGTCAGACTGAAAAGAACAACTCAACTTCCTCTGGAGCATACAGCAGCTGATAAGTACTGGTTGGGTGAAGATATATTTTTATTTTAATAGAAGTAATTTACAAATCTGTTTAACTGTCTGGCACCATTTGATTTAAAAAAAATAAATAAAAAATGTTGCTGCTGCTGACCTGCTACTTTACTATCGCCTCCCGTAAATGGTTCAGTCCAGTGCTTGTTTACTGCTTCTAGGTAAGAATTTAACCCTGACTGGTTGATTTTATCTCTATATAAGTGTACTCAATACTATTAAAGAAGATTTTCCATCTGGAGATTGATAGCATACCCACAGGCTATACCATAAAAGTCTGACGGGCGGAAGTATTATTGATCGGATCTACGGTGGTACCTACCAAATAATGTCAGTATTATCTGATCTCGGTAGGACCTACCAAAAGCTGTCAGTTTTACTGATCACACACGATGGTGACCCATGTGCAGACCTCCTTAAATTTGTGGGAGGAGATTATGCACAGTGAGACCACTATTCATATGTAAATCATCCCTGTGGGCAACTCCCTGAATATAGGATTAGTTCCCCCACAGGATGACCCCCATATGAATGTTGTGTCTATCCCGCTATGGCGGGCGGTCATTGCTTCATTGTGACACCATGACCTGCAGTCACCAGTAATTTAATATATGTGATCTTATTAACTGCTTAAATATCTGTAATGCACTTCATATCTCTGGGCCTGAATATTTACCCAGAATATTTAAAAGCTCATTGATTTAAGCTATGGCGGTATGTTTTCAATATCATGAAATAACACACAGGTATTATTAACTATGCAGATTTATTAGTTATCAGTAATAACCAATATGAATATATAAAGACAAAGGTTATACATATATGTATCTTAAATCAATATGACACGTATAGAACATTATTTAAGCGTTATTTAACCCCTGAAATGGGTACTCTAATAATTTTTTTTTATTAAATAGAATGTTTCTAATATGTTTTATTTAAAAAAAAGAAAGTGTTATATGTGTTTTTTTTTTACATTAGTAAACCTGGCCACTACTTGTCACCCTATATGGCTCGGGATTACTTTCCCCCCCCTGACGTTCGGCATGTTCGGACCAACGCTGGCCGGGCAGCGTGGTCCAGAACGCGCGTTCACATGGATGAGGAGAGGGAGATGCAGGTGGGCGGGGATATTAAAATTTCACGTGCCGCGTGCGCACGACCACTGTGCTCGCTCTCTGCCTGTTTCCTATACAGGCAGAGAGCGAGTACCATGCTCGTACGCGTGCGGCGCGCAAAACATAAAATTTCCCTGCCCCCCTGCATCTCCCTCTCCTAATTCATTGCAGCGCACGAGCTGCAGGAGAGAGAGGAGACGGGCAGAAGCGAGCCCCGGGAAGGCTTCAATCGACGTCACGCCTGCCGTGGCCGTCCACTTCCTGCCCTCACCAGAGAGCTCAACTCTGAGCTCCTGCAGCAGTTAAACATAAGGTATTTTTATGGGGATTTGTAGAAATATAAAGACAGGGATAGATGTAGTTAGTGTCAGGGAAGATGGGGAGGGGGAATAGGGAAATTTTATTTAGTGATAGCTACTCTTTAAGGACCAAGCCCATTTTGCCCTTAACCCCTTAAGGACCCAGCCCAAATATACCTTAAGGACCCGGCTATTTTTTGAACATCTGACCACTGTCACTTCAAGCATTAATAACTCTGGGATGCTTTTACCTTTCATTCTGATTCCGAGATAGTTTTTTCGTGACATATTCTACTTTATGTTAGTGGTAACATTTTGTCGATACATTTCTTGGTGAAAAATTCCAAAATTTGATGAAAGAATTGAAAATTCTGCATTTTTTTTTTACTTTGAAGCTCTCTGCTTATAAGGAAAATGGATATTCCAAATAAATTATATATTGATTCAAAAATACAATTTGTCTACTATATGTTTGCATCATAAAGTTTACATGTTTTTACTTTTGTCACCAAAGATATATATAACCCTACATATATAGTAGGTAAGGGTATGTATTTGCACTTATGACACCAAAAAGAGAACCATACCACAAATTAAACAGAAAAGTAATAGAATGTAAAAAATAAACTTTATTAATACAATTTAGTAATAAAAAATAGATATTAGAATTAAAGCAAAAAAAGTAGTGGCAATAGATAGGGGGTTCAGGTGTAGGTATGGTTTGGCACCCTTTATTGTATACTATTGGCAGGTATTATTATTGTATCCTACTAGCTACTGTGGCATTTACTCCTTATACTTGTATATTTTGATGTATTTGGGTCCTACCATTGTCCTATATCTTTGTATGTCCACTAGTGCCTATCTATTGCTACTACTTTTTTGTTTTAATTCTAATATCTATTTTTTATTACTAAATTGTATTAATAAAGTTTATTTTTTACATTCTATTACTTTTCTGTTTAATTTGTGGTATGGTTCTCTTTTTGGTGTCATGTTTTTACTTTTGGAAGACATCAGAGGGCTTCAAAGTTCAGCAGCAGTTTTCAAATTTTTCACAAAATTTTCAAAATCGGAATTTTTCAGGGACCAGTTCAGTTTTTAAGTGGATTTGAAGGGCCTTCATATTAGAAATACCCCACAAATGACCCAATTATAAAAACTGCACCCCTCAAAGTATTCAAAATGACATTCAGTAAGCTTGTTAACCCTTTAGGTGTTTCACAGGAATAGCAGCAACGTGAAGGAGAAAATAAAAAATCTTCATTTTTTACACTCGCATGTTCTTGTAGACCCAGTTTTTGAATTTTTACAAGTGGTAATAGTAGAAAAAGCCCCCAAAATTTGTAACCCAATTTCTCTCGAGTAAGGAAATACCTCATATGTGTATGTCAAGTGTTCGGCGGGCGCAGTAGAGGGCTCAGAAGGGAAGGAGCGACAATGGGATTTTGGAGAGGGAATTTTTCTGAAATGGTTTTTGGGGGGCATGTCACATTTAGAAAGCCCCACATGGCATACCATTTTGTAAACAACACCCCTCAAGGCACGTAAAAAGGGGTCCAGTTATCCTTAAACCCCACAGGTGTTTGACAAGTTTTCGTTAAAATCGGATGTGTAAATGGAAAAAAAAAATTCACACTAAAGTGCAGTTTTTACCCCAAATTTACCATTTTTACAAAGGGTAATGGGAGAAAATGCCCCCCTAAATTTGTAACCTCTTTGTAATCTCTTCTGAGTATGGAAATACCCCATGTTAGGACATAAAATGCTTTACGGGCGAACTACAATGCTCAGAAGAGAAGGAGTCACATTTGGCTTTTTGAAGGCAACTTTAGCTGAAATGTTTTTTGGGGGGCATTTCGCATTTAGGAAGCCCCTGTGGTGCCAGAACAGCAAAAAATACCCACATGGCATACTATTTTGGAAACTACAACCCTCAAGGAACGTAACAAGGGGTCCACTGAGCCTTAACACCCCACAGGTGTTTGACGACTTTTCGTTAATGTTGGATGTGTAAATAAGAAAACATTTTTTTTTACTAAAATGCAGTTTTTCCCCTAAATTTGTAACCCCATTTCTTCTGAGTATGGAAATACCCCATGTTAGGATGTAAAATGCTCTGCTGGCGAACTACAATGCTCAGAAGAGGAGGAGCGCCATTGAGCTTTTGGAAAGAGAATTCTTTGGAATGGTAGGCAGGGGCCATGTGCGTTTACAAAGCCCCCCGTGGTGCCAGAACAGTGGACCCCCCCACATGTGACCCCATTTTAGAAACTACACCCCTCACAGAATTTAATAAGGGGTGCAGTGAGTATTTACACCCCACTGGCGTTTGACAGATCTTTGGAACAGTGGGCTGTGCAAATGAAAAATTAAATTTTTCATTTTTACGGACCACTGTTCCAAAAATCTGTCAGACACCTGTGGGGCGTAAATGCTCACTGTACCCCTTATTACATTACGTGAGGGGTGTAGTTTCCAAAATGGGGTCAGATGTGTCGGGGTCCATTGTTCTGGCACTATGGGGGCTTTGTAAACACATGTGGCCTTCAATTCCGGACAAATTTTGTCTTCAAAATCCCAATTGTGCTCCTTCTCTTCTGAGCATTGTAGTTCGCCCGCAGAGCACTTTAAATTCACATATGGGGTATGTTCTTACTCAGAAGAGATGGGGTTACAAATATGGGGGGGGCTTTTTCTTATTTTCTCTTGTGAAAATGAAAAATTTAGGGTAACACCAGCATTTTTGTGAAACATTTTTTTTTTCCATTTTCCCATCCAACTTTAATGAAAATTCGTCAAACACCTGTGGGGTGTTAAGGCTCACTACACCCCTTGTCACGTTCCGTGAGGGGTGTAGTTTCCAAAATGGGGTCACATGTGGGTATTTCTTTTTTTTGCGTTTGTCAGAACCGCTGTAAAATCAGTCACCCCTGTGCAAATCACCAATGTACATTGTGCGCTCTCATTCCTGAGCCTTGTTGTGCGTCTGCAGAGCATTTTACGCTTACATATGGGGTATTTCCGTACTCAGGAGAAATTGTGTTGCAAATTTTGCGGGTCTTTTTTACCTTTAACCGCTTGTGAAAATAAAAAGTATGGGACAACACCAGCATGTTAGTGTAATTAGTTTTTTCTTTTTTTACACTAACAGGCTGGTGTAGCCCCCAACTTTTCATTTTCACAAGCGGTAAAAGGAAAAAGAGACCACCAAAATTTGTAGTGCAATTTCTCCCGAGTGCGGAAATACTCCATGTGTGTCCCTAAACTGTTTCCTTTAAATACGACAGGGCTACAAAGTGAGAGAGTGCCATGCGCATTTGAGGACTAAATTAGGGATTGCATAGGGGTGGACATAGGGGTATTCTACACCAGTGATTCCCAAAAAGGGTGCCTCCAGCTGTTGCTAAACTCCCAGCATGCCCGGACAGTCAGTGGCTGTCCAGAAAGGATGGGAGTTGTTGTTTTGCAACAGCTGGAGGCTCCGTTTTGGAAACACTGCCGTACAAGACGTTTTTTTTTTGGGGGGGGGGGGGGGCAGTGTAAAAGGGTGTATATGTAGTGTTTTACCCTTTATTATGTGTTAGTGTAGTGTAGTGCAGTGTTTTTAGGGTACATTCGCACCGGTGAGTTTCCCGCTAGGAGTTTGTGCTGCGGCGAAAAATTTGCCGCAACCCAGACTTAAAGCAGGAAATTTACTGTAAACCTGCCCGTGTGAATGTACCCTGTACATTCACATGGGGGGGGCAAACCTCCAGCTGTTTCAAAACTGCAACTCCCAGCATGTACTGATAGACCGTGCATGCTGGGAGTTGTACTTTTGCAACAGCTGGAGGCACACTGGTTGGAAAACCTTCAGTTAGGTTCTGTTACCTAACTCAGTATTTTCCAACCAGTGTGCCTCCAGCTGTTGCAAAACTACAACTCCCAGCATGTACTAATCAACGAAGGGCATGCTGGGAGATGTAGTTATGCAACAAATGGAGGTATCCAACAACAACTCCCAGCATGCCGAGACAGCTGTTTGCTGTCTTGGCATGCTGGGATTTGCAGTTTTGCAACATCTGGAGGGCTACCGTTTTTAGACCAGTGCACAGTGATCTCCAAACTGTGGACCTCCAGATGTTGCAAAACTACAACTCCCAGCATTCCCAGACAACAAACAGCTATGTGGGCATGCTAGGAGTTGTAGTTTTGCAAGATCTGGAGGGACATAGTTTAGAGACCACTGTATAGTGGTCTCAAACTGCAGCCCTCCAGCTGTTGCAAAACTACAACTCCCAGCATGCCCAAACAACTGTCTGGGCATGCTTGGAGTTGTAGTTTTGTAACATCTGGAGGGCTACAGTTTAGAGACCACTATACAGTGGTCTCAAAACTATGTCCCTCCAGATCTTGCATAACTACAACTCCTAGCATGCCCACATAGCTGTTTGTTGTCTGGACATGCGGGGAGTGGTAGTTTTGCAACATCTGGAGGTCCACAGTTTGGAGATCACTGTGCACTGGTCTAAAAACGGTAGCCCTCCAGATGTTGCAAAACTGCAAATCCCAGCATGCCAAGACAGCAAACAGCTGTCTCGGCATGCTGGGAGTTGTTGTTGGGTACCTCCAACTGTTGCATAACTACATCTCCCAGCATGCCCTTCAGTGATGCCCGCGTGCATGATCCCGGGCGTCCCCAGCTGCGGGACTCCCGCGATCAGGCATCTTATCCCCTATCCTTTGCATAGGGGATAAGATATGTAAGCACCGGAGTACCCCTTTAAAGCTTCAATTGTTTTTGAATGTTTAAAATTAGGAATACCGGATCATGAGATTGTGGGCAATGGAAACGTTCATGTTACTACTATTTGTGATAAAAGAAGCAAATTGTTAAACATGCACCAATTTTGGAGATGGACAGGAAGGCTGTAGGGGCGGAGGAGGCCTGAACTGATTAACGATTTATTTGTAACTGTGCTCATAACGTGTAATCTAGAAAAGTTTCCAAGGCCGACATGTCATATTCCTTGTATATTAACAATCTATTGTGGAATTTCCTTTTTTGTTAACTTTTCATTTGTCTTTATATGTGTTATTTCAATGTTCTTTCGCAAGGGAGTGACTAAAAGCATGACAACTGTTTTGATTATCTTATACCAGAATTTTATAACAGGTGATATATATTCTTCCGTCAGAAAATCGTCAGCAAAAGGGCAGTTACAAAATCCTAATAGCGGTTTTAACACGTTATAGCCCGATATTAAAAACAGCCATTATTTGTGACGGAAGATAGTAACGGGAGAAATAGTTCATGAACTATTTCTCCCATTGCTATCTTCCATCATAAAATAACGGGTTAAAACGGCTATTAGAAAAATCTCACAGACTATAATGGGATTTTCCAATGGCCGTATAGGACTAGGTAACTACCATTTTCATGCCGATTTTCTGAGTAATTATATAGTGTGAAAGGGGCCTTAAAGCTTCAATTTTTTTTGAATAGTTCTTGAACTAATTCTCCCGTTACTATCTTCCGTCACAAATAATGGCCGTTATTTATAACAGGCTATAACGTGTTAAAACGGCTATTAGAAAAATCCCACAGACTATAAAGGGATTTTCTAACGGCCGTATAGGATTTTGTAACTGCCCTTTTGCTGACGATTTTCTGACGGAAGAATATATATCACCTGTTATAAAATTCTGGTATAAGATAATCAAAACAGTTGTCATGCTTTTAGTCACTCCCTTGCGAAAGAACATTGAAATAACACATATAAAGAAAAATGAAAAGTTAACAAAAAAGGAAATTCCACAATAGATTGTTAATCAACAAGGAATATGACATGGCGGCCTTGGAAACTTTACTAGATTACACGTTTTGAGCACAGTTACAAATAAATCGCTATGCTCAGTTCAGGCCTCCTCCGCCCCTACAGCCTTCCTGTCCATCTCCAAAATTGGTGCATTTTTAACTATTTGCTTCTTTTATCACAAATAGTAGTAACATGAAAGTTTCCATTGCCCACAATCTCATGATTCGTCATTCCTAATTTTAAACATTCAAAAACAATTGAAGATTTAAAGGGGTACTCCGGTGTTTACATATCTTATCCCCTATGCAAAGGATAGGGGATAAGATGCCTTATCGCGGGAGTCCCGCAGCCGGGATCATGCACGCGGCACCCAGTTTGTAATCAGTCCCCGGAGCTTGTTCGCTCTGGGTCTGATTACGGTCGACCGCAGGGCCGGCGGTGTGTGACATCACGCCCCCGTGTGACGTCACGCTCCGCCTCTCAAAGCAAGCCTACGGGAGGGGGCGTGATAGCTATGACGTCACACGGGGGCGGGGGGCGTGACGTCACATGCCGATGGCCCTGCGAGCACGCTCCGGGGACTGATTAAAAAGGGGGTGCCGCGCGCATGATCCCGGGCGTCCCCAGCTGCGGGACTCCCGCGATCAGGCATCTTATCCCCTATCCTTTGGATAGGGGATAAGATGTGTAAGCACCGGAGTACCCCTTTAAGAATATATATCACCTATGTTATAACATTCTGGAACAAGACAATCAAAAACAGTAGTCATGCTTTTACTTAGTCACTCCCTTGTAAAAGAACATTTACATAACACATGTAAAGAAATTTAAAAATTTAAAAAGTTAACAAAAAAAGAAAACTCCACAAAAGATTGTTAATTTACAAGAAATATGACATGGCGGCATTGGAAACTTTACTAGATTACACATTTTGAGCACAAATACATATAAATTGCTATGCTCAGTTCAGTCCTCCTCCCCTACAGAATTCCTGTCCATCTCCAAAATTGGTGTATTTTTAACTATTTGCTTCTTTTATCACAAATAGTAGTAACATGAAAGTTTCCAATCCATTGCCCACAATCTCATAATTCTAAATTTAAACATTAAAAAACAATTGAAGCTTTAAGGCCCCTTTCACACTACATAATTACTCAGAAAATCGGCATTAAAACGGTAGTTACCTAGTCCTATACGGCCGTTGGAAAATCCCATTATAGTCTATGAGATTTTTCTAATAGCCGTTTTAACCCGTTATTTTATGATGGAAGATAGTAATGGGAGAAATAATTCATGAACTATTTCTCCCGTTACTATCTTCCGTCACAAATAATGGCCGTTATTAATAACGGGCTATAACGTGTTAAAACGGCTATTAGAAAAATCCCACAGACTATAATGGGATTTTCTAACGGCCGTATAGGATTTTGTAACTGCCCTTTTGCTGACAATTTTCTGACGGAAGAATATATATCACCTGTTATAAAATTCTGGTATAAGATAATCAAAACAGTTGTCATGCTTTTAGTCACTCCCTTGCGAAAGAACATTGAAATAACACATATAAAGACAAATGAAAAGTTAACAAAAAAGGAAATTCCACAATAGATTGTTAATATACAAGGAATATGACATGGCGGCCTTGGATACTTACTAGATTGCATCTTTTGAGCACAGTTACAAATAAATCGCTATGCTCAGTTTGTAATCAATCCCCGGAGCTTGTTCGCTCTGGGTCTGATTACGGTCGACCGCAGGGCCGGCGGCGTGTGAAATCACGCCCCCGTGTGACGTCACGCTCCGCCTCTCAATGCAAGCCTACGGGAGGGGGCGTGATAGCTATCATGCCCCCTCCCGTGGGTTTGCATTGAGGGGCGGAGCGTGACGTCACACGGGGGCGGGGGCGTGACGTCACATGCCGATGGCCCTGCGAGCACGCTCCGGGGACTGATTAAAAAGGGGATGCCGCATGCATGATCCCGGGCGTCCCCAGCTGCGGGACTCCCGCGATCAGGCATCTTATCCCCTATCCTTTGGATAGGGGATAAGATGTGTAAGCACCGGAGTACCCCTTTAAGAATATATATCACCTATGTTATAACATTCTGGAACAAGACAATCAAAAACAGTAGTCATGCTTTTACTTAGTCACTCCCTTGTAAAAGAACATTTACATAACACATGTAAAGAAATTTAAAAATTTAAAAAGTTAACAAAAAAAGAAAACTCCACAAAAGATTGTTAATTTACAAGAAATATGACATGGCGGCATTGGAAACTTTACTAGATTACACATTTTGAGCACAAATACATATAAATTGCTATGCTCAGTTCAGTCCTCCTCCCCTACAGAATTCCTGTCCATCTCCAAAATTGGTGTATTTTTAACTATTTGCTTCTTTTATCACAAATAGTAGTAACATGAAAGTTTCCATTGCCCACAATCTCATAATCTGGTATTCCTAAATGTAAACATTCAAAAACAATTGAATATTTAAGGCCCCTTTCACACTACATAATTACTCAGAAAATCGGCATTAAAACGGTAGTTACCTAGTCCTATACGGCCATTGGAAAATCCCATTATAGTCTATGAGATTTTTCTAATAGCCGTTTTAACCCGTTATTTTATGATGGAAGATAGTAATGGGAGAAATAGTTCATGAACTATTTCTCCCGTTACTATCTTCCGTCACAAATAATGGCCGTTATTAATAACGGGCTATAACGTGTTAAAACGGCTATTAGAAAAATCCCACAGACTATAATGGGATTTTCTAACGGCCGTATAGGATTTTGTAACTGTCCTTTTGCTGACGATTTTCTGATGGAAGAATATATATCACCTGTTATAAAATTCTGGTATAAGATAATCAAAACAATTGTCATGCTTTTAGTCACTCCCTTGCGAAAGAACATTGAAATAACACATATAAAGACAAATGAAAAGTTAACAAAAAAGGAAATTCCACAATAGATTGTTAATATACAAGGAATATGACATGGCGGCCTTGGAAACTTTACTAGATTGCATCTTTTGAGCACAGTTACAAATAAATCGCTATGCTCAGTTCAGGCCTCCTCCGCCCCTACAGCCTTCCTGTCCATCTCCAAAATTGGTGCATTTTTAACTTTTTGCTTCTTTTATCACAAATAGTAGTAACATGAAAGTTTCCATTGCCCACAATCTCATAATCCGGTATTCCTAATTTTAAACATTCAAAAACAATTGAAGCTTTAAAGGGGTACTCCGGTGCTTTCAAATCATATCCCCTATGCAAAGGATAGGGGATAAGATGCCTTATCGCGGGAGTCCCGCAGCTGGGGACGCCCGGGATCATGCACGCGGCACATAGTTTGTAATCAGTCCCCGGAGCGTGTTCGCTCCGGGTCTGATTACGGTCGACCGCAGGGCCGGCGGCGTGTGAAATCACGCCCCCGTGTGACGTCACGCTCCGCCTCTCAATGCAAGCCTACGGGAGGGGGCGTGATAGCTATCATGCCCCCTCCCGTAGGTTTGCATTGAGGGGCGGAGCGTGATGTCACACGGGGGCGGGGGGCGTGACGTCACATGCCGCTGGCCCTGCGAGCATGCTCTGGGGACTGATTAAAAAGGGGGTGCCGCGTGCATGATCCCGGGCGTCCCCAGCTGCGGGACTCCCGCGATCAGGCATCTTATCCCCTATCCTTTGGATAGGGGATAAGATGTGTAAGCACCGGAGTACCCCTTTAAGAATATATATCACCTATGTTATAACATTCTGGAACAAGACAATCAAAAACAGTAGTCATGCTTTTACTTAGTCACTCCCTTGTAAAAGAACATTTACATAACACATGTAAAGAAATTTAAAAATTTAAAAAGTTAACAAAAAAAGAAAACTCCACAAAAGATTGTTAATTTACAAGAAATATGACATGGCGGCATTGGAAAATTTACTAGATTACACATTTTGAGCACAAATACATATAAATTGCTATGCTCAGTTCAGTCCTCCTCCCCTACAGAATTCCTGTCCATCTCCAAAATTGGTGTATTTTTAACTATTTGCTTCTTTTATCACAAATAGTAGTAACATGAAAGTTTCCATTGCCCACAATCTCATAATCTGGTATTCCTAAATTTAAACATTCAAAAACAATTGAAGCTTTAAGGCCCCTTTCACACTACATAATTACTCAGAAAATCGGCATTAAAACGGTAGTTACCTAGTCCTATACGGCCGTTGGAAAATCCCATTATAGTCTATGAAATTTTTCTAATAGCCGTTTTAACCCGTTATTTTATGATGGAAGATAGTAATGGGAGAAATAGTTCATGAACTATTTCTCCCGTTACTATCTTCCGTCACAAATAATGGCCGTTATTAATAACGGGCTATAACGTGTTAAAACGGCTATTAGAAAAATCCCACAGACTATAATGGGATTTTCTAACGGCCGTATAGGATTTTGTAACTGCCCTTTTGCTGACAATTTTCTGACGGAAGAATATATATCACCTGTTATAAAATTCTGGTATAAGATAATCAAAACAGTTGTCATGCTTTTAGTCACTCCCTTGCGAAAGAACATTGAAATAACACATATAAAGACAAATGAAAAGTTAACAAAAAAGGAAATTCCACAATAGATTGTTAATATACAAGGAATATGACATGGCGGCCTTGGATACTTACTAGATTGCATCTTTTGAGCACAGTTACAAATAAATCGCTATGCTCAGTTCAGGCCTCCTCCGCCCCTACAGCCTTCCTGTCCATCTCCAAAATTGGTGCATTTTTAACTATTTGCTTCTTTTATAACAAATAGTAGTAACATGAAAGTTTCCATTGCCCACAATCTCATAATCCGGTATTCCTAATTTTAAACATTCAAAAACAATTGAAGCTTTAAAGGGGTACTCCGGTGCTTTCAAATCATATCCCCTATGCAAAGGATAGGGGATAAGATGCCTTATCGCGGGAGTCCCGCAGCTGGGGACGCCCGAGATCATGCACGCGGCACCCAGTTTGTAATCAGTCTCCGGAGGGTGTTCGCTCCGGGTCTGATTACGGTCGACCGCAGGGCCGGCGGCGTGTGAAATCACGCCCCCGCGTGACGTCACGCTCCACCTCTCAATGCAAGCCTACGGGAGGGGGCGTGATAGCTATCATGCCCCCTACCGTAGGTTTGCATTGAGGGGCGGAGCGTGACGTCATACGGGGGCGGGGGCGTGACGTCACATGCCGCTGGCCCTGCGAGCATGCTCCGGGGACTGATTAAAAAGGGGGTGCCGCGTGCATGTTCCCGGGCGTCCCCAGCTGCGGGACTCACGCGATCAGGCATCTTATCCCCTATCCTTTGGATAGGGGATAAGATGTTTAAGCACCGGAGTACCCCTTTAAGAATATATATCACCTATGTTATAACATTCTGGAACAAGACAATCAAAAACAGTAGTCATGCTTTTACTTAGTCACTCCCTTGTAAAAGAACATTTACATAACACATGTAAAGAAATGTAAAAATTTAAAAAGTTAACAAAAAAAGAAAACTCCACAAAAGATTGTTAATTTACAAGAAATATGACATGGCGGCATTGGAAACTTTACTAGATTACACATTTTGAGCACAAATACATATAAATTGCTATGCTCAGTTAAGTCCTCCTCCCCTACAGAATTCCTGTCCATCTCCAAAATTGGTGTATTTTTAACAATTTGCTTCTTTTATCACAAATAGTAGTAACATGAAAGTTTCCATTGCCCACAATCTCATAATCTGGTATTCCTAAATTTAAACATTCAAAAACAATTGAAGCTTTAAGGCCCCTTTCACACTACATAATTACTCAGAAAATCGGCATTAAAACGGTAGTTACCTAGTCCTATACGGCCGTTGGAAAATCCCATTATAGTCTATGAGATTTTTCTAATTGCCGTTTTAACCCGTTATTTTATGATGGAAGATAGTAATGGGAGAAATAGTCCATGAACTATTTCTCCCGTTACTATCTTCCGTCACAAATAATGGCCGTTATTAATAACGGGCTATAACGTGTTAAAACGGCTATTAGAAAAATCCCACAGACTATAATGGGATTTTCTAACGGCCGTATAGGATTTTGTAACTGCCCTTTTGCTGACAATTTTCTGACGGAAGAATATATATCACCTGTTATAAAATTCTGGTATAAGATAATCAAAACAGTTGTCATGCTTTTAGTCACTCCCTTGCGAAAGAACATTGAAATAACACATATAAAGACAAATGAAAAGTTAACAAAAAAGGAAATTCCACAATAGATTGTTAATATACAAGGAATATGACATGGCGGCCTTGGAAACTTTACTAGATTGCATCTTTTGAGCACAGTTACAAATAAATCGCTATGCTCAGTTCAGGCCTCCTCCGCCCCTACAGCCTTCCTGTCCATCTCCAAAATTGGTGCATTTTTAACTATTTGCTTCTTTTATAACAAATAGTAGTAACATGAAAGTTTCCATTGTCCACAATCTCATAATCCGGTATTCCTAATTTTAAACATTCAAAAACAATTGAAGCTTTAAAGGGGTACTCCGGTGCTTTCAAATCATATCCCCTATGCAAAGGATAGGGGATAAGATGCCTTATCGCGGGAGTCCCGCAGCTGGGGACGCCCGGGATCATGCACGCGGCACCCAGTTTGTAATCAGTCCCCGGAGCGTGTTCGCTCCGGGTCTGATTACGGTCGACCGCAGGGCCGGCGGCGTGTGAAATCACGCCCCCGTGTGACATCACGCTCCGCCTCTCAATGCAAGCCTACGGGAGGGGGCGTGATAGCTATCATGCCCCCTCCCGTAGGTTTGCATTGAGGGGCGGAGCGTGACGTCACACGGGGGCGGGGGCGTGACGTCACATGCCGATGGCCCTGCGAGCACGCTCCGGGGACTGATTAAAAAGGGGGTGCCGCACGCATGATCCCGGGCGTCCCCAGCTGCGGGACTCCCGCGATCAGGCATCTTATCCCCTATCCTTTGGATAGGGGATAAGATGTGTAAGCACCGGAGTACCCCTTTAAGAATATATATCACCTATGTTATAACATTCTGGAACAAGACAATCAAAAACAGTAGTCATGCTTTTACTTAGTCACTCCCTTGTAAAAGAACATTTACATAACACATGTAAAGAAATTTAAAAATTTAAAAAGTTAACAAAAAAAGAAAACTCCACAAAATATTGTTAATTTACAAGAAATATGACATGGCGGCATTGGAAACTTTACTAGATTACACATTTTGAGCACAAATACATATAAATTGCTATGCTCAGTTCAGTCCTCCTCCCCTACAGAATTCCAGTCCATCTCCAAAATTGGTGTATTTTTAACTATTTGCTTCTTTTATCACAAATAGTAGTAACATGAAAGTTTCCAATCCATTGCCCACAATCTCATAATCTGGTATTCCTAAATTTAAACATTCAAAAACAATTGAAGTTTTAAGGCCCCTTTCACACTACATAATTACTCAGAAAATCGGCATTAAAACGGTAGTTACCTAGTCCTATACGGCCGTTGGAAAATCCCATTATAGTCTATGAGATTTTTCTAATAGCCGTTTTAACCCGTTATTTTATGATGGAAGATAGTAATGGGAGAAATAGTTCATGAACTATTTCTCCCGTTACTATCTTCCGTCACAAATAATGGCCGTTATTAATAACGGGCTATAACGTGTTAAAACGGCTATTAGAAAAATCCCACAGACTATAATGGGATTTTCTAACGGCCGTATAGGATTTTGTAACTGCCCTTTTGCTGACAATTTTCTGACGGAAGAATATATATCACCTGTTATAAAATTCTGGTATAAGATAATCAAAACAGTTGTCATGCTTTTAGTCACTCCCTTGCGAAAGAACATTGAAATAACACATATAAAGACAAATGAAAAGTTAACAAAAAAGGAAATTCCACAATAGATTGTTAATATACAAGGAATATGACATGGCGGCCTTGGAAACTTTACTAGATTGCATCTTTTGAGCACAGTTAAAAATAAATCGCTATGCTCAGTTCAGGCCTCCTCCGCCCCTACAGCCTTCCTGTCCATCTCCAAAATTGGTGCATTTTTAACTATTTGCTTCTTTTATCACAAATAGTAGTAACATGAAAGTTTCCATTGCCCACAATCTCATAATCCGGTATTCCTAATTTTAAACATTCAAAAACAATTGAAGCTTTAAAGGGGTACTCCGGTGCTTACATATATTATCCCCTATGCAAAGGATAGGGAATAAGATGCCTTATCGCGGGAGTCCCGCAGCTGGGGACGCCCGGGATCATGCACGCGGCACCCAGTTTGTAATCAGTCCCCGGAGCGTGTTCGCTCCGGGTCTGATTACGGTCGACCGCAGGGCCGGCGGCGTGTGAAATCACGCCCCCGTGTGACGTCATGCTCCGCCTCTCAATGCAAGCCTACGGGAGGGGGCGTGATAGCTATCATGCCCCCTCCCGTAGGTTTGCATTGAGGGGCGGAGCGTGACATCACACGGGGGCGGGGGCGTGACGTCACATGCCGCTGGCCCTGCGAGCACGCTCCGGGGACTGATTAAAAAGGGGGTGCCGCGCGCATGATCCCGGGCGTCCCCAGCTGCAGGACTCCCGCGATCAGGCATCTTATCCCCTATCCTTTGGATAGGGGATAAGATGTGTAAGCACCGGAGTACCCCTTTAAGAATATATATCACCTATGTTATAAAATTCTGGAACAAGACAATCAAAAACATTAGTCATGCTTTTACTTAGTCACTCACTTGTAAAAGAACATTTACATAACACATGTAAAGAAATGCAAAAATTTAAAAAGTTAACAAAAAAAGAAAACTCCACAAAAGATTGTTAATTTACAAGAAATATGACATGGCGGCATTGGAAACTTTACTAGATTACACATTTTGAGCACAAATACATATAAATTGCTATGCTCAGTTCAGTCCTCCTCCCCTACAGAATTCCTGTCCATCTCCAAAATTGGTGTATTTTTAACTATTTGCTTCTTTTATCACAAATAGTAGTAACATGAAAGTTTCCATTGCCCACAATCTCATAATCTGGTATTCCTAAATTTAAACATTCAAAAACAATTGAAGCTTTAAGGCCCCTTTCACACTACATAATTACTCAGAAAATCGGCATTAAAACGGTAGTTACCTAGTCCTATACGGCCGTTGGAAAATCCCATTATAGTCTATGAGATTTTTCTAATTGCCGTTTTAACCCGTTATTTTATGATGGAAGATAGTAATGGGAGAAATAGTCCATGAACTATTTCTCCCGTTACTATCTTCCGTCACAAATAATGGCCGTTATTAATAACGGGCTATAACGTGTTAAAACGGCTATTAGAAAAATCCCACAGACTATAATGGGATTTTCTAACGGCCGTATAGAATTTTGTAACTGCCCTTTTGCTGACAATTTTCTGACGGAAGAATATATATCACCTGTTATAAAATTCTGGTATAAGATAATCAAAACAGTTGTCATGCTTTTAGTCACTCCCTTGCGAAAGAACATTGAAATAACACATATAAAGACAAATGAAAAGTTAACAAAAAAGGAAATTCCACAATAGATTGTTAATATACAAGGAATATGACATGGCGGCCTTGGAAACTTTACTAGATTGCATCTTTTGAGCACAGTTACAAATAAATCGCTATGCTCAGTTCAGGCCTCCTCCGCCCCTACAGCCTTCCTGTCCATCTCCAAAATTGGTGCATTTTTAACTATTTGCTTCTTTTATAACAAATAGTAGTAACATGAAAGTTTCCATTGCCCACAATCTCATAATCCGGTATTCCTAATTTTAAACATTCAAAAACAATTGAAGCTTTAAAGGGGTACTCCGGTGCTGTCAAATCATATCCCCTATGCAAAGGATAGGGGATAAGATGCCTTATCGCGGGAGTCCCGCAGCTGGGGACGCCCGGGATCATGCACGCGGCACCCAGTTTGTAATCAGTCCCCGGAGCGTGTTCGCTCCGGGTCTGATTACGGTCGACCGCAGGGCCGGCGGCGTGTGAAATCACGCCCCCGTGTGACGTCACGCTCCGCCTCTCAATGCAAGCCTACGGGAGGGGGCGTGATAGCTATCATGCCCCCTCCCGTGGGTTTGCATTGAGGGGCGGAGCGTGACGTCACACGTGGGCGGGGGCGTGACGTCACATGCCGATGGCCCTGCGAGCACGCTCCGGGTACTGATTAAAAAGGGGGTGCCGCGCGCATGATCCCAGGCGTCCCTAGCTGCGGGACTCCCGCGATCAGGCATCTTATCCCCTATCCTTTGGATAGGGGATAAGATGTGTAAGCACCGGAGTACCCCTTTAAGATTATATATCACCTATGTTATAACATTCTGGAACAAGACAATCAAAAACAGTAGTCATGCTTTTACTTAGTCACTCCCTTGTAAAAGAACATTTACATAACACATGTAAAGAAATTTAAAAATTTAAAAAGTTAACAAAAAAAGAAAACTCCACAAAAGATTGTTAATTTACAAGAAATATGACATGGCGGCATTGGAAACTTTACTAGATTACACATTTTGAGCACAAATACATATAAATTGCTATGCTCAAATCAGTCCTCCTCCCCTACAGAATTCCTGTCCATCTCCAAAATTGGTGTATTTTTAACTATTTGCTTCTTTTATCACAAATAGTAGTAACATGAAAGTTTCCAATCCATTGCCCACAATCTCATAATCTGGTATTCCTAAATGTAAACATTCAAAAACAATTGAAGCTTTAAGGCCCCTTTCACACTACATAATTACTCAGAAAATCGGCATTAAAACGGTAGTTACCTAGTCCTATACGGCCGTTGGAAAATCCCATTATAGTCTATGAGATTTTTCTAATAGCCGTTTAAACCCGTTATTTTATGATGGAAGATAGTAATGGGAGAAATAGTTCATGAAGTATTTCTCCCGTTACTATCTTCCGTCACAAATAATGGCCGTTATTAATAACGGGCTATAACGTGTTAAAACGGCTATTAGAAAAATCCCACAGACTATAATGGGATTTTCTAACGGCCGTATAGGATTTTGTAACTGTCCTTTTGCTGACGATTTTCTGATGGAAGAATATATATCACCTGTTATAAAATTCTGGTATAAGATAATCAAAACAGTTGTCATGCTTTTAGTCACTCCCTTGCGAAAGAACATTGAAATAACACATATAAAGACAAATGAAAAGTTAACAAAAAAGGAAATTCCACAATAGATTGTTAATATACAAGGAATATGACATGGCGGCCTTGGAAACTTTACTAGATTGCATCTTTTGAGCACAGTTACAAATAAATCGCTATGCTCAGTTCAGTCCTCCTCCGCCCCTACAGCCTTCCTGTCCATCTCCAAAATTGGTGCATTTTTAACTATTTGCTTCTTTTATAACAAATAGTAGTAACATGAAAGTTTCCATTGCCCACAATCTCATAATCCGGTATTCCTAATTTTAAACATTCAAAAACAATTGAAGCTTTAAAGGGGTACTCCGGTGCTTTCAAATCATATCCCCTATGCAAAGGATAGGGGATAAGATGCCTTATCGCGGGAGTCCCGCAGCTGGGGACGCCCGGGATCATGCACGCGGCACCCAGTTTGTAATCAGTCCCCGGAGCGTGTTCGCTCCGGGTCTGATTACGGTCGACCGCAGGGCCGGCGGCGTGTGAAATCACGCCCCCGTGTGACATCACGCTCCGCCTCTCAATGCAAGCCTACGGGAGGGGGCGTGATAGCTATCATGCCCCCTCCCGTAGGTTTGCATTGAGGGGCGGAGCGTGATGTCATACGGGGGCGGGGGCATGAAGTCACATGCCGCTGGCCCTGCGAGCATGCTCCGGGGACTGATTAAAAAGGGGGTGCCGCGTGCATGATCCCGGGCGTCCCCAGCTGCGGGACTCACGCGATCAGGCATCTTATCCCCTATCCTTTGGATAGGGGATAAGATGTGTAAGCACCGGAGTACCCCTTTAAGAATATATATCACCTATGTTATAACATTCTGGAACAAGACAATCAAAAACAGTAGTCATGCTTTTACTTAGTCACTCCCTTGTAAAAGAACATTTACATAACACATGTAAAGAAATTAAAAAATTTAAAAAGTTAACAAAAAAAAAAAACTCCACAAAAGATTGTTAATTTACAAGAAATATGACATGGCGGCATTGGAAACTTTACTAGATTACACATTTTGAGCACAAATACATATAAATTGCTATGCTCAGTTCAGTCCTTCTCCCCTACAGAATTCCTGTCCATCTCCAAAATTGGTGTATTTTTAACTATTTGCTTCTTTTATCACAAATAGTAGTAACATGAAAGTTTCCATTGCCCACAATCTCATAATCTGGTATTCCTAAATTTAAACATTCAAAAACAATTGAAGCTTAAAAGGGGTACTCCGGTGCTTACATGTCTTATCCCCTATGCAAAGGATAGGGAATAAGATGCCTGATCGCGGGAGTCCCGCAGCTGGGGACGCCCGGGATCATGCACGCGGCACCCAGTTTGTAATCAGTCCCCGGAGCGTGTTCGCTCCGGGTCTGATTACGGTCGACCGCAGGGCCGGCGGCGTGTGAAATCACGCCCCCGTGTGACGTCACGCTCAGCCTCTCAATGCAAGCCTACGGGAGGGGGCATGATAGCTATCATGCCCCCTCCCGTAGGTTTGCATTGAGGGGCGGAGCGTGACGTCACACGGGGGCGGGGGCGTGACGTCACATGCCGCTGGCCCTGCGAGCACGCTCCGGGGACTCATTAAAAAGGGGGTGCTGCGTGCATGATCCCGGGCGTCCCCAGCTGCGGGACTCCCGCGATCAGGCATCTTATCCCCTATCCTTTGGATAGGGGATAAGATGTGTAAGCACCGGAGTACCCCTTTAAGAATATATATCACCTATGTTATAACATTCTGGAAGAAGACAATCAAAAACAGTAGTCATGCTTTTACTTAGTCACTCCCTTGTAAAAGAACATTTACATAACACATGTAAAGAAATTTCAAAATTTCAAAAGTTAACAAAAAAATAAAACTCCACAAAAGATTGTTAATTTACAAGAAATATGACATGGCGGCATTGGAAACTTTACTAGATTACACATTTTGAGCACAAATACATATAAATTGCTATGCTCAGTTCAGTCCTCCTCCCCTACAGAATTCCTGTCCATCTGCAAAATTGGTGTATTTTTAACTATTTGCTTCTTTTATCACAAATAGTAGTAACATGAAAGTTTCCATTGCCCACAATCTCATAATCTGGTATTCCTAAATGTAAACATTCAAAAACAATTGAAGCTTTAAGGCCCCTTTCACACTACATAATTACTCAGAAAATCGGCATTAAAACGATAGTTACCTAGTCCTATACGGCCATTGGAAAATCCCATTATAGTCTATGAGATTTTTCTAATAGCCGTTTTAACCCGTTATTTTATGATGGAAGATAGTAATGGGAGAAATAGTTCATGAACTATTTCTCCCGTTACTATCTTCCGTCACAAATAATGGCCGTTATTAATAACGGGCTATAACGTGTTAAAACGGCTATTAGAAAAATCCCACAGACTATAATGGGATTTTCTAACGTCCGTATAGGATTTTGTAACTGCCCTTTTGCTGACGATTTTCTGACAGAAGAATATATATCACCTGTTATAAAATTCTGGTATAAGATAATCAAAACAGTTGTCATGCTTTTACTCACTCCCTTGCGAAAGAACATTGAAATAACACATATAAAGACAAATGAAAAGTTAACAAAAAAGAAAATTCCACAATAGATTGTTAATATACAAGGAATATGACATGGCGGCCTTGGAAACTTTACTAGATTGCATCTTTTGAGCACAGTTACAAATAAATCGCTATGCTCAGTTCAGGCCTCCTCCGCCCCTACAGCCTTCCTGTCCATCTCCAAAATTGGTGCATTTTTAACTATTTGCTTCTTTTATCACAAATAGTAGTAACATGAAAGTTTCCATTGCCCACAATCTCATAATCCGGTATTCCTAATTTTAAACATTCAAAAACAATTGAAGCTTTAAAGGGGTACTCCGGTGCTTTCAAATCATATCCCCTATGCAAAGGATAGGGGATAAGATGCCTTATCGCGGGAGTCCCGCAGCTGGGGACGCCCGGGATCATGCACGCGGCACCCAGTTTGTAATCAGTCCCCGGAGCGTGTTCGCTCCGGGTCTGATTACGGTCGACCGCAGGGCTGGCGGCGTGTGAAATCACGCCCCCGTGTGACGTCACGCTCCGCCTCTCAATGCAAGCCTACGGGAGGGGGCGTGATAGCTATCATGCCCCCTCCCGTAGGTTTGCATTGAGGGGCGGAGCGTGATGTCATACGGGGGCGGGGGCGTGACGTCACATGCCGCTGGCCCTGCGAGCATGCTCCGGGGACTGATTAAAAAGGGGGTGCCGCGTGCATGATCCCGGGCGTCCCCAGCTGCGGGACTCACGCGATCAGGCATCTTATCCCCTATCCTTTGGATAGGGGATAAGATGTGTAAGCACCGGAGTACCCCTTTAAGAATATATATCACCTATGTTATAACATTCTGGAACAAGACAATCAAAAACAGTAGTCATGCTTTTACTTAGTCACTCCCTTGTAAAAGAACATTTACATAACACATGTAAAGAAATGTAAAAATTTAAAAAGTTAACAAAAAAAGAAAACTCCACAAAAGATTGTTAATTTACAAGAAATATGACATGGCGGCATTGGAAACTTTACTAGATTACACATTTTGAGCACAAATACATATAAATTGCTATGCTCAGTTCAGTCCTCCTCCCCTACAGAATTCCTGTCCATCTCCAAAATTGGTGCATTTTTAACTATTTGCTTCTTTTATCACAAATAGTAGTAACATGAAAGTTTCCATTGCCCACAATCTCATAATCCGGTATTCCTAATTTTAAACATTCAAAAACAATTGAAGCTTTAAAGGGGTACTCCGGTGCTTACATATCTTATCCCCTATGCAAAGGATAGGGGATAAGATGCCTTAGCGCGGGAGTCCCGCAGCTGGGGACGCCCGGGATCATGCACGCGGCACCCAGTTTGTAATCAGTCCCCGGAGCGTGTTCGCTCCGGGTCTGATTACGGTCGACCGCAGGGCCGGCGGCGTGTGAAATCACGCCCCCGTGTGACGTCACGCTCCGCCTCTCAATGCAAGCCTACGGGAGGGGGCGTGATAGCTATCATGCCCCCTCCCGTGGGTTTGCATTGAGGGGCGGAGCGTGACGTCACACGGGGGCGGGGGCGTGACGTCACATGCCGATGGCCCTGCGAGCACGCTCCGGGGACTGATTAAAAAGGGGGTGCCGCGCGCATGATCCCGGGCGTCCCCAGCTGCGGGACTCCCGCGATCAGGCATCTTATCCCCTATCCTTTGGATAGGGGATAAGATGTGTAAGCACCGGAGTACCCCTTTAAGAATATATATCACCTATGTTATAACATTCTGGGACAAGACAATCAAAAACAGTAGTCATGCTTTTACTTAGTCACTCCCTTGTAAAAGAACATTTACATAACACATGTAAAGAAATTTAAAAATTTAAAAAGTTAACAAAAAAAGAAAACTCCACAAAAGATTGTTAATTTACAAGAAATATGACATGGCGGCATTGGAAACTTTACTAGATTACACATTTTGAGCACAAATACATATAAATTGCTATGCTCAGTTCAGTCCTCCTCCCCTACAGAATTCCTGTCCATCTCCAAAATTGGTGTATTTTTAACTATTTGCTTCTTTTATCACAAATAGTAGTAACATGAAAGTTTCCAATCCATTGCCCACAATCTCATAATCTGGTATTCCTAAATTTAAACATTCAAAAACAATTGAAGCTTTAAGGCCCCATTTCACACTACATAATTACTCAGAAAATCGGCATTAAAATCGTAGTTACCTAGTCCTATACGGCCGTTGGAAAATCCCATTATAGTCTATGAGATTTTTCTAATAGCCGTTTTAACCCGTTATTTTATGATGGAAGATAGTAATGGGAGAAATAGTTCATGAACTATTTCTCCCGTTACTATCTTCCGTCACAAATAATGGCCGTTATCAATAACGGGCTATAACGTGTTAAAACGGCTATTAGAAAAATCCCACAGACTATAATGGGATTTTCTAACGGCCGTATAGGATTTTGTAACTGCCCTTTTGCTGACGATTTTCTGACGGAAGAATATATATCACCTGTTATAAAATTCTGGTATAAGATAATCAAAAAAGTTGTCATGCTTTTAGTCACTCCCTTGCGAAAGAACATTGAAATAACACATATAAAGACAAATGAAAAGTTAACAAAAAAGGAAAATCCACAATAGATTGTTAATATACAAGGAATATGACATGGCGGCCTTGGATACTTTACTAGATTGCATCTTTTGAGCACAGTTACAAATAAATCGCTATGCTCAGTTCAGGCCTCCTCCGCCCCTACAGCCTTCCTGTCCATCTCCAAAATTGGTGCATTTTTAACTATTTGCTTTTTTTATAACAAATAGTAGTAACATGAAAGTTTCCATTGCCCACAATCTCATAATCCGGTATTCCTAATTTTAAACATTCAAAAACAATTGAAGCTTTAAAGGGGTACCCCGGTGCTTTCAAATCATATCCCCTATGCAAAGGATAGGGGATAAGATGCCTTATCGCGGGAGTCCCGCAGCTGGGGACGCCCGAGATCATGCACGCGGCACCCAGTTTGTAATCAGTCCCTGGAGCGTGTTCGCTCCGGGTCTGATTACGGTCGACCGCAGGGCCGGCGGCGTGTGAAATCACGCCCCCGTGTGACGTCACGCTCCACCTCTCAATGCAAGCCTACGGGAGGGGGCGTGATAGCTATCATGCCCCCTCCCGTAGGTTTGCATTGAGGGGCGGAGCGTGACATCATACGGGGCGGGGGCGTGACGTCACATGCCGCTGGCCCTGCGAGCATGCTCCGGGGACTGATTAAAAAGGGGGTGCCGCGTGCATGATCCCGGGCGTCCCCAGCTGCGGGACTCACGCGATCAGGCATCTTATCCCCTATCCTTTGGATAGGGGATAAGATGTTTAAGCACCGGAGTACCCCTTTAAGAATATATATCACCTATGTTATAACATTCTGGAACAAGACAATCAAAAACAGTAGTCATGCTTTTACTTAGTCACTCCCTTGTAAAAGAACATTTACATAACACATGTAAAGAAATGTAAAAATGTAAAAAGTTAACAAAAAAAGAAAACTCCACAAAAGATTGTTAATTTACTAGAAATATGACATGGTGGCATTTTAAACTTTACTAGATTACACATTTTGAGCACAAATACATATAAATTGCTATGCTCAGTTCAGTCCTCCTCCCCTACAGAATTCCTGTCCATCTCCAAAATTGGTGCATTTTTAACTATTTGCTTCTTTTATCACAAATAGTAGTAACATGAAAGTTTCCATTGCCCACAATCTCATAATCCGGTATTCCTAATTTTAAACATTCAAAAACAATTGAAGCTTTAAAGGGGTACTCCGGTGCTTACATATCTTATCCCCTATGCAAAGGATAGGGGATAAGATGCCTTATCGCGGGAGTCCCGCAGCTGGGGACACCCGGGATCATGCACGCGGCACCCAGTTTGTAATCAGTCCCCGGAGTGTGTTCGCTCCGGGTCTGATTACGGTCGACCGCAGGGTCGGCGGCGTGTGAAATCACGCCCCCGTGTGACGTCACGCTCCACCTCTCAATGCAAGCCTACGGGAGGGGGCGTGATAGCTTTCATGCTCCCTCCCGTAGGTTTGCATTGAGGGGCGGAGCGTGACGTCATACGGGGGCGGGGGCGTGACGTCACATGCCGATGGCCCTGCGAGCACGCTCCGGGGACTGATTAAAAAGGGGGTGCCGCGCGCATGATCCCGGGCGTCCCCAGCTGCGGGACTCACGCGATCAGGCATCTTATCCCCTATCCTTTGGATAGGGGATAAGATGTGTAAGCACCGGAGTACCCCTTTAAGAATATATATCACCTATGTTATAACATTCTGGAACAAGACAATCAAAAACAGTAGTCATGCTTTTACTTAGTCACTCCCTTGTAAAAGAACATTTACATAACACATGTAAAGAAATGTAAAAATTTAAAAAGTTAACAAAAAAAGAAAACTCCACAAAAGAGTGTTAATTTACAAGAAATATGACATGGTGGCATTGGAAACTTTACTAGATTACACATTTTGAGCACAAATACATATAAATTGCTATGCTCAGTTCAGTCCTCCTCCCCTACAGAATTCCTGTCCATCTCCAAAATTGGTGTATTTTTAACAATTTGCTTCTTTTATCACAAATAGTAGTAACATGAAAGTTTCCATTGCCCACAATCTCATAATCTGGTATTCCTAAATGTAAACATTCAAAAACAATTGAAGCTTTAAGGCCCCTTTCACACTACATAATTACTCAGAAAATCGGCATTAAAACGGTAGTTACCTAGTCCTATACGGCCGTTGGAAAATCCCATTATAGTCTATGAGATTTTTCTAATAGCCGTTTTAACCCGTTATTTTATGATGGAAGATAGTAATGGGAGAAATAGTTCATGAACTATTTCTCCCGTTACTATCTTCCGTCACAAATAATGGCCGTTATTAATAACGGGCTATAACGTGTTAAAACGGCTATTAGAAAAATCCCACAGACTATAATGGGATTTTCTAACGGCCGTATAGGATTTTGTAACTGCCCTTTTGCTGACGATTTTCTGACGGAAGAATATATATCACCTGTTATAAAATTCTGGTATAAGATAATCAAAACAGTTGTCATGCTTTTAGTCACTCCCTTGCGAAAGAACATTGAAATAACTCATATAAAGAGAAATGAAAAGTTAACAAAAAAGGAAATTCCACAATAGATTGTTAATATACAAGGAATATGACATGGCGGCCTTGGAAACTTTACTAGATTGCATCTTTTGAGCACAGTTACAAATAAATCGCTATGCTCAGTTCAGGCCTCCTCCGCCCCTACAGCCTTCCTGTCCATCTCCAAAATTGGTGCATTTTTAACTATTTGCTTCTTTTATCACAAATAGTAGTAACATGAAAGTTTCCATTGCCCACAATCTCATAATCCGGTATTCCTAATTTTAAACATTCAAAAACAATTGAAGCTTTAAAGGGGTACCCCGGTGCTTTCAAATCATATCCCCTATGCAAAGGATAGGGGATAAGATGCCTTATCGCGGGAGTCCCGCAGCTGGGGACGCCCGAGATCATGCACGCGGCACCCAGTTTGTAATCAGTCCCCGGAGCGTGTTTGCTCCGGGTCTGATTACGGTCGACCGCAGGGCCGGCGGCGTGTGAAATCACGCCCCCGTGTGACGTCACGCTCCACCTCTCAATGCAAGCCTACGGGAGGGGGCGTGATAGCTATCATGCCCCCTCCCGTAGGTTTGCATTGAGGGGCGGAGCGTGACATCATACGGGGCGGGGGCGTGACGTCACATGCCGCTGGCCCTGCGAGCATGCTCCGGGGACTGATTAAAAAGGGGGTGCCGCGTGCATGATCCCGGGCGTCCCCAGCTGCGGGACTCACGCGATCAGGCATCTTATCCCCTATCCTTTGGATAGGGGATAAGATGTTTAAGCACCGGAGTACCCCTTTAAGAATATATATCACCTATGTTATAACATTCTGGAACAAGACAATCAAAAACAGTAGTCATGCTTTTACTTAGTCACTCCCTTGTAAAAGAACATTTACATAACACACGTAAAGAAATGTAAAAATTTAAAAAGTTAACAAAAAAAGAAAACTCCACAAAAGATTGTTAATTTACTAGAAATATGACATGGTTTTATTGGAAACTTTACTAGATTACACATTTTGAGCACAAATACATATAAATTGCTATGCTCAGTTCAGTCCTCCTCCCCTACAGAATTCCTGTCCATCTCCAAAATTGGTGCATTTTTAACTATTTGCTTCTTTTATCACAAATAGTAGTAACATGAACGTTTCCATTGCCCACAATCTCATAATCCGGTATTCCTAATTTTAAACATTCAAAAACAATTGAAGCTTTAAAGGGGTACTCCGGTGCTTACATATCTTATCCCCTATGCAAAGGATAGGGGATAAGATGCCTTATCGCGGGAGTCCCGCAGCTGGGGACACCCGGGATCATGCACGCGGCACCCAGTTTGTAATCAGTCCCCGGAGTGTGTTCGCTCCGGGTCTGATTACGGTCGACCGCAGGGTCGGCGGCGTGTGAAATCACGCCCCCGTGTGACGTCACGCTCCACCTCTCAATGCAAGCCTACGGGAGGGGGCGTGATAGCTTTCATGCTCCCTCCCGTAGGTTTGCATTGAGGGGCGGAGCGTGACGTCATACGGGGGCGGGGGCGTGACGTCACATGCCGATGGCCCTGCGAGCACGCTCCGGGGACTGATTAAAAAGGGGGTGCCGCGCGCATGATCCCGGGCGTCCCCAGCTGCGGGACTCACGCGATCAGACATCTTATCCCCTATCCTTTAGATAGGGGATAAGATGTGTAAGCACCGGAGTACCCCTTTAAGAATATATATCACCTATGTTATAACATTCTGGAACAAGACAATCAAAAACAGTAGTCATGCTTTTACTTAGTCACTCCCTTGTAAAAGAACATTTACATAACACATGTAAAGAAATGTAAAAATGTAAAAAGTTAACAAAAAAAGAAAACTCCACAAAAGAGTGTTAATTTACAAGAAATATGACATGGTGGCATTGGAAACTTTACTAGATTACACATTTTGAGCACAAATACATATAAATTGCTATGCTCAGTTCAGTCCTCCTCCCCTACAGAATTCCTGTCCATCTCCAAAATTGGTGTATTTTTAACAATTTGCTTCTTTTATCACAAATAGTAGTAACATGAAAGTTTCCATTGCCCACAATCTCATAATCTGGTATTCCTAAATGTAAACATTCAAAAACAATTGAAGCTTTAAGGCCCCTTTCACACTACATAATTACTCAGAAAATCGGCATTAAAACGGTAGTTACCTAGTCCTATACGGCCGTTGGAAAATCCCATTATAGTCTATGAGATTTTTCTAATAGCCGTTTTAACCCGTTATTTTATGATGGAAGATAGTAATGGGAGAAATAGTTCATGAACTATTTCTCCCGTTACTATCTTCCGTCACAAATAATGGCCGTTATCAATAACGGGCTATAACGTGTTAAAACGGCTATTAGAAAAATCCCACAGACTATAATGGGATTTTCTAACGGCCGTATAGGATTTTGTAACTGCCCTTTTGCTGACGATTTTCTGACGGAAGAATATATATCACCTGTTATAAAATTCTGGTATAAGATAATCAAAAAAGTTGTCATGCTTTTAGTCACTCCCTTGCGAAAGAACATTGAAATAACACATATAAAGACAAATGAAAAGTTAACAAAAAAGGAAAATCCACAATAGATTGTTAATATACAAGGAATATGACATGGCGGCCTTGGATACTTTACTAGATTGCATCTTTTGAGCACAGTTACAAATAAATCGCTATGCTCAGTTCAGGCCTCCTCCGCCCCTACAGCCTTCCTGTCCATCTCCAAAATTGGTGCATTTTTAACTATTTGCTTCTTTTATAACAAATAGTAGTAACATGAAAGTTTCCATTGCCCACAATCTCATAATCCGGTATTCCTAATTTTAAACATTCAAAAACAATTGAAGCTTTAAAGGGGTACCCCGGTGCTTTCAAATCATATCCCCTATGCAAAGGATAGGGGATAAGATGCCTTATCGCGGGAGTCCCGCAGCTGGGGACGCCCGAGATCATGCACGCGGCACCCAGTTTGTAATCAGTCCCCGGAGCGTGTTCGCTCCGGGTCTGATTACGGTCGACCGCAGGGCCGGCGGCGTGTGAAATCACGCCCCCGTGTGACGTCACGCTCCACCTCTCAATGCAAGCCTACGGGAGGGGGCGTGATAGCTATCATGCCCCCTCCCGTAGGTTTGCATTGAGGGGCGGAGCGTGACATCATACGGGGCGGGGGCGTGACGTCACATGCCGCTGGCCCTGCGAGCATGCTCCGGGGACTGATTAAAAAGGGGGTGCCGCGTGCATGATCCCGGGCGTCCCCAGCTGCGGGACTCACGCGATCAGGCATCTTATCCCCTATCCTTTGGATAGGGGATAAGATGTTTAAGCACCGGAGTACCCCTTTAAGAATATATATCACCTATGTTATAACATTCTGGAACAAGACAATCAAAAACAGTAGTCATGCTTTTACTTAGTCACTCCCTTGTAAAAGAACATTTACATAACACATGTAAAGAAATGTAAAAATTTAAAAAGTTAACAAAAAAAGAAAACTCCACAAAAGATTGTTAATTTACTAGAAATATGACATGGTGGCATTGGAAACTTTACTAGATTACACATTTTGAGCACAAATACATATAAATTGCTATGCTCAGTTCAGTCCTCCTCCCCTACAGAATTCCTGTCCATCTCCAAAATTGGTGCATTTTTAACTATTTGCTTCTTTTATCACAAATAGTAGTAACATGAAAGTTTCCATTGCCCACAATCTCATAATCCGGTATTCCTAATTTTAAACATTCAAAAACAATTGAAGCTTTAAAGGGGTACTCCGGTGCTTACATATCTTATCCCCTATGCAAAGGATAGGGGATAAGATGCCTTATCGCGGGAGTCCCGCAGCTGGGGACACCCGGGATCATGCACGCGGCACCCAGTTTGTAATCAGTCCCCGGAGTGTGTTCGCTCCGGGTCTGATTACGGTCGACCGCAGGGTCGGCGGTGTGTGAAATCACGCCCCCGTGTGACGTCACGCTCCACCTCTCAATGCAAGCCTACGGGAGGGGGCGTGATAGCTATCATGCACCCTCCCGTAGGTTTGCATTGAGGGGCGGAGCGTGACGTCATACGGGGGCGGGGGCGTGACGTCACATGCCGATGGCCCTGCGAGCACGCTCCGGGGACTGATTAAAAAGGGGGTGCCGCGCGCATGATCCCGGGCGTCCCCAGCTGCGGGACTCCCGCGATCAGGCATCTTATCCCCTATCCTTTGGATAGGGGATAAGATGTGTAAGCACCGGAGTACCCCTTTAAGAATATATATCACCTATGTTATAACATTCTGGAACAAGACAATCAAAAACAGTAGTCATGCTTTTACTTAGTCACTCCCTTGTAAAAGAACATTTACATAACACATGTAAAGAAATTTAAAAATTAAAAAGTTAACAAAAAAAGAAAACTCCACAAAAGATTGTTAATTTACAAGAAATATTACATGGCGGCATTGGAAACTTTACTAGAATACACATTTTGAGCACAAATACATATAAATTGCTATGCTCAGTTCAGTCCTCCTCCCCTACAGAATTCCTGTCCATCTGCAAAATTGGTGTATTTTTTATTATTTGCCTCTTTTATCACAAATAGTAGTAACATGAAAGTTTCCATTGCCCACAATCTCATAATCTGGTATTCCTAAATTTAAACATTCAAAAACAATTGAAGCTTTAAGGCCCCTTTCACACTACATAATTACTCAGAAAATCGGCATTAAAACGGTAGTTACCTAGTCCTATACGGCCATTGGAAAATCCCATTATAGTCTATGAGATTTTTCTAATAGCCGTTTTAACCCGTTATTTTATGATGGAAGATAGTAATGGGAGAAATAGTTCATGAACTATTTCTCCCGTTACTATCTTCCGTCACAAATAATGGCCGTTATTAATAACGGGCTATAACGTGTTAAAACGGCTATTAGAAATATCCCACAGACTATAATGGGATTTTCTAACGTCCGTATAGGATTTTGTAACTGCCCTTTTGCTGACGATTTTCTGACAGAAGAATATATATCACCTGTTATAAAATTCTGGTATAAGATAATCAAAACAGTTGTCATGCTTTTAGTCACTCCCTTGCGAAAGAACATTGAAATAACACATATAAAGACAAATGAAAAGTTAACAAAAAAGGAAATTCCACAATAGATTGTTAATATACAAGGAATATGACATGGCGGCCTTGGAAACTTTACTAGATTGCAGCTTTTGAGCACAGTTACAAATAAATCGCTATGCTCAGTTCAGGCCTCCTCCGCCCCTACAGCCTTCCTGTCCATCTCCAAAATTGGTGCATTTTTAACTATTTGCTTCTTTTATCACAAATAGTAGTAACATGAAAGTTTCCATTGCCCACAATCTCATAATCCGGTATTCCTAATTTTAAACATTCAAAAACAATTGAAGCTTTAAAGGGGTACTCCGGTGCTTACATATCTTATCCCCTATGCAAAGGATAGGGGATAAGATGCCTTATCGCGGGAGTCCCGCAGCTGGGGACACCCGGGATCATGCACGCGGCACCCAGTTTGTAATCAGTCCCCGGAGCGTGTTCGCTCCGGGTCTGATTACGGTCGACCGCAGGGCCGGCGGCGTGTGAAATCACGCCCCCGTGTGACGTCACGCTCCACCTCTCAATGCAAGCCTACGGGAGGGGGCGTGATAGCTATCATGCCCCCTCCCGTAGGTTTGCATTGAGGGGCGGAGCGTGACGTCATACGGGGGCGGGGGCGTGACGTCACATGCCGATGGCCCTGCGAGCACGCTCCGGGGACTGATTAAAAAGGGGGTGCCGCGCGCATGATCCCGGGCGTCCCCAGCTGCGGCACTCCCGCCATCAGGCATCTTATCCCCTATCCTTTGGATAGGGGATAAGATGTGTAAGCACCGGAGTACCCCTTTAACAATATATATCACCTATGTTATAACATTCTGGAACAAGACAATCAAAAACAGTAGTCATGCTTTTACTTAGTCACTCCCTTGTAAAAGAACATTTACATAACACATGTAAAGAAATTTAAAAATTTAAAAAGTTAACAAAAAAAGAAAACTCCACAAAAGATTGTTAATTTACAAGAAATATGACATGGCGGCATTGGAAACTTTACTAGATTACACATTTTGAGCACAAATACATATAAATTGCTATGCTCAGTTCAGTCATCCTCCCCTACAGAATTCCTGTCCATCTCCAAAATTGGTGTATTTTTAACTATTTGCTTCTTTTATCACAAATAGTAGTAACATGAAAGTTTCCATTGCCCACAATCTCATAATCTGGTATTCCTAAATGTAAACATTCAAAAACAATTGAAGCTTTAAGGCCCCTTTCACACTACATAATTACTCAGAAAATCGGCATTAAAACGGTAGTTACCTAGTCCTATACGGCCGTTGGAAAATCCCATTATAGTCTATGAGATTTTTCTAATAGCCGTTTTAACCCGTTATTTTATGATGGAAGATAGTAATGGGAGAAATAGTTCATGAACTATTTCTCCCGTTACTATCTTCCGTCACAAATAATGGCCGTTATCAATAACGGGCTATAACGTGTTAAAACGGCTATTAGAAAAATCCCACAGACTATAATGGGATTTTCTAACGGCCGTATAGGATTTTGTAACTGCCCTTTTGCTGACGATTTTCTGACGGAAGAATATATATCACCTGTTATAAAATTCTGGTATAAGATAATCAAAAAAGTTGTCATGCTTTTAGTCACTCCCTTGCGAAAGAACATTGAAATAACACATATAAAGACAAATGAAAAGTTAACAAAAAAGGAAAATCCACAATAGATTGTTAATATACAAGGAATATGACATGGCGGCCTTGGATACTTTACTAGATTGCATCTTTTGAGCACAGTTACAAATAAATCGCTATGCTCAGTTCAGGCCTCCTCCGCCCCTACAGCCTTCCTGTCCATCTCCAAAATTGGTGCATTTTTAACTATTTGCTTCTTTTATAACAAATAGTAGTAACATGAAAGTTTCCATTGCCCACAATCTCATAATCCGGTATTCCTAATTTTAAACATTCAAAAACAATTGAAGCTTTAAAGGGGTACCCCGGTGCTTTCAAATCATATCCCCTATGCAAAGGATAGGGGATAAGATGCCTTATCGCGGGAGTCCCGCAGCTGGGGACGCCCGAGATCATGCACGCGGCACCCAGTTTGTAATCAGTCCCCGGAGCGTGTTCGCTCCGGGTCTGATTACGGTCGACCGCAGGGCCGGCGGCGTGTGAAATCACGCCCCCGTGTGACGTCACGCTCCACCTCTCAATGCAAGCCTACGGGAGGGGGCGTGATAGCTATCATGCCCCCTCCCGTAGGTTTGCATTGAGGGGCGGAGCGTGACATCATACGGGGCGGGGGCGTGACGTCACATGCCGCTGGCCCTGCGAGCATGCTCCGGGGACTGATTAAAAAGGGGGTGCCGCGTGCATGATCCCGGGCGTCCCCAGCTGCGGGACTCACGCGATCAGGCATCTTATCCCCTATCCTTTGGATAGGGGATAAGATGTTTAAGCACCGGAGTACCCCTTTAAGAATATATATCACCTATGTTATAACATTCTGGAACAAGACAATCAAAAACAGTAGTCATGCTTTTACTTAGTCACTCCCTTGTAAAAGAACATTTACATAACACATGTAAAGAAATGTAAAAATTTAAAAAGTTAACAAAAAAAGAAAACTCCACAAAAGATTGTTAATTTACTAGAAATATGACATGGTGGCATTGGAAACTTTACTAGATTACACATTTTGAGCACAAATACATATAAATTGCTATGCTCAGTTCAGTCCTCCTCCCCTACAGAATTCCTGTCCATCTCCAAAATTGGTGCATTTTTAACTATTTGCTTCTTTTATCACAAATAGTAGTAACATGAAAGTTTCCATTGCCCACAATCTCATAATCCGGTATTCCTAATTTTAAACATTCAAAAACAATTGAAGCTTTAAAGGGGTACTCCGGTGCTTACATATCTTATCCCCTATGCAAAGGATAGGGGATAAGATGCCTTATCGCGGGAGTCCCGCAGCTGGGGACACCCGGGATCATGCACGCGGCACCCAGTTTGTAATCAGTCCCCGGAGTGTGTTCGCTCCGGGTCTGATTACGGTCGACCGCAGGGTCGGCGGTGTGTGAAATCACGCCCCCGTGTGACGTCACGCTCCACCTCTCAATGCAAGCCTACGGGAGGGGGCGTGATAGCTATCATGCACCCTCCCGTAGGTTTGCATTGAGGGGCGGAGCGTGACGTCATACGGGGGCGGGGGCGTGACGTCACATGCCGATGGCCCTGCGAGCACGCTCCGGGGACTGATTAAAAAGGGGGTGCCGCGCGCATGATCCCGGGCGTCCCCAGCTGCGGGACTCCCGCGATCAGGCATCTTATCCCCTATCCTTTGGATAGGGGATAAGATGTGTAAGCACCGGAGTACCCCTTTAAGAATATATATCACCTATGTTATAACATTCTGGAACAAGACAATCAAAAACAGTAGTCATGCTTTTACTTAGTCACTCCCTTGTAAAAGAACATTTACATAACACATGTAAAGAAATTTAAAAATTAAAAAGTTAACAAAAAAAGAAAACTCCACAAAAGATTGTTAATTTACAAGAAATATTACATGGCGGCATTGGAAACTTTACTAGAATACACATTTTGAGCACAAATACATATAAATTGCTATGCTCAGTTCAGTCCTCCTCCCCTACAGAATTCCTGTCCATCTGCAAAATTGGTGTATTTTTTATTATTTGCCTCTTTTATCACAAATAGTAGTAACATGAAAGTTTCCATTGCCCACAATCTCATAATCTGGTATTCCTAAATTTAAACATTCAAAAACAATTGAAGCTTTAAGGCCCCTTTCACACTACATAATTACTCAGAAAATCGGCATTAAAACGGTAGTTACCTAGTCCTATACGGCCATTGGAAAATCCCATTATAGTCTATGAGATTTTTCTAATAGCCGTTTTAACCCGTTATTTTATGATGGAAGATAGTAATGGGAGAAATAGTTCATGAACTATTTCTCCCGTTACTATCTTCCGTCACAAATAATGGCCGTTATTAATAACGGGCTATAACGTGTTAAAACGGCTATTAGAAATATCCCACAGACTATAATGGGATTTTCTAACGTCCGTATAGGATTTTGTAACTGCCCTTTTGCTGACGATTTTCTGACAGAAGAATATATATCACCTGTTATAAAATTCTGGTATAAGATAATCAAAACAGTTGTCATGCTTTTAGTCACTCCCTTGCGAAAGAACATTGAAATAACACATATAAAGACAAATGAAAAGTTAACAAAAAAGGAAATTCCACAATAGATTGTTAATATACAAGGAATATGACATGGCGGCCTTGGAAACTTTACTAGATTGCAGCTTTTGAGCACAGTTACAAATAAATCGCTATGCTCAGTTCAGGCCTCCTCCGCCCCTACAGCCTTCCTGTCCATCTCCAAAATTGGTGCATTTTTAACTATTTGCTTCTTTTATCACAAATAGTAGTAACATGAAAGTTTCCATTGCCCACAATCTCATAATCCGGTATTCCTAATTTTAAACATTCAAAAACAATTGAAGCTTTAAAGGGGTACTCCGGTGCTTACATATCTTATCCCCTATGCAAAGGATAGGGGATAAGATGCCTTATCGCGGGAGTCCCGCAGCTGGGGACACCCGGGATCATGCACGCGGCACCCAGTTTGTAATCAGTCCCCGGAGCGTGTTCGCTCCGGGTCTGATTACGGTCGACCGCAGGGCCGGCGGCGTGTGAAATCACGCCCCCGTGTGACGTCACGCTCCACCTCTCAATGCAAGCCTACGGGAGGGGGCGTGATAGCTATCATGCCCCCTCCCGTAGGTTTGCATTGAGGGGCGGAGCGTGACGTCATACGGGGGCGGGGGCGTGACGTCACATGCCGATGGCCCTGCGAGCACGCTCCGGGGACTGATTAAAAAGGGGGTGCCGCGCGCATGATCCCGGGCGTCCCCAGCTGCGGCACTCCCGCCATCAGGCATCTTATCCCCTATCCTTTGGATAGGGGATAAGATGTGTAAGCACCGGAGTACCCCTTTAACAATATATATCACCTATGTTATAACATTCTGGAACAAGACAATCAAAAACAGTAGTCATGCTTTTACTTAGTCACTCCCTTGTAAAAGAACATTTACATAACACATGTAAAGAAATTTAAAAATTTAAAAAGTTAACAAAAAAAGAAAACTCCACAAAAGATTGTTAATTTACAAGAAATATGACATGGCGGCATTGGAAACTTTACTAGATTACACATTTTGAGCACAAATACATATAAATTGCTATGCTCAGTTCAGTCATCCTCCCCTACAGAATTCCTGTCCATCTCCAAAATTGGTGTATTTTTAACTATTTGCTTCTTTTATCACAAATAGTAGTAACATGAAAGTTTCCATTGCCCACAATCTCATAATCTGGTATTCCTAAATTTAAACATTCAAAAACAATTGAAGCTTTAAGGCCCCTTTCACACTACATAATTACTCAGAAAATCGGCATTAAAACGGTAGTTACCTAGTCCTATACGGCCGTTGGAAAATCCCATTATAGTCTATGAGATTTTTCTAATAGCCGTTTGAACCCGTTATTTTATGATGGAAGATAGTAATGGGAGAAATAGTTCATGAACTATTTCTCCCGTTACTATCTTCCGTCACAAATAATGTCCGTTATTAATAACGGGCTATAACGTGTTAAAACGGCTATTAGAAAAATCCCACAGACTATAATAGGATTTTCTAACGTCCGTATAGGATTTTGTAACTGCCCTTTTGCTGACGATTTTCTGACGGAAGAATATATATCACCTGTTATAAAATTCTGGTATAAGATAACCAAACAGTTGTCATGCTTTTAGTCACTCCCTTGCGAAAGAACATTGAAATAACACATATAAAGACAAATGAAAAGTTAACAAAAAAGGAAATTCCACAATAGATTGTTAATATACAAGGAATATGACATGGCAGCCTTGGAAACTTTACTAGATTGTATCTTTTGAGCACAGTTACAAATAAATCGCTATGCTCAGTTCAGGCCTCCTCCGCCCCTACAGCCTTCCTGTCCATCTCCAAAATTGGTGCATTTTTAACTATTTGCTTCTTTTATAACAAATAGAAGTAACATGAAAGTTTCCATTGCCCACAATCTCATAATCCGGTATTCCTAATTTTAAACATTCAAAAACAATTGAAGCTTTAAAGGGTTACTCCGGTGCTTACAAATCTTATCCCCTATGCAAAGGATAGGGGATAAGATGCCTTATCGCGGGAGTCCCGCAGCTGGGGACGCCCGGGATCATGCACGCGGCACCCAGTTTGTAATCAGTCCCCGGAGCGTGTTCGCTCCGGGTCTGATTACGGTCAACCGCAGGGCCGGCGGCGTGTGAAATCACGCCCCCGTGTGACGTCACGCTCCGCCTCTCAATGCAAGCCTACGGGAGGGGGCATGATAGCTATCATGCCCCCTCCCGTAGGTTTGCATTGAGGGGCGGAGTGTGACGTCACACGGGGGAGTGGGCGTGACGTCACATGCCGCTGGCCCTGCGAGCACGCTCCAGGGACTGATTAAAAAGGGGGTGCCGCGTGCATGATCCCGGGCGTCCCCAGCTGCGGGACTCACGCGATCAGGCATCTTATCCCCTATCCTTTGGATAGGGGATAAGATGTGTAAGCACCGGAGTACCCCTTTAAGAATATATATCACCTATGTTATAACATTCAGGAACAAGACAATCAAAAACAGTAGTCATGCTTTTACTTAGTCACTCCCTTGTAAAAGAACATTTACATAACACATGTAAAGAAATGTAAAAATTTAAAAAGTTAACAAAAAAAGAAAACTTCACAAAAGATTGTTAATTTACTAGAAATATGACATGGTGGCATTGGAAACTTTACTAGATTACACATTTTGAGCACAAATACATATAAATTGCTATGCTCAGTTCAGTCCTCCTCCCCTTCAGAATTCCTGTCCATCTCCAAAATTGGTGCATTTTTAACTATTTGCTTCTTTTATCACAAATAGTAGTAACATGAAAGTTTCCATTGCCCACAATCTCATAATCCGGTATTCCTAATTTTAAACATTCAAAAACAATTGAAGCTTTAAAGGGGCACTCCGGTGCTTACATATCTTATCCCCTATGCAAAGGATAGGGGATAAGATGCCTTATCGCGGGAGTCCCACAGCTGGGGACACCCGGGATCATGCACGCGGCACCCAGTTTGTAATCAGTCCCCGGAGTGTGTTCGCTCCGGGTCTGATTACGGTCGACCGCAGGGTCGGCGGCGTGTGAAATCACGCCCCCGTGTGACGTCACGCTCCACCTCTCAATGCAAGCCTACGGGAGGGGGCGTGATAGCTATCATGCCCCCTCCCGTAGGTTTGCGTTGAGGGGCGGAGCGTGACGTCATACGGGGGCGGGGGCGTGACGTCACATGCCGATGGCCCTGCGAGCACGCTCCGCGGACTGATTAAAAAGGGGGTGCCGCGCGCATGATCCCGGGCGTCCCCAGCTGCGGGACTCCCGCGATCAGGCATCTTATCCCCTATCCTTTGGATAGGGGATA
The DNA here is from genome assembly GCF_029499605.1 of Hyla sarda. Lineage (NCBI taxonomy): Eukaryota > Metazoa > Chordata > Amphibia > Anura > Hylidae > Hyla > Hyla sarda. The sequence continues at coordinate 415,434,879 of NC_079190.1, forward strand.
AGATGTGTAAGCACCGGAGTACCCCTTTAAGAATATATATCACCTATGTTATAACATTCTGGAACAAGACAATCAAAAACAGTAGTCATGCTTTTACTTAGTCACTCCCTTGTAAAAGAACATTTACATAACACATGTAAAGAAATTTAAAAATTTAAAAAGTTAACAAAAAAAGAAAACTCCACAAAAGATTGTTAATTTACAAGAAATATGACATGGCGGCATTGGAAACTTTACTAGATTACACATTTTGAGCACAAATACATATAAATTGCTATGCTCAGTTCAGTCCTCCTCCCCTACAGAATTCCTGTCCATCTCCAAAATTGGTGCATTTTTAACTATTTGCTTCTTTTATCACAAATAGTAGTAACATGAAAGTTTCCATTGCCCACAATCTCATAATCCGGTATTCCTAATTTTAAACATTCAAAAACAATTGAAGCTTTAAAGGGGCACTCCGGTGCTTACATATCTTATCCCCTATGCAAAGGATAGGGGATAAGATGCCTTATCGCGGGAGTCCCACAGCTGGGGACACCCGGGATCATGCACGCGGCACCCAGTTTGTAATCAGTCCCCGGAGTGTGTTCGCTCCGGGTCTGATTACGGTCGACCGCAGGGTCGGCGGCGTGTGAAATCACGCCCCCGTGTGACGTCACGCTCCACCTCTCAATGCAAGCCTACGGGAGGGGGCGTGATAGCTATCATGCCCCCTCCCGTAGGTTTGCATTGAGGGGCGGAGCGTGACGTCATACGGGGGCGGGGGCGTGACGTCACATGCCGATGGCCCTGCGAGCACGCTCCGCGGACTGATTAAAAAGGGGGTGCCGCGCGCATGATCCCGGGCGTCCCCAGCTGCGGGACTCCCGCGATCAGGCATCTTATCCCCTATCCTTTGGATAGGGGATAAGATGTGTAAGCACCGGAGTACCCCTTTAAGAATATATATCACCTATGTTATAACATTCTGGAACAAGACAATCAAAAACAGTAGTCATGCTTTTACTTAGTCACTCCCTTGTAAAAGAACATTTACATAACACATGTAAAGAAATTTAAAAATTTAAAAAGTTAACAAAAAAAGAAAACTCCACAAAAGATTGTTAATTTACAAGAAATATGACATGGCGGCATTGGAAACTTTACTAGATTACACATTTTGAGCACAAATACATATAAATTGCTATGCTCAGTTCAGTCCTCCTCCCCTACAGAATTCCTGCCCATCTCCAAAATTGGTGTATTTTTAACTATTTGCTTCTTTTATCACAAATAGTAGTAACATGAAAGTTTCCATTGCCCACAATCTCATAATCTGGTATTCCTAAATTTAAACATTCAAAAACAATTGAAGCTTTAAGGCCCCTTTCACACTACATAATTACTCAGAAAATCGGCATTAAAACGGTAGTTACCTAGTCCTATACGGCCGTTGGAAAATCCCATTATAGTCTATGAGATTTTTCTAATAGCCGTTTTAACCCGTTATTTTATGATGGAAGATAGTAATGGGAGAAATAGTTCATGAACTATTTCTCCCGTTACTATCTTCCGTCACAAATAATGGCCGTTATTATAACGGGCTATAACGTGTTAAAACGGCTATTAGAAAAATCCCACAGACTATAATAGGATTTTCAAACGTCCGTATAGGATTTTGTAACTGCCCTTTTGCTGACGATTTTCTGACGGAAGAATATATATCACCTGTTATAAAATTCTGGTATAAGATAATCAAAACAGTTGTCATGCTTTTAGTCACTCCCTTGCGAAAGAACATTGAAATAACACATATAAAGACAAATGAAAAGTTAACAAAAAAGGAAATTCCACAATAGATTGTTAATATACAAGGAATATGACATGGCGGCCTTGGAAACTTTACTAGATTGCATCTTTTGAGCACAGTAACAAATAAATCGCTATGCTCAGTTCAGGCCTCCTCCGCCCCTACAGCCTTCCTGTACATCTCCAAAATTGGTGCATTTTTAACTATTTGCTTCTTTTATCACAAATAGTAGTAACATGAAAGTTTCCATTGCCCACAATCTCATAATCCGGTATTCCTAATTTTAAACATTCAAAAACAATTGAAGCTTAAAAGGGGTACTCCGGTGCTTACATATCTTATCCCCTATGCAAAGGATAGGGAATAAGATGCCTGATCGCGGGAGTCCCGCAGCTGGGGACGCCCGGGATCATGCACGCGGCACCCAGTTTGTAATCAGTCCCCGGAGCGTGTTCGCTCCGGGTCTGATTACGGTCGACCGCAGGGCCGGCGGCGTGTGAAATCATGCCCCCGTGTGACGTCACGCTCAGCCTCTCAATGCAAGCCTACGGGAGGGGGCATGATAGCTATCATGCCCCCTCCCGTAGGTTTGCATTGAGGGGCGGAGCGTGACGTCACACGGGGGCGGGGGCGTGACGTCACATGCCGCTGGCCCTGCGAGCACGCTCCGGGGACTGATTAAAAAGGGGGTGCCGCGTGCATGATCCCGGGCGTCCCCAGCTGCGGGACTCACGCGATCAGGCATCTTATCCCCTATCCTTTGGATAGGGGATAAGATGTGTAATCACCGGAGTACCCCTTTAAGAATATATATCACCTATGTTATAACATTCTGGAACAAGACAATCAAAAACAGTAGTCATGCTTTTACTTAGTCACTCCCTTGTAAAAGAACATTTACATAACACATGTAAAGAAATTTAAAAATTTTAAAAGTTAACAAAAAAAGAAAACTTCACAAAAGATTGTTAATTTACAAGAAATATGACATGGCGGCATTGGAAACTTTACTAGATTACACATTTTGAGCACAAATACATATAAATTGCTATGCTCAGTTCAGTCCTCCTCCCCTACAGAATTCCTGTCCATCTCCAAAATTAGTGTATTTTTAACTATTTGCTTCTTTTATCACAAATAGTAGTAACATGAAAGTTTCCATTGCCCACAATCTCATAATCTGGTATTCCTAAATTTAAACATTCAAAAACAATTGAAGCTTTAAGGCCCCTTTCACACTACACAATTACTCAGAAAATCGGCATTAAAACGGTAGTTACCTAGTCCTATACGGCCGTTGGAAAATCCCATTATAGTCTATGAGATTTCTCTAATAGCCATTTTAACCCGTTATTTTATGATGGAAGATAGTAATGGGAGAAATAGTTCATAAACTATTTCTCCCGTTACTATCTTCCGTCACAAATAATGGCCGTTATTAATAACGGGCTATAACGTGTTAAAACGGCTATTAGAAAAATCCCACAGACTATAATGGGATTTTCTAACGTCCGTATAGGATTTTGTAACTGCCCTTTTGCTGACGATTTTCTGACAGAAGAATATATATCACCTGTTATAAAATTCTGGTATAAGATAATCAAAATAGTTGTCATGCTTTTAGTCACTCCCTTGCGAAAGAACATTGAAATAACACATATAAAGATAAATGAAAAGTTAACAAAAAAGGAAATTCCGCAATAGATTGTTAATATACAAGGAATATGACATGGCGGCCTTGGAAACTTTACTAGATTGCATCTTTTGAGCACAGTTACAAATAAATCGCTATGCTCAGTTCAGGCCTCCTCCGCCCCTACAGCCTTCCTGTCCATCTCCAAAATTGGTGCATTTTTAACTATTTGCTTCTTTTATCACAAATAGTAGTAACATGAAAGTTTCCATTGCCCACAATCTCATAATCCGGTATTCCTAATTTTAAACATTCAAAAACAATTGAAGCTTTAAAGGGGTACTCCGGTGCTTACATATCTTATCCCCTATGCAAAGGATAGGGGATAAGATGCCTTATCGCGGGAGTCCCGCAGCTGGGGACACCCGGGATCATGCACGCGGCACCCAGTTTGTAATCAGTCCCCGGAGCGTGTTCGCTCCGGGTCTGATTACGGTCGACCGCAGGGCCGGCGGCGTGTGAAATCACGCCCCCGTGTGACGTCACGCTCCACCTCTCAATGCAAGCCTACGGGAGGGGGCATGATAGCTATCATGCCCCCTCCCGTAGGTTTGCATTGAGGGGCAGAGCGTGACGTCACACGGGGGCGGGGGCGTGACGTCACATGCCGCTGGCCCTGCGAGCACGCTCCGGGGACTGATTAAAAAGGGGGTGCCGCGTGCATGATCCCGGGCGTCCCCAGCTGCGGGACTCACGCGATCAGGCATCTTATCCCCTATCCTTTGGATAGGGGATAAGATGTGTAATCACCGGAGTACCCCTTTAAGAATATATATCACCTATGTTATAACATTCTGGAACAAGACAATCAAAAACAGTAGTCATGCTTTTACTTAGTCACTCCCTTGTAAAAGAACATTTACATATCACATGTAAAGAAATTTAAAAATTTTAAAAGTTAACAAAAAAAGAAAACTCCACAAAAGATTGTTAATTTACAAGAAATATGACATGGCGGCATTGGAAACTTTACTAGATTACACATTTTGAGCACAAATACATTTAAATTGCTATGCTCAGTTCAGTCCTCCTCCCCTACAGAATTCCTGTCCATCTCCAAAATTGGTGTATTTTTAACTATTTGCTTCTTTTATCACAAATAGTAGTAACATGAAAGTTTCCATTGCCCACAATCTCATAATCTGGTATTCCTAAATTTAAACATTCAAAAACAATTGAAGCTTTAAGGCCCCTTTCACACTACATAATTACTCAGAAAATCGGCATTAAAACGGTAGTTACCTAGTCCTATACGGCCGTTGGAAAATCCCATTATAGTCTATGAGATTTTTCTAATAGCCGTTTTAACCCGTTATTTTATGATGGAAGATAGTAATGGGAGAAATAGTTCATGAACTATTTCTCCCGTTACTATCTTCCGTCACAAATAATGGCCGTTATTAATAACGGGCTATAACGTGTTAAAACGGCTATTAGAAAAATCCCACAGACTATAATGGGATTTTCTAACGGCCGTATAGGATTTTGTAACTGCCCTTTTGCTGACGATTTTCTGACGGAAGAATATATATCACCTGTTATAAAATTCTGGTATAAGATAATCAAAATAGTTGTCATGCTTTTAGTCACTCCCTTGCGAAAGAACATTGAAATAACACATATAAAGATAAATGAAAAGTTAACAAAAAAGGAAATTCCGCAATAGATTGTTAATATACAAGGAATATGACATGGCGGCCTTGGAAACTTTACTAGATTGCATCTTTTGAGCACAGTTACAAATAAATCGCTATGCTCAGTTCAGGCCTCCTCCGCCCCTACAGCCTTCCTGTCCATCTCCAAAATTGGTGCATTTTTAACTATTTGCTTCTTTTATCACAAATAGTAGTAACATGAAAGTTTCCATTGCCCACAATCTCATAATCCGGTATTCCTAATTTTAAACATTCAAAAACAATTGAAGCTTTAAAGGGGTACTCCGGTGCTTACATATCTTATCCCCTATGCAAAGGATAGGGGATAAGATGCCTTATCGCGGGAGTCCCGCAGCTGGGGACGCCCGGGATCATGCACGCGGCACCCAGTTTGTAATCAGTCCCCGGAGCGTGTTCGCTCCGGGTCTGATTCCGGTCGACCGCAGGGCCGGCGGCGTGTGAAATCACGCCCCCGTGTGACGTCACGCTCCACCTCTCAATGCAAGCCTACGGGAGGGGGCATGATAGCTATCATGCCCCCTCCCGTAGGTTTGCATTGAGGGGCGGAGCGTGACGTCATACGGGGGCGGGGGCGTGACGTCACATGCCGCTGGCCCTGCGAGCACGCTCCGGGGACTGATTAAAAAGGGGGTGCCGCGTGCATGATCCCGGGCGTCCCCAGCTGCGGGACTCACGCGATCAGGCATCTTATCCCCCATCCTTTGGATAGGGGATAAGATGTGTAATCACCGGAGTACCCCTTTAAGAATATATATCACCTATGTTATAACATTCTGGAACAAGACAATCAAAAACAGTAGTCATGCTTTTACTTAGTCACTCCCTTGTAAAAGAACATTTACATAACACATGTAAAGGAATTTAAAAATTTAAAAAGTTAACAAAAAAAGAAAACTCCACAAAAGATTGTTAATTTACAAGAAATATGACATGGCGGCATTGGAAACTTTACTAGATTACACATTTTGAGCACAAATACATATAAATTGCTATGCTCAGTTCAGTCCTCCTCCCCTACAGAATTCCTGTCCATCTCCAAAATTGGTGTATTTTTAACTATTTGCTTCTTTTATCACAAATAACATGAAAGTTTCCATTGCCCACAATCTCATAATCTGGTATTCCTAAATTTAAACATTCAAAAACAATTGAAGCTTTAAGGCCCCTTTCACACTACTTAATTACTCAGAAAATCGGCATTAAAACGGTAGTTACCTAGTCCTATACGGCCGTTGGAAAATCCCATTATAGTCTATGAGATTTTTCTAATAGCCGTTTTAACCCGTTATTTTATGATGGAAGATAGTAATGGGAGAAATAGTTCATGAACTATTTCTCCCGTTACTATCTTCCGTCACAAATAATGGCCGTTATTAATAACGGGCTATAACGTGTTAAAACGGCTATTAGAAAAATCCCACAGACTATAATGGGATTTTCTAACGGCCGTATAGGATTTTGTAACTGCCCTTTTGCTGACGATTTTCTGACGGAAGAATATATATCACCTGTTATAAAATTCTGGTATAAGATAATCAAAATAGTTGTCATGCTTTTAGTCACTCCCTTGCGAAAGAACATTGAAATAACACATATAAAGATAAATGAAAAGTTAACAAAAAAGGAAATTCCGCAATAGATTGTTAATATACAAGGAATATGACATGGCGGCCTTGGAAACTTTACTAGATTGCATCTTTTGAGCATAGTTACAAATAAATCGCTATGCTCAGTTCAGGCCTCCTCCGCCCCTACAGCCTTCCTGTCCATCTCCAAAATTGGTGCATTTTTAACTATTTGCTTCTTTTATCACAAATAGTAGTAACATGAAAGTTTCCATTGCCCACAATCTCATAATCCGGTATTCCTAATTTTAAACATTCAAAAACAATTGAAGCTTTAAAGGGGTACTCCGGTGCTTACATATCTTATCCCCTATGCAAAGGATAGGGGATAAGATGCCTTATCGCGGGAGTCCCGCAGCTGGGGACACCAGGGATCATGCACGCGGCACCCAGTTTGTAATCAGTCCCCGGAGCGTGTTCGCTCCGGGTCTGATTACGGTCGACCGCAGGGCCGGCGGCGTGTGAAATCACGCCCCCGTGTGACGTCACACTCAGCCTCTCAATGCAAGCCTACGGGAGGGGGCATGATAGCTATCATGCCCCCTCCCGTAGGTTTGCATTGAGGGGCAGAGCGTGACGTCACACGGGGGCGGGGGCGTGACGTCACATGCCGCTGGCCCTGCGAGCACGCTCCGGGGACTGATTAAAAAGGGGGTGCCGCGTGCATGATCCCGGGCGTCCCCAGCTGCGGGACTCACGCGATCAGGCATCTTATCCCCCATCCTTTGGATAGGGGATAAGATGTGTAATCACCGGAGTACCCCTTTAAGAATATATATCACCTATGTTATAACATTCTGGAACAAGACAATCAAAAACAGTAGTCATGCTTTTACTTAGTCACTCCCTTGTAAAAGAACATTTACATAACACATGTAAAGGAATTTAAAAATTTAAAAAGTTAACAAAAAAAGAAAACTCCACAAAAGATTGTTAATTTACAAGAAATATGACATGGCGGCATTGGAAACTTTACTAGATTACACATTTTGAGCACAAATACATATAAATTGCTATGCTCAGTTCAGTCCTCCTCCCCTACAGAATTCCTGTCCATCTCCAAAATTGGTGTATTTTTAACTATTTGCTTCTTTTATCACAAATAACATGAAAGTTTCCATTGCCCACAATCTCATAATCTGGTATTCCTAAATTTAAACATTCAAAAACAATTGAAGCTTTAAGGCCCCTTTCACACTACTTAATTACTCAGAAAATCGGCATTAAAACGGTAGTTACCTAGTCCTATACGGCCGTTGGAAAATCCCATTATAGTCTATGAGATTTTTCTAATAGCCGTTTTAACCCGTTATTTTATGATGGAAGATAGTAATGGGAGAAATAGTTCATGAACTATTTCTCCCGTTACTATCTTCCGTCACAAATAATGGCCGTTATTAATAACGGGCTATAACGTGTTAAAACGGCTATTAGAAAAATCCCACAGACTATAATGGGATTTTCTAACGGCCGTATAGGATTTTGTAACTGCCCTTTTGCTGACGATTTTCTGACGGAAGAATATATATCACCTGTTATAAAATTCTGGTATAAGATAATCAAAATAGTTGTCATGCTTTTAGTCACTCCCTTGCGAAAGAACATTGAAATAACACATATAAAGATAAATGAAAAGTTAACAAAAAAGGAAATTCCGCAATAGATTGTTAATATACAAGGAATATGACATGGCGGCCTTGGAAACTTTACTAGATTGCATCTTTTGAGCATAGTTACAAATAAATCGCTATGCTCAGTTCAGGCCTCCTCCGCCCCTACAGCCTTCCTGTCCATCTCCAAAATTGGTGCATTTTTAACTATTTGCTTCTTTTATCACAAATAGTAGTAACATGAAAGTTTCCATTGCCCACAATCTCATAATCCGGTATTCCTAATTTTAAACATTCAAAAACAATTGAAGCTTTAAAGGGGTACTCCGGTGCTTACAAATCTTATCCCCTATGCAAAGGATAGGGGATAAGATGCCTTATCGCGGGAGTCCCGCAGCTGGGGACACCCGGGATCATGCACGCGGCACCCAGTTTGTAATCAGTCCCCGGAGCGTGTTCGCTCCGGGTCTGATTACGGTCGACCGCAGGGCCGACGGCGTGTGAAATCACGCCCCCGTGTGACGTCACGCTCCACCTCTCAATGCAAGCCTACGGGAGGGGGCATGATAGCTATCATGCCCCCTCCCGTAGGTTTGCATTGAGGGGCGGAGCGTGACATCATACGGGGGCGGGGGCGTGACGTCACATGCCGCTGGCCCTGCGAGCACGTTCCGGGGACTGATTAAAAAGGGGGTGCCGCGTGCATGATCTCGGGCGTCCCCAGCTGCGGGACTCACGCGATCAGGCATCTTATCCCCTATCCTTTGGATAGGGGATAAGATGTGTAAGCACCGGAGTACCCCTTTAAGAATATATATCACCTATGTTATAACATTCTGGAACAAGACAATCAAAAACAGTAGTCATGCTGTTACTTAGTCACTCCCTTGTAAAAAAACATTTACATAACACATGTAAAGAAATGTAAAAATTTAAAAAGTTAACAAAAAAAGAAAACTCCACAAAAAATTGTTAATTTACAAGAAATATGACATGGCGGCATTGGAAACTTTACTAGATTACACATTTTGAGCACAAATACATATAAATTGCTACGCTCAGTTCAGTCCTCCTCCCCTACAGAATTCCTGTCCATCTCCAAAATTGGTGTATTTTTAACTATTTGCTTCTTTTATCACAAATAGTAGTAACATGAAAGTTTCCATTGCCCACAATCTCATAATCTGGTATTCCTAAATTTAAACATTCAAAAACAATTGAAGCTTTAAGGCCCCTTTCACACTACATAATTACTCAGAAAATCGGCATTAAAACGGTAGTTACCTAGTCCTATACGGCCGTTGGAAAATCCCATTATAGTCTATGAGATTTCTCTAATAGCCATTTTAACCCGTTATTTTATGATGGAAGATAGTAATGGGAGAAATAGTTCATAAACTATTTCTCCCGTTACTATCTTCCGTCACAAATAATGGCCGTTATTAATAACGGGCTATAACGTGTTAAAACGGCTATTAGAAAAATCCCACAGACTATAATGGGATTTTCTAACGTCCGTATAGGATTTTGTAACTGCCCTTTTGCTGACGATTTTCTGACAGAAGAATATATATCACCTGTTATAAAATTCTGGTATAAGATAATCAAAATAGTTGTCATGCTTTTAGTCACTCCCTTGCGAAAGAACATTGAAATAACACATATAAAGATAAATGAAAAGTTAACAAAAAAGGAAATTCCGCAATAGATTGTTAATATACAAGGAATATGACATGGCGGCCTTGGAAACTTTACTAGATTGCATCTTTTGAGCACAGTTACAAATAAATCGCTATGCTCAGTTCAGGCCTCCTCCGCCCCTACAGCCTTCCTGTCCATCTCCAAAATTGGTGCATTTTTAACTATTTGCTTCTTTTATCACAAATAGTAGTAACATGAAAGTTTCCATTGCCCACAATCTCATAATCCGGTATTCCTAATTTTAAACATTCAAAAACAATTGAAGCTTTAAAGGGGTACTCCGGTGCTTACATATCTTATCCCCTATGCAAAGGATAGGGGATAAGATGCCTTATCGCGGGAGTCCCGCAGCTGGGGACACCCGGGATCATGCACGCGGCACCCAGTTTGTAATCAGTCCCCGGAGCGTGTTCGCTCCGGGTCTGATTACGGTCGACCGCAGGGCCGGCGGCGTGTGAAATCACGCCCCCGTGTGACGTCACGCTCCACCTCTCAATGCAAGCCTACGGGAGGGGGCATGATAGCTATCATGCCCCCTCCCGTAGGTTTGCATTGAGGGGCAGAGCGTGACGTCACACGGGGGCGGGGGCGTGACGTCACATGCCGCTGGCCCTGCGAGCACGCTCCGGGGACTGATTAAAAAGGGGGTGCCGCGTGCATGATCCCGGGCGTCCCCAGCTGCGGGACTCACGCGATCAGGCATCTTATCCCCTATCCTTTGGATAGGGGATAAGATGTGTAATCACCGGAGTACCCCTTTAAGAATATATATCACCTATGTTATAACATTCTGGAACAAGACAATCAAAAACAGTAGTCATGCTTTTACTTAGTCACTCCCTTGTAAAAGAACATTTACATATCACATGTAAAGAAATTTAAAAATTTTAAAAGTTAACAAAAAAAGAAAACTCCACAAAAGATTGTTAATTTACAAGAAATATGACATGGCGGCATTGGAAACTTTACTAGATTACACATTTTGAGCACAAATACATTTAAATTGCTATGCTCAGTTCAGTCCTCCTCCCCTACAGAATTCCTGTCCATCTCCAAAATTGGTGTATTTTTAACTATTTGCTTCTTTTATCACAAATAGTAGTAACATGAAAGTTTCCATTGCCCACAATCTCATAATCTGGTATTCCTAAATTTAAACATTCAAAAACAATTGAAGCTTTAAGGCCCCTTTCACACTACATAATTACTCAGAAAATCGGCATTAAAACGGTAGTTACCTAGTCCTATACGGCCGTTGGAAAATCCCATTATAGTCTATGAGATTTTTCTAATAGCCGTTTTAACCCGTTATTTTATGATGGAAGATAGTAATGGGAGAAATAGTTCATGAACTATTTCTCCCGTTACTATCTTCCGTCACAAATAATGGCCGTTATTAATAACGGGCTATAACGTGTTAAAACGGCTATTAGAAAAATCCCACAGACTATAATGGGATTTTCTAACGGCCGTATAGGATTTTGTAACTGCCCTTTTGCTGACGATTTTCTGACGGAAGAATATATATCACCTGTTATAAAATTCTGGTATAAGATAATCAAAATAGTTGTCATGCTTTTAGTCACTCCCTTGCGAAAGAACATTGAAATAACACATATAAAGATAAATGAAAAGTTAACAAAAAAGGAAATTCCGCAATAGATTGTTAATATACAAGGAATATGACATGGCGGCCTTGGAAACTTTACTAGATTGCATCTTTTGAGCACAGTTACAAATAAATCGCTATGCTCAGTTCAGGCCTCCTCCGCCCCTACAGCCTTCCTGTCCATCTCCAAAATTGGTGCATTTTTAACTATTTGCTTCTTTTATCACAAATAGTAGTAACATGAAAGTTTCCATTGCCCACAATCTCATAATCCGGTATTCCTAATTTTAAACATTCAAAAACAATTGAAGCTTTAAAGGGGTACTCCGGTGCTTACATATCTTATCCCCTATGCAAAGGATAGGGGATAAGATGCCTTATCGCGGGAGTCCCGCAGCTGGGGACGCCCGGGATCATGCACGCGGCACCCAGTTTGTAATCAGTCCCCGGAGCGTGTTCGCTCCGGGTCTGATTCCGGTCGACCGCAGGGCCGGCGGCGTGTGAAATCACGCCCCCGTGTGACGTCACGCTCCACCTCTCAATGCAAGCCTACGGGAGGGGGCATGATAGCTATCATGCCCCCTCCCGTAGGTTTGCATTGAGGGGCGGAGCGTGACGTCATACGGGGGCGGGGGCGTGACGTCACATGCCGCTGGCCCTGCGAGCACGCTCCGGGGACTGATTAAAAAGGGGGTGCCGCGTGCATGATCCCGGGCGTCCCCAGCTGCGGGACTCACGCGATCAGGCATCTTATCCCCCATCCTTTGGATAGGGGATAAGATGTGTAATCACCGGAGTACCCCTTTAAGAATATATATCACCTATGTTATAACATTCTGGAACAAGACAATCAAAAACAGTAGTCATGCTTTTACTTAGTCACTCCCTTGTAAAAGAACATTTACATAACACATGTAAAGGAATTTAAAAATTTAAAAAGTTAACAAAAAAAGAAAACTCCACAAAAGATTGTTAATTTACAAGAAATATGACATGGCGGCATTGGAAACTTTACTAGATTACACATTTTGAGCACAAATACATATAAATTGCTATGCTCAGTTCAGTCCTCCTCCCCTACAGAATTCCTGTCCATCTCCAAAATTGGTGTATTTTTAACTATTTGCTTCTTTTATCACAAATAACATGAAAGTTTCCATTGCCCACAATCTCATAATCTGGTATTCCTAAATTTAAACATTCAAAAACAATTGAAGCTTTAAGGCCCCTTTCACACTACTTAATTACTCAGAAAATCGGCATTAAAACGGTAGTTACCTAGTCCTATACGGCCGTTGGAAAATCCCATTATAGTCTATGAGATTTTTCTAATAGCCGTTTTAACCCGTTATTTTATGATGGAAGATAGTAATGGGAGAAATAGTTCATGAACTATTTCTCCCGTTACTATCTTCCGTCACAAATAATGGCCGTTATTAATAACGGGCTATAACGTGTTAAAACGGCTATTAGAAAAATCCCACAGACTATAATGGGATTTTCTAACGGCCGTATAGGATTTTGTAACTGCCCTTTTGCTGACGATTTTCTGACGGAAGAATATATATCACCTGTTATAAAATTCTGGTATAAGATAATCAAAATAGTTGTCATGCTTTTAGTCACTCCCTTGCGAAAGAACATTGAAATAACACATATAAAGATAAATGAAAAGTTAACAAAAAAGGAAATTCCGCAATAGATTGTTAATATACAAGGAATATGACATGGCGGCCTTGGAAACTTTACTAGATTGCATCTTTTGAGCATAGTTACAAATAAATCGCTATGCTCAGTTCAGGCCTCCTCCGCCCCTACAGCCTTCCTGTCCATCTCCAAAATTGGTGCATTTTTAACTATTTGCTTCTTTTATCACAAATAGTAGTAACATGAAAGTTTCCATTGCCCACAATCTCATAATCCGGTATTCCTAATTTTAAACATTCAAAAACAATTGAAGCTTTAAAGGGGTACTCCGGTGCTTACATATCTTATCCCCTATGCAAAGGATAGGGGATAAGATGCCTTATCGCGGGAGTCCCGCAGCTGGGGACACCAGGGATCATGCACGCGGCACCCAGTTTGTAATCAGTCCCCGGAGCGTGTTCGCTCCGGGTCTGATTACGGTCGACCGCAGGGCCGGCGGCGTGTGAAATCACGCCCCCGTGTGACGTCACACTCAGCCTCTCAATGCAAGCCTACGGGAGGGGGCATGATAGCTATCATGCCCCCTCCCGTAGGTTTGCATTGAGGGGCAGAGCGTGACGTCACACGGGGGCGGGGGCGTGACGTCACATGCCGCTGGCCCTGCGAGCACGCTCCGGGGACTGATTAAAAAGGGGGTGCCGCGTGCATGATCCCGGGCGTCCCCAGCTGCGGGACTCACGCGATCAGGCATCTTATCCCCCATCCTTTGGATAGGGGATAAGATGTGTAATCACCGGAGTACCCCTTTAAGAATATATATCACCTATGTTATAACATTCTGGAACAAGACAATCAAAAACAGTAGTCATGCTTTTACTTAGTCACTCCCTTGTAAAAGAACATTTACATAACACATGTAAAGGAATTTAAAAATTTAAAAAGTTAACAAAAAAAGAAAACTCCACAAAAGATTGTTAATTTACAAGAAATATGACATGGCGGCATTGGAAACTTTACTAGATTACACATTTTGAGCACAAATACATATAAATTGCTATGCTCAGTTCAGTCCTCCTCCCCTACAGAATTCCTGTCCATCTCCAAAATTGGTGTATTTTTAACTATTTGCTTCTTTTATCACAAATAACATGAAAGTTTCCATTGCCCACAATCTCATAATCTGGTATTCCTAAATTTAAACATTCAAAAACAATTGAAGCTTTAAGGCCCCTTTCACACTACTTAATTACTCAGAAAATCGGCATTAAAACGGTAGTTACCTAGTCCTATACGGCCGTTGGAAAATCCCATTATAGTCTATGAGATTTTTCTAATAGCCGTTTTAACCCGTTATTTTATGATGGAAGATAGTAATGGGAGAAATAGTTCATGAACTATTTCTCCCGTTACTATCTTCCGTCACAAATAATGGCCGTTATTAATAACGGGCTATAACGTGTTAAAACGGCTATTAGAAAAATCCCACAGACTATAATGGGATTTTCTAACGGCCGTATAGGATTTTGTAACTGCCCTTTTGCTGACGATTTTCTGACGGAAGAATATATATCACCTGTTATAAAATTCTGGTATAAGATAATCAAAATAGTTGTCATGCTTTTAGTCACTCCCTTGCGAAAGAACATTGAAATAACACATATAAAGATAAATGAAAAGTTAACAAAAAAGGAAATTCCGCAATAGATTGTTAATATACAAGGAATATGACATGGCGGCCTTGGAAACTTTACTAGATTGCATCTTTTGAGCATAGTTACAAATAAATCGCTATGCTCAGTTCAGGCCTCCTCCGCCCCTACAGCCTTCCTGTCCATCTCCAAAATTGGTGCATTTTTAACTATTTGCTTCTTTTATCACAAATAGTAGTAACATGAAAGTTTCCATTGCCCACAATCTCATAATCCGGTGTTCCTAATTTTAAACATTCAAAAACAATTGAAGCTTTAAAGGGGTACTCCGGTGCTTACATATCTTATCCCCTATGCAAAGGATAGGGGATAAGATGCCTTATCGCGGGAGTCCCGCAGCTGGGGACACCAGGGATCATGCACGCGGAACCCAGTTTGTAATCAGTCCCCGGAGCGTGTTCGCTCCGGGTCTGATTACGGTCGACCGCAGGGCCGGCGGCGTGTGAAATCACGCCCCCGTGTGACGTCACGCTCCACCTCTCAATGCAAGCCTACGGGAGGGGGCGTGATAGCTATCATGCCCCCTCCCGTAGGTTTGCATTGAGGGGCGGAGCGTGACGTTATACAGGGGCGGGGGCGTGACGTCACATGCCGCTGGCCCTGCGAGCACGCTCCGGGGACTGATTAAAAAGGGGGTGCCGCGTGCATGATCTCGGGCGTCCCCAGCTGCGGGACTCACGCGATCAGGCATCTTATCCCCTATCCTTTGGATAGGGGATAAGATGTGTAAGCACCGGAGTACCCCTTTAAGAATATATATCACCTATGTTATAACATTCTGGAACAAGACAATCAAAAACAGTAGTCATGCTTTTACTTAGTCACTCCCTTGTAAAAGAACATTTACATAACACATGTAAAGAAATTTAAAAATTTTAAAAGTTAACAAAAAAAGAAAACTCCACAAAAGATTGTTAATTTACAAGAAATATGACATGGCGGCATTGGAAACTTTACTAGATTACACATTTTGAGCACAAATACATATAAATTGCTATGCTCAGTTCAGTCCTCCTCCCCTACAGAATTCCTGTCCATCTCCAAAATTGGTGTATTTTTAACTATTTGCTTCTTTTATCACAAATAGTAGTAACATGAAAGTTTCCATTGCCCACAATCTCATAATCTGGTATTCCTGAATTTAAACATTCAAAAACAATTGAAGCTTTAAGGCCCCTTTCACACTACACAATTACTCAGAAAATCGGCATTAAAACGGTAGTTACCTAGTCCTATACGGCCGTTGGAAAATCCCATTATAGTCTATGAGATTTTTCTAATAGCCGTTTTAACCCGTTATTTTATGATGGAAGATAGTAATGGGAGAAATAGTTCATGAACTATTTCTCCCGTTACTATCTTCCGTCACAAATAATCGCCGTTATTAATAACGGGCTATAACGTGTTAAAACAGCTATTAGAAAAATCCCACAGACTATAATGGGATTTTCTAACGGCCGTATAGGATTTTGTAACTGCCCTTTTGCTGACGATTTTCTGACGGAAGAATATATATCACCTGTTATAAAATTCTGGTATAAGATAATCAAAACAGTTGTCATGCTTTTAGTCACTCCCTTGCGAAAGAACATTGAAATAACACATATAAAGACAAATGAAAAGTTAACAAAAAAGGAAATTCCACAATAGATTGTTAATATACAAGGAATATGAAACGGCGGCCTTGAAAACTTTACTAGATTGCATCTTTTGAGCACAGTTACAAATAAATCGCTATGCTCAGTTCAGGCCTCCTCCGCCCCTACAGCCTTCCTGTCCATCTCCAAAATTGGTGCATTTTTAACTATTTGCTTCTTTTATCACAAATAGTAGTAACATGAAAGTTTCCATTGCCCACAATCTCATAATCCGGTATTCCTAATTTTAAACATTCAAAAACAATTGAAGCTTTAAAGGGGTACTCCGGTGCTTACAAATCTTATCCCCTATGCAAAGGATAGGGGATAAGATGCCTTATCGCGGGAGTCCCGCAGCTGGGGACACCCGGCATCATGCACGCGGCACCCAGTTTGTAATCAGTCCCCGGAGCGTGTTCGCTCCGGGTCTGATTACGATCGACCGCAGGGCCGGCGGCGTGTGAAATCACGCCCCCGTGTGACGTAACGCTCCACCTCTCAATGCAAGCCTACGGGAGGGGGCATGATAGCTATCATGCCCCCTCCCGTAGGTTTGCATTGAGGGGCGGAGCATGACGTCATACGGGGGCGGGGGCGTGACGTCACATGCCGCTGGCCCTGCGAGCACGCTCCGGGGACTGAATAAAAAGGGGGTGCCGCGTGCATGATCTCGGGCGTCCCCAGCTGCGGGACTCACGCGATCAGGCATCTTATCCCCTATCCTTTGGATAGGGGATAAGATGTGTAAGCACCGGATTACCCCTTTAAGAATATATATCACCTATGTTATAACATTCTGGAACAAGACAATCAAAAACAGTAGTCATGCTTTTACTTAGTCACTCCCTTGTAAAAGAACATTTACATAACACATGTAAAGAAATTTAAAAATTTTAAAAGTTAACAAAAAAAGAAAACTCCACAAAAGTTTGTTAATTTACAAGAAATATGACATGGCGGCATTGGAAACTTTACTAGATTACACATTTTGAGCACAAATACATATAAATTGCTACGCTCAGTTCAGTCCTCCTCCCCTACAGAATTCCTGTCCATCTCCAAAATTGGTGTATTTTTAACTATTTGCTTCTTTTATCACAAATAGTAGTAACATGAAAGTTTCCATTGCCCACAATCTCATAATCTGGTATTCCTAAATTTAAACATTCAAAAACAATTGAAGCTTTAAGGCCCCTTTCACACTACATAATTACTCAGAAAATCGGCATTAAAACGGTAGTTACCTAGTCCTATACGGCCGTTGGAAAATCCCATTATAGTCTATGAGATTTCTCTAATAGCCATTTTAACCCGTTATTTTATGATGGAAGATAGTAATGGGAGAAATAGTTCATAAACTATTTCTCCCGTTACTATCTTCCGTCACAAATAATGGCCGTTATTAATAACGGGCTATAACGTGTTAAAACGGCTATTAGAAAAATCCCACAGACTATAATGGGATTTTCTAACGTCCGTATAGGATTTTGTAACTGCCCTTTTGCTGACGATTTTCTGACAGAAGAATATATATCACCTGTTATAAAATTCTGGTATAAGATAATCAAAATAGTTGTCATGCTTTTAGTCACTCCCTTGCGAAAGAACATTGAAATAACACATATAAAGATAAATGAAAAGTTAACAAAAAAGGAAATTCCGCAATAGATTGTTAATATACAAGGAATATGACATGGCGGCCTTGGAAACTTTACTAGATTGCATCTTTTGAGCACAGTTACAAATAAATCGCTATGCTCAGTTCAGGCCTCCTCCGCCCCTACAGCCTTCCTGTCCATCTCCAAAATTGGTGCATTTTTAACTATTTGCTTCTTTTATCACAAATAGTAGTAACATGAAAGTTTCCATTGCCCACAATCTCATAATCCGGTATTCCTAATTTTAAACATTCAAAAACAATTGAAGCTTTAAAGGGGTACTCCGGTGCTTACATATCTTATCCCCTATGCAAAGGATAGGGGATAAGATGCCTTATCGCGGGAGTCCCGCAGCTGGGGACACCCGGGATCATGCACGCGGCACCCAGTTTGTAATCAGTCCCCGGAGCGTGTTCGCTCCGGGTCTGATTACGGTCGACCGCAGGGCCGGCGGCGTGTGAAATCACGCCCCCGTGTGACGTCACGCTCCACCTCTCAATGCAAGCCTACGGGAGGGGGCATGATAGCTATCATGCCCCCTCCCGTAGGTTTGCATTGAGGGGCAGAGCGTGACGTCACACGGGGGCGGGGGCGTGACGTCACATGCCGCTGGCCCTGCGAGCACGCTCCGGGGACTGATTAAAAAGGGGGTGCCGCGTGCATGATCCCGGGCGTCCCCAGCTGCGGGACTCACGCGATCAGGCATCTTATCCCCTATCCTTTGGATAGGGGATAAGATGTGTAATCACCGGAGTACCCCTTTAAGAATATATATCACCTATGTTATAACATTCTGGAACAAGACAATCAAAAACAGTAGTCATGCTTTTACTTAGTCACTCCCTTGTAAAAGAACATTTACATATCACATGTAAAGAAATTTAAAAATTTTAAAAGTTAACAAAAAAAGAAAACTCCACAAAAGATTGTTAATTTACAAGAAATATGACATGGCGGCATTGGAAACTTTACTAGATTACACATTTTGAGCACAAATACATTTAAATTGCTATGCTCAGTTCAGTCCTCCTCCCCTACAGAATTCCTGTCCATCTCCAAAATTGGTGTATTTTTAACTATTTGCTTCTTTTATCACAAATAGTAGTAACATGAAAGTTTCCATTGCCCACAATCTCATAATCTGGTATTCCTAAATTTAAACATTCAAAAACAATTGAAGCTTTAAGGCCCCTTTCACACTACATAATTACTCAGAAAATCGGCATTAAAACGGTAGTTACCTAGTCCTATACGGCCGTTGGAAAATCCCATTATAGTCTATGAGATTTTTCTAATAGCCGTTTTAACCCGTTATTTTATGATGGAAGATAGTAATGGGAGAAATAGTTCATGAACTATTTCTCCCGTTACTATCTTCCGTCACAAATAATGGCCGTTATTAATAACGGGCTATAACGTGTTAAAACGGCTATTAGAAAAATCCCACAGACTATAATGGGATTTTCTAACGGCCGTATAGGATTTTGTAACTGCCCTTTTGCTGACGATTTTCTGACGGAAGAATATATATCACCTGTTATAAAATTCTGGTATAAGATAATCAAAATAGTTGTCATGCTTTTAGTCACTCCCTTGCGAAAGAACATTGAAATAACACATATAAAGATAAATGAAAAGTTAACAAAAAAGGAAATTCCGCAATAGATTGTTAATATACAAGGAATATGACATGGCGGCCTTGGAAACTTTACTAGATTGCATCTTTTGAGCACAGTTACAAATAAATCGCTATGCTCAGTTCAGGCCTCCTCCGCCCCTACAGCCTTCCTGTCCATCTCCAAAATTGGTGCATTTTTAACTATTTGCTTCTTTTATCACAAATAGTAGTAACATGAAAGTTTCCATTGCCCACAATCTCATAATCCGGTATTCCTAATTTTAAACATTCAAAAACAATTGAAGCTTTAAAGGGGTACTCCGGTGCTTACATATCTTATCCCCTATGCAAAGGATAGGGGATAAGATGCCTTATCGCGGGAGTCCCGCAGCTGGGGACGCCCGGGATCATGCACGCGGCACCCAGTTTGTAATCAGTCCCCGGAGCGTGTTCGCTCCGGGTCTGATTCCGGTCGACCGCAGGGCCGGCGGCGTGTGAAATCACGCCCCCGTGTGACGTCACGCTCCACCTCTCAATGCAAGCCTACGGGAGGGGGCATGATAGCTATCATGCCCCCTCCCGTAGGTTTGCATTGAGGGGCGGAGCGTGACGTCATACGGGGGCGGGGGCGTGACGTCACATGCCGCTGGCCCTGCGAGCACGCTCCGGGGACTGATTAAAAAGGGGGTGCCGCGTGCATGATCCCGGGCGTCCCCAGCTGCGGGACTCACGCGATCAGGCATCTTATCCCCCATCCTTTGGATAGGGGATAAGATGTGTAATCACCGGAGTACCCCTTTAAGAATATATATCACCTATGTTATAACATTCTGGAACAAGACAATCAAAAACAGTAGTCATGCTTTTACTTAGTCACTCCCTTGTAAAAGAACATTTACATAACACATGTAAAGGAATTTAAAAATTTAAAAAGTTAACAAAAAAAGAAAACTCCACAAAAGATTGTTAATTTACAAGAAATATGACATGGCGGCATTGGAAACTTTACTAGATTACACATTTTGAGCACAAATACATATAAATTGCTATGCTCAGTTCAGTCCTCCTCCCCTACAGAATTCCTGTCCATCTCCAAAATTGGTGTATTTTTAACTATTTGCTTCTTTTATCACAAATAACATGAAAGTTTCCATTGCCCACAATCTCATAATCTGGTATTCCTAAATTTAAACATTCAAAAACAATTGAAGCTTTAAGGCCCCTTTCACACTACTTAATTACTCAGAAAATCGGCATTAAAACGGTAGTTACCTAGTCCTATACGGCCGTTGGAAAATCCCATTATAGTCTATGAGATTTTTCTAATAGCCGTTTTAACCCGTTATTTTATGATGGAAGATAGTAATGGGAGAAATAGTTCATGAACTATTTCTCCCGTTACTATCTTCCGTCACAAATAATGGCCGTTATTAATAACGGGCTATAACGTGTTAAAACGGCTATTAGAAAAATCCCACAGACTATAATGGGATTTTCTAACGGCCGTATAGGATTTTGTAACTGCCCTTTTGCTGACGATTTTCTGACGGAAGAATATATATCACCTGTTATAAAATTCTGGTATAAGATAATCAAAATAGTTGTCATGCTTTTAGTCACTCCCTTGCGAAAGAACATTGAAATAACACATATAAAGATAAATGAAAAGTTAACAAAAAAGGAAATTCCGCAATAGATTGTTAATATACAAGGAATATGACATGGCGGCCTTGGAAACTTTACTAGATTGCATCTTTTGAGCATAGTTACAAATAAATCGCTATGCTCAGTTCAGGCCTCCTCCGCCCCTACAGCCTTCCTGTCCATCTCCAAAATTGGTGCATTTTTAACTATTTGCTTCTTTTATCACAAATAGTAGTAACATGAAAGTTTCCATTGCCCACAATCTCATAATCCGGTATTCCTAATTTTAAACATTCAAAAACAATTGAAGCTTTAAAGGGGTACTCCGGTGCTTACATATCTTATCCCCTATGCAAAGGATAGGGGATAAGATGCCTTATCGCGGGAGTCCCGCAGCTGGGGACACCAGGGATCATGCACGCGGCACCCAGTTTGTAATCAGTCCCCGGAGCGTGTTCGCTCCGGGTCTGATTACGGTCGACCGCAGGGCCGGCGGCGTGTGAAATCACGCCCCCGTGTGACGTCACACTCAGCCTCTCAATGCAAGCCTACGGGAGGGGGCATGATAGCTATCATGCCCCCTCCCGTAGGTTTGCATTGAGGGGCAGAGCGTGACGTCACACGGGGGCGGGGGCGTGACGTCACATGCCGCTGGCCCTGCGAGCACGCTCCGGGGACTGATTAAAAAGGGGGTGCCGCGTGCATGATCCCGGGCGTCCCCAGCTGCGGGACTCACGCGATCAGGCATCTTATCCCCCATCCTTTGGATAGGGGATAAGATGTGTAATCACCGGAGTACCCCTTTAAGAATATATATCACCTATGTTATAACATTCTGGAACAAGACAATCAAAAACAGTAGTCATGCTTTTACTTAGTCACTCCCTTGTAAAAGAACATTTACATAACACATGTAAAGGAATTTAAAAATTTAAAAAGTTAACAAAAAAAGAAAACTCCACAAAAGATTGTTAATTTACAAGAAATATGACATGGCGGCATTGGAAACTTTACTAGATTACACATTTTGAGCACAAATACATATAAATTGCTATGCTCAGTTCAGTCCTCCTCCCCTACAGAATTCCTGTCCATCTCCAAAATTGGTGTATTTTTAACTATTTGCTTCTTTTATCACAAATAACATGAAAGTTTCCATTGCCCACAATCTCATAATCTGGTATTCCTAAATTTAAACATTCAAAAACAATTGAAGCTTTAAGGCCCCTTTCACACTACTTAATTACTCAGAAAATCGGCATTAAAACGGTAGTTACCTAGTCCTATACGGCCGTTGGAAAATCCCATTATAGTCTATGAGATTTTTCTAATAGCCGTTTTAACCCGTTATTTTATGATGGAAGATAGTAATGGGAGAAATAGTTCATGAACTATTTCTCCCGTTACTATCTTCCGTCACAAATAATGGCCGTTATTAATAACGGGCTATAACATGTTAAAACGGCTATTAGAAAAATCCCACAGACTATAATGGGATTTTCTAACGGCCGTATAGGATTTTGTAACTGCCCTTTTGCTGACGATTTTCTGACGGAAGAATATATATCACCTGTTATAAAATTCTGGTATAAGATAATCAAAATAGTTGTCATGCTTTTAGTCACTCCCTTGCGAAAGAACATTGAAATAACACATATAAAGATAAATGAAAAGTTAACAAAAAAGGAAATTCCGCAATAGATTGTTAATATACAAGGAATATGACATGGCGGCCTTGGAAACTTTACTAGATTGCATCTTTTGAGCATAGTTACAAATAAATCGCTATGCTCAGTTCAGGCCTCCTCCGCCCCTACAGCCTTCCTGTCCATCTCCAAAATTGGTGCATTTTTAACTATTTGCTTCTTTTATCACAAATAGTAGTAACATGAAAGTTTCCATTGCCCACAATCTCATAATCCGGTGTTCCTAATTTTAAACATTCAAAAACAATTGAAGCTTTAAAGGGGTACTCCGGTGCTTACATATCTTATCCCCTATGCAAAGGATAGGGGATAAGATGCCTTATCGCGGGAGTCCCGCAGCTGGGGACACCAGGGATCATGCACGCGGAACCCAGTTTGTAATCAGTCCCCGGAGCGTGTTCGCTCCGGGTCTGATTACGGTCGACCGCAGGGCCGGCGGCGTGTGAAATCACGCCCCCGTGTGACGTCACGCTCCACCTCTCAATGCAAGCCTACGGGAGGGGGCGTGATAGCTATCATGCCCCCTCCCGTAGGTTTGCATTGAGGGGCGGAGCGTGACGTTATACAGGGGCGGGGGCGTGACGTCACATGCCGCTGGCCCTGCGAGCACGCTCCGGGGACTGATTAAAAAGGGGGTGCCGCGTGCATGATCTCGGGCGTCCCCAGCTGCGGGACTCACGCGATCAGGCATCTTATCCCCTATCCTTTGGATAGGGGATAAGATGTGTAAGCACCGGAGTACCCCTTTAAGAATATATATCACCTATGTTATAACATTCTGGAACAAGACAATCAAAAACAGTAGTCATGCTTTTACTTAGTCACTCCCTTGTAAAAGAACATTTACATAACACATGTAAAGAAATTTAAAAATTTTAAAAGTTAACAAAAAAAGAAAACTCCACAAAAGATTGTTAATTTACAAGAAATATGACATGGCGGCATTGGAAACTTTACTAGATTACACATTTTGAGCACAAATACATATAAATTGCTATGCTCAGTTCAGTCCTCCTCCCCTACAGAATTCCTGTCCATCTCCAAAATTGGTGTATTTTTAACTATTTGCTTCTTTTATCACAAATAGTAGTAACATGAAAGTTTCCATTGCCCACAATCTCATAATCTGGTATTCCTGAATTTAAACATTCAAAAACAATTGAAGCTTTAAGGCCCCTTTCACACTACACAATTACTCAGAAAATCGGCATTAAAACGGTAGTTACCTAGTCCTATACGGCCGTTGGAAAATCCCATTATAGTCTATGAGATTTTTCTAATAGCCGTTTTAACCCGTTATTTTATGATGGAAGATAGTAATGGGAGAAATAGTTCATGAACTATTTCTCCCGTTACTATCTTCCGTCACAAATAATCGCCGTTATTAATAACGGGCTATAACGTGTTAAAACAGCTATTAGAAAAATCCCACAGACTATAATGGGATTTTCTAACGGCCGTATAGGATTTTGTAACTGCCCTTTTGCTGACGATTTTCTGACGGAAGAATATATATCACCTGTTATAAAATTCTGGTATAAGATAATCAAAACAGTTGTCATGCTTTTAGTCACTCCCTTGCGAAAGAACATTGAAATAACACATATAAAGACAAATGAAAAGTTAACAAAAAAGGAAATTCCACAATAGATTGTTAATATACAAGGAATATGAAACGGCGGCCTTGAAAACTTTACTAGATTGCATCTTTTGAGCACAGTTACAAATAAATCGCTATGCTCAGTTCAGGCCTCCTCCGCCCCTACAGCCTTCCTGTCCATCTCCAAAATTGGTGCATTTTTAACTATTTGCTTCTTTTATCACAAATAGTAGTAACATGAAAGTTTCCATTGCCCACAATCTCATAATCCGGTATTCCTAATTTTAAACATTCAAAAACAATTGAAGCTTTAAAGGGGTACTCCGGTGCTTACAAATCTTATCCCCTATGCAAAGGATAGGGGATAAGATGCCTTATCGCGGGAGTCCCGCAGCTGGGGACACCCGGCATCATGCACGCGGCACCCAGTTTGTAATCAGTCCCCGGAGCGTGTTCGCTCCGGGTCTGATTACGATCGACCGCAGGGCCGGCGGCGTGTGAAATCACGCCCCCGTGTGACGTAACGCTCCACCTCTCAATGCAAGCCTACGGGAGGGGGCATGATAGCTATCATGCCCCCTCCCGTAGGTTTGCATTGAGGGGCGGAGCATGACGTCATACGGGGGCGGGGGCGTGACGTCACATGCCGCTGGCCCTGCGAGCACGCTCCGGGGACTGAATAAAAAGGGGGTGCCGCGTGCATGATCTCGGGCGTCCCCAGCTGCGGGACTCACGCGATCAGGCATCTTATCCCCTATCCTTTGGATAGGGGATAAGATGTGTAAGCACCGGATTACCCCTTTAAGAATATATATCACCTATGTTATAACATTCTGGAACAAGACAATCAAAAACAGTAGTCATGCTTTTACTTAGTCACTCCCTTGTAAAAGAACATTTACATAACACATGTAAAGAAATTTAAAAATTTTAAAAGTTAACAAAAAAAGAAAACTCCACAAAAGTTTGTTAATTTACAAGAAATATGACATGGCGGCATTGGAAACTTTACTAGATTACATATTTTGAGCACAAATACATATAAATTGCTATGCTCAGTTCAGTCCTCCTCCCCTACAGAATTCCTGTCCATCTCCAAAATTGGTGTATTTTTAACTATTTGCTTCTTTTATCACAAATAGTAGTAACATGAAAGTTTCCATTGCCCACAATCTCATAATCTGGTATTCCTAAATTTAAACATTCAAAAACAATTGAAGCTTTAAGGCCCCTTTCACAATACATAATTACTCAGAAAATCGGCATTAAAACGGTAGTTACCTAGTCCTATACGGCCGTTGGAAAATCCCATTATAGTCTATGAGATTTCTCTAATAGCCGTTTTAACCCGTTATTTTATGATGGAAGATAGTAATGGGAGAAATAGTTCATGAACTATTTCTCCCGTTACTATCTTCCGTCACAAATAATGGCCGTTATTAATAACGGGCTATAACGTGTTAAAACGGCTATTAGAAAAATCCCACAGACTATAATGGGATTTTCTAACGGCCGTATAGGATTTTGTAACTGCCCTTTTGCTGACGATTTTCTGATGGAAGAATATATATCACCTGTTATAAAATTGTGGTATAAGATAATCAAAACAGTTGTCATGCTTTTAGTCACTCCCTTGCGAAAGAACATTGAAATAACACATATAAAGACAAATGAAAAGTTAACAAAAAAGGAAATTCCACAATAGATTGTTAATATACAAGGAATATGACATGGCGGCCTTGGAAACTTTACTAGATTGCATCTTTTGAGCACAGTTACAAATAAATCGCTATGCTCAGTTCAGGCCTCCTCCGCCCCTACAGCCTTCCTGTCCATCTCCAAAATTGGTGCATTTTTAACTATTTGCTTCTTTTATCACAAATAGTAGTAACATGAAAGTTTCCATTGCCCACAATCTCATAATCCGGTATTCCTAATTTTAAACATTCAAAAACAATTGAAGCTTAAAAGGGGTACTCCGGTGCTTACATATCTTATCCCCTATGCAAAGGATAGGGGATAAGATGCCTTATTGCGGGAGTCCCGCAGCTGGGGACACCCGGGATCATGCACGCGGCACCCAGTTTGTAATCAGTCCCCGGAGCTTGTTCGCTCCGGGTCTGATTACGGTCGACCGCAGGGCCGGCGGCGTGTGAAATCACGCCCCCGTGTGACGTCACGCTCCACCTCTCAATGCAAGCCTACCCCCCTCCCGTAGGCTTGCATTGAGAGGCTGGAGCGTGACGTCACACGGGGGCGGCGTGACTTTCACACGCCGCCGGCCCTGCGGTCGACCGTAATCAGACCCGGAGCGAACAAGCTCCGGGGGACTGATTAAAAATGGGGTGCCGCGTGCATGATCCGGGCTGTCCCCAGCTGCGGGACTCACGCAATCAGGCATCTTATCCCCTATCCTTTGCATAGGGGATAAGATGTGTAAGCACCGGAGTACCCCTTTAAGAATATATATCACCTATGTTATAACATTCTGGAACAAGACAATCAAAAACAGTAGTCATGCTTTTACTTAGTCACTCCCTTGTAAAAGAACATTTACATAACACATGTAAAGAAATTTAAAAATTTTAAAAGTTAACAAAAAAAGAAAACTCCACAAAAGTTTGTTAATTTACAAGAAATATGACATGGCGGCATTGGAAACTTTACTAGATTACACATTTTGAGCACAAATACATATAAATTGCTATGCTCAGTTCAGTCCTCCTCCCCTACAGAATTCCTGTCCATCTCCAAAATTGGTGTATTTTTAACTATTTGCTTCTTTTATCACAAATAGTAGTAACATGAAAGTTTCCATTGCCCACAATCTCATAATCTGGTATTGCTAAATTTAAACATTCAAAAACAATTGAAGCTTTAAGGCCCTTTTCACACTACATAATTACTCAGAAAATCGGCATTAAAACGATAGTTATCTAGTCCTATACGGCCGTTGGAAAATCCCATTATAGTCTATGAGATTTTTCTAATAGCCGTTTTAACCCGTTATTTTATGATGGAAGATAGTAATGGGAGAAATAGTTCATGAATTATTTCTCCCGTTACTATCTTCCGTCACAAATAATGGCCGTTAATAATAACGGGCTATAACGTGTTAAAACGGCTATTAGAAAAATCCCACAGACTATAATGGGATTTTCTAACGGCCGTATAGGATTTTGTAACTGCCCTTTTGCTGACGATTTTCTGACGGAAGAATATATATCACCTGTTATAAAATTCTGGTATAAGATAATCAAAACAGTTGTCATGCTTTTAGTCACTCCCTTGCGAAAGAACATTGAAATAACACATATAAAGACAAATGAAAAGTTAACAAAAAAGGAAATTCCACAATAGATTGTTAATATACAAGGAATATGACATGGCGGCCTTGGAAACTTTACTAGATTGCATCTTTTGAGCACAGTTACAAATAAATCGCTATGCTCAGTTCAGGCCTCCTCCGCCCCTACAGCCTTCCTGTCCATCTCCAAAATTGGTGCATTTTTAACTATTTGCTTCTTTTATCACAAATAGTAGTAACATGAAAGTTTACATTGCCCACAATCTCATAATCCGGTATTCCTAATTTTAAACATTCAAAAACAATTGAAGCTTTAAAGGGGTACTCCAGTGCTTACATATCTTATCCCCTATGCAAATGATAGGGGATAAGATGCCTTATCGCGGGAGTCCCGCAGCTGGGGACACCCGGGATCATGCACGCGGCACCCAGTTTGTAATCAGTCCCCGGAGCGTGTTCGCTCCCCCGGCGGCGTGTGAAATCACGCCCCCGTGTGACGTCACGCTCCACCTCTCAATGCAAGCCTACGGGAGGGGGCATGATAGCTATCATGCCCCCTCCCGTAGGTTTGCATTGAGGGGCGGAGCGTGACGTCATACGGGGGCGGGGGCGTGACGTCACATGCCGCTGGCCCTGCGAGCACGCTCCGGGGACTGATTAAAAAGGGGGTGCCGCGTGCATGATCTCGGGCGTCCCCAGCTGCGGGACTCACGCGATCAGGCATCTTATCCCCTATCCTTTGGATAGGGGATAAGATGTGTAAGCACCGGAGTACCCTTTTAAGAATATATATCACCTATGTTATAACATTCTGGAACAAGACAATCAAAAACAGTAGTCATGCTTTTACTTAGTCACTCCCTTGTAAAAGAACATTTACATAACACATGTAAAGAAATTTAAAAATATTAAAAGTTAACAAAAAAAGAAAACTCCACAAAAGATTGTTAATTTACAAGAAATATGACATGGCGGCATTGGAAACTTTACTAGATTACACATTTTGAGCACAAATACATATAAAT
The DNA here is from genome assembly GCF_029499605.1 of Hyla sarda. Taxonomy (NCBI): domain Eukaryota; kingdom Metazoa; phylum Chordata; class Amphibia; order Anura; family Hylidae; genus Hyla; species Hyla sarda. The sequence continues at coordinate 415,464,136 of NC_079190.1, forward strand.
TGCTATGCTCAGTTCAGTCCTCCTCCCCTACAGAATTCCTGTCCATCTCCAAAATTGGTGTATTTTTAACTATTTGCTTCTTTTATCACAAATAGTAGTAACATGAAAGTTTCCATTGCCCACAATCTCATAATCCGGTATTCCTAATTTTAAACATTCAAAAACAATTGAAGCTTTAAAGGGGTACTCCGGTGCTTACATATCTTATCCCCTATGCAAAGGATAGGGGATAAGATGCCTTATCGCGGGAGTCCCGCAGCTGGGGACACCCGGGATCATGCACGCGGCACCCAGTTTGTAATCAGTCCCCGGAGCGTGTTCGCTCCGGGTCTGATTACGGTCGACCGCAGGGCCGGCGGCGTGTGAAATCACGCCCCCGTGTGACGTCACGCTCCACCTCTCAATGCAAGCCTACGGGAGGGGGCGTGATAGCTATCATGACCCCTCCCGTAGGTTTGCATTGAGGGGCGGAGCGTGACGTCATACGGGGGCGGGGGCATGACGTCACATGCCGCTGGCCCTGCGAGCACGCTCCGGGGACTGATTAAAAAGGGGGTGCCGCGTGCATGATCTCGGGCGTCCCCAGCTGCGGGACTCACGCGATCAGGCATCTTATCCCCTATCCTTTGGATAGGGGATAAGATGTGTAAGCACCGGAGTACCCCTTTAAGAATATATATCACCTATGTTATAACATTCTGGAACAAGACAATCAAAAACAGTAGTTATGCTTTTACTTAGTCACTCCCTTGTAAAAGAACATTTACATAACACATGTAAAGAAATTTTAAAATTTTAAAAGTTAACAAAAAAAGAAAACTCCACAAAAGATTGTTAATTTACAAGAAATATGACATGGCGGCATTGGAAACTTTACTAGATTACACATTTTGAGCACAAATACATATAAATTGCTATGCTCAGCTCAGTCCTCCTCCCCTACAGAATTCCTGTCCATCTCCAAAATTGGTGTATTTTTAACTATTTGCTTCTTTTATCACAAATAGTAGTAACATGAAAGTTTCCATTGCCCACAATCTCATAATCTGGTATTCCTAAATTTAAACATTCAAAAACAATTGAAGCTTTAAGGCCCCTTTCACACTACATAATTACTCAAAAAATCGGCATTAAAGCGGTAGTTACCTAGTCCTATATGGCCGTTGGAAAATCCCATTATAGTCTATGAGATTTTTCTAATAGCCGTTTTAACCCGTTATTTTATGATGGAAGATAGTAATGGGAGAAATAGTTCATGAACTATTTCTCCCGTTACTATCTTCCGTCACAAATAATTGCCGTTATTAATAACGGGCTATAACGTGTTAAAACGGCTATTAGAAAAATCCCACAGACTATAATGGGATTTTCTAACGGCCGTATAGGATTTTGTAACTGCCCTTTTGCTGACGATTTTCTGACGGAAGAATATATATCACCTGTTATAAAATTCTGGTATAAGATAATCAAAACAGTTGTCATGCTTTTAGTCACTCCCTTGCGAAAGAACATTGAAATAACACATATAAAGACAAATGAAAAGTTAACAAAAAAGGAAATTACGCAATAGATTGTTAATATACAAGGAATATGACATGGCGGCCTTGGAAACTTTACTAGATTGCATCTTTTGAGCACAGTTACAAATAAATCGCTATGATCAGATCAAGCCTCCTCCGCCCCTACAGCCTTCCTGTCCATCTCCAAAATTGGTGCATTTTTAACTATTTGCTTCTTTTATCACAAATAGTAGTAACATGAAAGTTTCCATTGCCCACAATCTCATAATCCGGTATTCCTAATTTTAAACATTCAAAAACAATTGAAGCTTTAAAGGGGTACTCCGGTGCTTACATATCTTATCCCCTATGCAAAGGATAGGGGATAAGATGCCTTATCGCGGGAGTCCCGCAGCTGGGGACACCCGGGATCATGCACGCGGCACCCAGTTTGTAATCAGTCCACGGAGCGTGTTCGCTCCGGGTCTGGTTACGGTCGACCGCAGGGCCGGCGGCGTGTGAAATCACGCCCCCCGTGTGACGTCACGCTCCACCTCTCAATGCAAGCCTACGGGAGGGGGCGTGATAGCTATCATGCCCCCTCCCGTAGGTTTGCATTGAGGGGCGGAGCGTGACGTCACACGGGGGCGGGGGTGTGACGTCACATGCCGCTGGCCCTGCGAGCACGCTCCGGGGACTGATTAAAAAGGGGGTGCCGCGTCCATGATTTCGGGCGTCCCCAGCTGCGGGACTCACGCGATCAGGCATCTTATCCCCTATCCTTTGGATAGGGGATAAGATGTGTAAGCACCGGAGTACCCCTTTAAGAATATATATCACCTATGTTATAACATTCTGGAACAAGACAATCAAAAACAGTAGTCATGCTTTTACTTAGTCACTCCCTTGTAAAAGAACATTTACATAACACATGTAAAGAAATTTAAAAATTTTAAAAGTTAACAAAAAAGAAAACTCCACAAAAGATTGTTAATTTACAAGAAATATGACATGGCGGCATTGGAAACTTTACTAGATTACACATTTTGAGCACAAATACATATAAATTGCTATGCTCAGTTCAGTCCTCCTCCCCTACAGAATTCCTGTCCATCTCCAAAATTGGTGTATTTTTAACTATTTGCTTCTTTTATCACAAATAGTAGTAACATGAAAGTTTCCATTGCCCACAATCTCATAATCTGGTATTCCTAAATTTAAACATTCAAAAATAATTGAAGCTTTAAGGCCCCTTTCACACTACATAATTACTCAGAAAATCGGCATTAAAACGGTAGTTACCTAGTCCTATACGGCCGTTGGAAAATCCCATTATAGTCTATGAGATTTTTCTAATAGCCGTTTTAACACCGTTATTTTATGATGGAAGATAGTAATGGGAGAAATAGTTCATGAACTATTTCTCCCGTTACTATCTTCCGTCACAAATAATCGCCGTTATTAATAACGGGCTATAACGTGTTAAAACGGCTATTAGAAAAATCCCACAGACTATAATGGGATTTTCTAACGTCCGTATAGGATTTTGTAACTGCCCCTTTGCTGACGATTTTCTGACGGAAGAATATATATCACCTGTTATAAAATTCTGGTATAAGATAATCAAAACAGTTGTCATGCTTTTAGTCACTCCCTTGCGAAAGAACATTGAAATAACACATATAAAGACAAATGAAAAGTTAACAAAAAAGGAAATTCCGCAATAGATTGTTAATATACAAGGAATATGACATGGCGGCCTTGGAAACTTTACTAGATTGCATCTTTTGAGCACAGTTACAAATAAATCGCTATGCTCAGTTCAGACCTCCTCCGCCCCTACAGCCTTCCTGTCCATCTCCAAAATTGGTGCATTTTTAACTATTTGCTTCTTTTATCACAAATAGTAGTAACATGAAAGTTTCCATTGCCCACAATCTCATAATCCGGTATTCCTAATTTTAAACATTCAAAAACAATTGAAGCTTTAAAGGGGTACTCCGGTGCATACATATCTTATCCCCTATGCAAAGGATAGGGGATAAGATGCCTTATCACGGGAGTCCCGCAGCTGGGGACGCCCGGGATTATGCACGCGGCACCCAGTTTGTAATCAGTCCCCGAAGCGTATTCGCTCCGGGTCTGATTACGGTCGACCGCAGGGCCGGCGGCGTGTGAAATCACGCCCCGGTGTGACGTCACGCTCCGCCTCTCAATGCAAACCTACGGGAGGGGGCGTGATAGCTATCATGCCCCCTCCCATAGGTTTGCATTGAGGGGCGGAGCATGACGTCACACGGGGGCGGGGGCGTGACGTCACATGCCGCTGGCCCTGCGAGCACGCTCCGGGGACTGATTAAAAAGGGGGTGCTGCGTGCATGATCCCGGGCGTCCCCAGCTGCGGGACTCACGCGATCAGGCATCTTATCCTCTATCCTTTGGATAGGGGATAAGATGTGTAAGCACCGGAGTACCCCTTTAAGAATATATATCACCTATGTTATAACATTCTGGAACAAGCCAATCAAAAACAGTAGTCATGCTTTTACTTAGTCACTCCCTTGTAAAAGAACATTTACATAACACATGTAAGGAAATTTAAAAATTTAAAAAGTTAACAAAAAAAGAAAACTCCACAAAAGATTGTTAATTTACAAGAAATATGACATGGCGGCATTGGAAACTTTACTAGATTACGCATTTTGAGCACAAATACATATAAATTGCTATGCTCAGTTCAGTCCTCCTCCCCTACAGAATTCCTGTCCATCTCCAAAATTGGTGTATTTTTAACTATTTGTTTCTTTTATCACAAATAGTAGTAACATGAAAGTTTCCATTGCCCACAATCTCATAATCTGGTATTCCTAAATTTAAACATTCAAAAACAATTGAAGCTTTAAGGCCCCTTTCACACTACATAATTACTCAGAAAATCGGCATTAAAACGGTAGTTACCTAGTCCTATACGGCCGTTGGAAAATCCCATTATAGTCTATGAGATTTTTCTAATAGCCGTTTTAACCCGTTATTTTATGATGGAAGATAGTAATGGGAGAAATAGTTCATGAACTATTTCTCCCGTTACTATCTTCCGTCACAAATAATGGCCGTTATTAATAACGGGCTATAACGTGTTAAAACGGCTATTAGAAAAATCCCACAGACTATAATGGAATTTTCTAACGGCCGTATAGGATTTTGTAACTGCCCTTTTGCTGACGATTTTCTGACGGAAGAATATATATCACCTGTTATAAAATTCCTGTATAAGATAATCAAAACAGTTGTCATGCTTTTAGTCACTCCCTTGCGAAAGAACATTGAAATAACACATATAAAGACAAATGAAAAGTTAACAAAAAAGGAAATTCCACAATAGATTGTTAATATACAAGGAATATGACATGGCGGCCTTGGAAACTTTACTAGATTGCATCTTTTGAGCACAGTTACAAATAAATCGCTATGCTCAGTTCAGGCCTCCTCCGCCCCTACAGCCTTCCTGTCCATCGCCAAAATTGGTGCATTTTTTAACTATTTGCTTCTTTTATCACAAATAGTAGTAACATGAAAGTTTCCATTGCCCACAATCTCATAATCCGGTATTCCTAATTTTAAACATTCAAAAACAATTGAAGCTTTAAAGGGGTACTCCGGTGCTTACATATCTTATCCCCTATGCAAAGGATAGGGGATAAGATGCCTTATCGCGGGAGTCCCGCAGCTGGGACACCCGGGATCATGCACGCGGCACCCAGTTTGTAATCAGTCCCCGGAGCGTGTTCGCTGCGGGTCTGATTACGGTCGACCGCAGGGCCGACGGCGTGTGAAATCACGCCCCCGTGTGACGTCACGCTCCACCTCTCAATGCAAGCCTACGGGAGGGGGCGTGATAGCTATCATGCCCCCCTCCCGTAGGTTTGCATTGTGGGGCGGAGCGTGACGTCATACGGGGGCGGGGCGTGACGTCACATGCCGCTGGCCCTGCGAGCACGCTCCGGGGACTGATTAAAAAGGGGGGTGCCGCGTGCATGATCTCGGGCGTCCCCAGCTGCGGGACTGACGCGATCAGGCATCTTATCCCCTATCCTTTGGATAAGGGATAAGATGTGTAAGCACCGGAGTACCCCTTTAAAGAATATATATCACCTATGTTATAACATTCTGGAACAAGACAATCAAAAACAGTAGTCATGCTTTTACTTAGTCACTCCCTTGTAAAAGAACATTTACATAACACATGTAAAGAAATGTAAAAATTTTAAAAGTTAACAAAAAAGAAAACTCCACAAAAGATTGTTAATTTACAAGAAATATGACATGGCGGCATTGGAAACTTTACTAGATTACACATTTTGAGCACAAATACATATAAATTGCTATGCTCAGTTCAGTCCTCCTCCCCTACAGAATTCCTGTCCATCTTCAAAATTGGTGTATTTTTAACTATTTGCTTCTTTTATCACAAATAGTAGTAACATGAAAGTTTCCATTGCCCACAATCTCATAATCTGGTATTCCTAAATTTAAACATTCAAAAACAATTGAAGCTTTAAGGCGACTTTCACACTACACAATTACTCAGAAAATCGGCATTAAAACGGTAGTTACCTAGTCCTATACGGCCGTTGGAAAATCCCATTATAGTCTATGAGATTTTTCTAATAGCCGTTTTAACCCGTTATTTTATGATGGAAGATAGTAATGGGAGAAATAGTTCATGAACTATTTCTCCCGTTACTATCTTCCGTCACAAATAATGGCCGTTATTAATAACGGGCTATAACGTGTTAAAACGGCTATTAGAAAAATCCCACAGACTATAGTGGGATTTTCTAACGTCCGTATAGGATTTTGTAACTGCCCCTTTGCTGACGATTTTCTGATGGAAGAATATATATCACCTGTTATAAAATTCTGGTATAAGATAATCAAAACAGTTGTCATGCTTTTAGTCACTCCCTTGCGAAAGAACATTGAAATAACACATATAAAGACAAATGAAAAGTTAACAAAAAAGGAAATTCCGCAATAGATTGTTAATATACAAGGAATATGACATGGCGGCCTTGGAAACTTTACTAGATTGCATCTTTTGAGCACAGTTACAAATAAATCGCTATGCTCAGTTCAGACCTCCTCCGCCCCTACAGCCTTCCTGTCCATCTCCAAAATTGGTGCATTTTTAACTATTTGCTTCTTTTATCACAAATAGTAGTAACATGAAAGTTTCCATTGCCCACAATCTCATAATCCGGTATTCCTAATTTTAAACATTCAAAAACAATTGAAGCTTTAAAGGGGTACTCCGGTGCATACATATCTTATCCCCTATGCAAAGGATAGGGGATAAGATGCCTTATCGCGGGAGTCCCGCAGCTGGGGACGCCCGGGATTATGCACGCGGCACCCAGTTTGTAATCAGTCCCCGGAGCGTGTTCAATTCCGGGTCTGATTACAGTCGACCGCAGGGCCGGCGGCGTGTGAAATCACGCCCCCGTGTGACGTCACGCTCCGCCTCTCAATGCAAACCTACGGGAGGGGGCGTGATAGCTATCATGCCCCCTCCCATAGGTTTGCATTGAGGGGCGGAGCATGACGTCACACGGGGGCGGGGGCATGACGTCACATGCCGCTGGCCCTGCGAGCACGCTCCGGGGACTGATTGAAAAGGGGGTGCTGCGTGCATGATCCCGGGCGTCCCCAGCTGCGGGACTCACGCGATCAGGCATCTTATCCTCTATCCTTTGGATAGGGGATAAGATGTGTAAGCACCGGAGTACCCCTTTAAGAATATATATCACCTATGTTATAACATTCTGGAACAAGACAATCAAAAACAGTAGTCATGCTTTTACTTAGTCACTCCCTTGTAAAAGAACATTTACATAACACATGTAAAGAAATTTAAAAATTTAAAAAGTTAACAAAAAAAGAAAACTCCACAAAAGATTGTTAATTTACAAGAAATATGACATGGCGGCATTGGAAACTTTGATAGATTACACATTTTGAGCACAAATACATATAAATTGCTATGCTCAGCTCAGTCCTCCTCCCCTACAGAATTCCTGTCCATCTCCAAAATTGGTGTATTTTTAACTATTTGCTTCTTTTATCACAAATAGTAGTAACATGAAAGTTTCCATTGCCCACAATCTCATAATCTGGTATTCCTAAATTTAAACATTCAAAAACAATTGAAGCTTTAAGGCCACTTTCACACTACACAATTACTCAGAAAATCGGCATTAAAACGGTAGTTACCTAGTCCTATACGGCCGTTGGAAAATCCCATTATAGTCTATGAGATTTTTCTAATAGCCGTTTTAACCCGTTATTTTATGATGGAAGATAGTAATGGGAGAAATAGTTCATGAACTATTTCTCCCGTTACTATCTTCCGTCACAAATAATGGCCGTTATTAATAACGGGCTATAACGTGTTAAAACGGCTGTTAGAAAAATCCCACAGACTATAATGGGATTTTCTAACGGCCGTATAGGATATTGTAACTGCCCTTTTGCTGACGATTTTCTGACGGAAGAATATATATCACCTGTTATAAAATTCTGGTATAAGATAATCAAAACAGTTGTCATGCTTTTAGTCACTCCCTTGCGAAAGAACATTGAAATAACACATATAAAGACAAATGAAAAGTTAACAAAAAAGGAAATTCCACAATAGATTGTTAATATACAAGGAATATGACATGGCGGCCTTGGAAACTTTACTAGATTGCATCTTTTGAGCACAGTTACAAATAAATCGCTATGCTCAGTTCAGGCCTCCTCCGCCCCTACAGCCTTCCTGTCCATCTCCAAAATTGGTGCATTTTTAACTATTTGCTTCTTTTATCACAAATAGTAGTAACATGAAAGTTTCCATTGCCCACAATCTCATAATCCGGTATTCCTAATTTTAAACATTCAAAAACAATTGAAGCTTTAAAGGGGTACTCCGGTGCTTACATATCTTATCCCCTATGCAAAGGATAGGGGATAAGATGCCTTATCGCGGGAGTCCCGCAGCTGGGGACACCCGGGATCATGCACGCGGCACCCAGTTTGTAATCAGTCCCCGGAGCGTGTTCGCTCCGGGTCTGATTACGGTCGACCGCAGGGCCGGCGGCGTGTGAAATCACGCCCCCGTGTGACGTCACGCTCCACCTCTCAATGCAAGCCTACGGGAGGGGGCGTGATAGCTATCATGCCCCCTCCCGTAGGTTTGCATTGTGGGGCGGAGCGTGACGTCATACGGGGGCGGGGGCGTGACGTCACATGCCGCTGGCCCTGCGAGCACGCTCCGGGGACTGATTAAAAAGGGGGTGCCGCGTGCATGATCTCGGGCGTCCCCAGCTGCGGGACTGACGCGATCAGGCATCTTATCCCCTATCCTTTGGATAAGGGATAAGATGTGTAAGCACCGGAGTACCCCTTTAAGAATATATATCACCTATGTTATAACATTCTGGAACAAGACAATCAAAAACAGTAGTCATGCTTTTACTTAGTCACTCCCTTGTAAAAGAACATTTACATAACACATGTAAAGAAATTTAAAAATTTTAAAAGTTAACAAAAAAAGAAAACTCCACAAAAGATTGTTAATTTACAAGAAATATGACATGGCGGCATTGGAAACTTTACTAGATTACACATTTTGAGCACAAATACATATAAATTGCTATGCTCAGTTCAGTCCTCCTCCCCTACAGAATTCCTGTCCATCTCCAAAATTGGTGTATTTTTAACTATTTGCTTCTTTTATCACAAATAGTAGTAACATGAAAGTTTCCATTGCCCACAATCTCATAATCTGGTATTCCTAAATTTAAACATTCAAAAATAATTGAAGCTTTAAGGCCCCTTTCACACTACATAATTACTCAGAAAATCGGCATTAAAACGGTAGTTACCTAGTCCTATACGGCCGTTGGAAAATCCCATTATAGTCTATGAGATTTTTCTAATAGCCGTTTTAACACCGTTATTTTATGATGGAAGATAGTAATGGGAGAAATAGTTCATGAACTATTTCTCCCGTTACTATCTTCCGTCACAAATAATCGCCGTTATTAATAACGGGCTATAACGTGTTAAAACGGCTATTAGAAAAATCCCACAGACTATAATGGGATTTTCTAACGTCCGTATAGGATTTTGTAACTGCCCCTTTGCTGACGATTTTCTGACGGAAGAATAAATATCACCTGTTATAAAATTCTGGTATAAGATAATCAAAACAGTTGTCATGCTTTTAGTCACTCCCTTGCGAAAGAACATTGAAATAACACATATAAAGACAAATGAAAAGTTAACAAAAAAGGAAATTCCGCAATAGATTGTTAATATACAAGGAATATGACATGGCGGCCTTGGAAACTTTACTAGATTGCATCTTTTGAGCACAGTTACAAATAAATCGCTATGCTCAGTTCAGACCTCCTCCGCCCCTACAGCCTTCCTGTCCATCTCCAAAATTGGTGCATTTTTAACTATTTGCTTCTTTTATCACAAATAGTAGTAACATGAAAGTTTCCATTGCCCACAATCTCATAATCCGGTATTCCTAATTTTAAACATTCAAAAACAATTGAAGCTTTAAAGGGGTACTCCGGTGCATACATATCTTATCCCCTATGCAAAGGATAGGGGATAAGATGCCTTATCACGGGAGTCCCGCAGCTGGGGACGCCCGGGATTATGCACGCGGCACCCAGTTTGTAATCAGTCCCCGAAGCGTGTTCGCTCCGGGTCTGATTACGGTCGACCGCAGGGCCGGCGGCGTGTGAAATCACGCCCCCGTGTGACGTCACGCTCCGCCTCTCAATGCAAACCTACGGGAGGGGGCGTGATAGCTATCATGCCCCCTCCCATAGGTTTGCATTGAGGGGCGGAGCATGACGTCACACGGGGGCGGGGGCGTGACGTCACATGCCGCTGGCCCTGCGAGCACGCTCCGGGGACTGATTAAAAAGGGGGTGCTGTGTGCATGATCCCGGGCGTCCCCAGCTGCGGGACTCACGCGATCAGGCATCTTATCCTCTATCCTTTGGATAGGGGATAAGATGTGTAAGCACCGGAGTACCCCTTTAAGAATATATATCACCTATGTTATAACATTCTGGAACAAGCCAATCAAAAACAGTAGTCATGCTTTTACTTAGTCACTCCCTTGTAAAAGAACATTTACATAACACATGTAAAGAAATTTAAAAATTTAAAAAGTTAACAAAAAAAGAAAACTCCACAAAAGATTGTTAATTTACAAGAAATATGACATGGCGGCATTGGAAACTTTACTAGATTACGCATTTTGAGCACAAATACATATAAATTGCTATGCTCAGTTCAGTCCTCCTCCCCTACAGAATTCCTGTACATCTCCAAAATTGGTGTATTTTTAACTATTTGTTTCTTTTATCACAAATAGTAGTAACATGAAAGTTTCCATTGCCCACAATCTCATAATCTGGTATTCCTAAATTTAAACATTCAAAAACAATTGAAGCTTTAAGGCCCCTTTCACACTACATAATTACTCAGAAAATCGGCATTAAAACGGTAGTTACCTAGTCCTATACGGCCGTTGGAAAATCCCATTATAGTCTATGAGATTTTTCTAATAGCCGTTTTAACCCGTTATTTTATGATGGAAGATAGTAATGGGAGAAATAGTTCATGAACTATTTTTTCCGTTACTATCTTCCATCACAAATAATGGCCGTTATTAATAACGGGCTATAACGTGTTAAAACGGCTATTAGAAAAATCCCACAGACTATAATGGAATTTTCTAACGGCCGTATAGGATTTTGTAACTGCCCTTTTGCTGACGATTTTCTGACGGAAGAATATATATCACCTGTTATAAAATTCCTGTATAAGATAATCAAAACAGTTGTCATGCTTTTAGTCACTCCCTTGCGAAAGAACATTGAAATAACACATATAAAGACAAATGAAAAGTTAACAAAAAAGGAAATTCCACAATAGATTGTTAATATACAAGGAATATGACATGGCGGCCTTGGAAACTTTACTAGATTGCATCTTTTGAGCACAGTTACAAATAAATCGCTATGCTCAGTTCAGGCCTCCTCCGCCCCTACAGCCTTCCTGTCCATCTCCAAAATTGGTGCATTTTTAACTATTTGCTTCTTTTATAACAAATAGTAGTAACATGAAAGTTTCCATTGCCCACAATCTCATAATCCGGTATTCCTAATTTTAAACATTCAAAAACAATTGAAGCTTTAAAGGGGTACTCCGGTGCTTACATATCTTATCCCCTATGCAAAGGATAGGGGATAAGATGCCTTATCGCGGGAGTCCCGCAGCTGGGGACGCCCGGGATCATGCACGCGGCACCCAGTTTGTAATCAGTCCCCGGAGCGTGTTCGCTCCGGGTCTGATTACGGTCGACCGCAGGGTCGGCGGCGTGTGAAATCACGCCCCCGTGTGACGTCACGCTCCACCTCTCAATGCAAGCCTACGGGAGGGGGCGTGATAGCTATCATGCCCCCTCCCATAGGTTTGCATTGAGGGGCGGAGCGTGACGTCACACGGGGGCGGGGGCGTGACGTCACATGCCGCTGGCCCTGCGAGCACGCTCCGGGGACTGATTAAAAAGGGGGTGCCGCGTGCATGATCCCGGGCGTCCCCAGCTGCGGGACTCACGCAATCAGGCATCTTATCCCCTATCCTTTGGATAGGGGATAAGATGTGTATGCACCGGAGTACCCCTTTAAGAATATATATCACCTATGTTATAACATTCTGGAACAAGACAATCAAAAACAGTAGTCATGCTTTTACTTAGTCACTCCCTTGTAAAAGAACATTTACATAACACATGTAAAGAAATTTAAAAATTTAAAAAGATAACAAAAAAAGAAAACTCCTCAAAAGATTGTTAATTTACAAGAAATATGATATGGCGGCATTGGAAACTTTACTAGATTACACATTTTGAGCACAAATACATATAAATTGCTATGCTCAGTTCAGTCCTCCTCCCCTACAGAATTCCTGTCCATCTCCAAAATTGGTGTATTTTTAACTATTTGCTTCTTTTATCACAAATAGTAGTAACATGAAAGTTTCCATTGCCCACAATCTCATAATCTGGTATTCCTAAATTTAAACATTCAAAAACAATTGAAGCTTTAAGGCCACTTTCACACTACACAATTGCTCAGAAAATCGGCATTAAAACGGTAGTTACCTAGTCCTATACGGCCGTTGGAAAATCCCATTATAGTCTATGAGATTTTTCTAATAGCCGTTTTAACCCGTTATTTTATGATGGAAGATAGTAATGGGAGAAATAGTTCATGAACTATTTCTCCCGTTACTATCTTCCGTCACAAATAATGGCCGTTATTAATAACGGGCTATAACGTGTTAAAACGGCTATTAGAAAAATCCCACAGACTATAATGGGATTTTCTAACGTCCGTATAGGATTTTGTAACTGCCCCTTTGCTGACGATTTTCTGACGGAAGAATATATATCACCTGTTATAAAATTCTGGTATAAGATAATCAAAACAGTTGTCATGCTTTTAGTCACTCCCTTGCGAAAGAACATTGAAATAACACATATAAAGACAAATGAAAAGTTAACAAAAAAGGAAATTCCGCAATAGATTGTTAATATACAAGGAATATGACATGGCGGCCTTGGAAACTTTACTAGATTGCATCTTTTGAGCACAGTTACAAATAAATCGCTATGCTCAGTTCAGACCTCCTCCGCCCCTACAGCCTTCCTGTCCATCTCCAAAATTGGTGCATTTTTAACTATTTGCTTCTTTTATCACAAATAGTAGTAACATGAAAGTTTCCATTGCCCACAATCTCATAATCCGGTATTCCTAATTTTAAACATTCAAAAACAATTGAAGCTTTAAAGGGGTACTCCGGTGCATACATATCTTATCCCCTATGCAAAGGATAGGGGATAAGATGCCTTATCGCGGGAGTCCCGCAGCTGGGGACGCCCGGGATTATGCACGCGGCACCCAGTTTGTAATCAGTCCCCGGAGCGTGTTCGCTCCGGGTCTGATTACAGTCGACCGCAGGGCCGGCGGCGTGTGAAATCACGCCCCCGTGTGACGTCACGCTCCGCCTCTCAATGCAAACCTACGGGAGGGGGCGTGATAGCTATCATGCCCCCTCCCATAGGTTTGCATTGAGGGGCGGAGCATGACGTCACACGGGGGCGGGGGCGTGACGTCACATGCCGCTGGCCCTGCGAGCACGCTCCGGGGACTGATTGAAAAGGGGGTGCTGCGTGCATGATCCCGGGCGTCCCCAGCTGCGGGACTCACGTGATCAGGCATCTTATCCTCTATCCTTTGGATAGGGGATAAGATGTGTAAGCACCGGAGTACCCCTTTAAGAATATATATCACCTATGTTATAACATTCTGGAACAAGACAATCAAAAACAGTAGTCATGCTTTTACTTAGTCACTCCCTTGTAAAAGAACATTTACATAACACATGTAAAGAAATTTAAAAATTTAAAAAGTTAACAAAAAAAGAAAACTCCACAAAAGATTGTTAATTTACAAGAAACATGACATGGCGGCATTGGAAACTTTACTAGATTACGCATTTTGAGCACAAATACATATAAATTGCTATGCTCAGTTCAGTCCTCCTCCCCTACAGAATTCCTGTCCATCTCCAAAATTGGTGTATTTTTAACTATTTGCTTCTTTTATCACAAATAGTAGTAACATGAAAGTTTCCATTGCCCACAATCTCATAATCTGGTATTCCTAAATTTAAACATTCAAAAACAATTGAAGCTTTAAGGCCCCTTTCACACTACATAATTACTCAGAAAATCGGCATTAAAACGGTAGTTACCTAGTCCTATACGGCCGTTGGAAAATCCCATTATAGTCTATGAGATTTTTCTAATAGCCGTTTTAACCCGTTATTTTATGATGGAAGATAGTAATGGGAGAAATAGTTCATGAACTATTTCTTCCGTTACTATCTTCCGTTAGAAATAATGGCCGTTATTAAAAAACGGGCTATAACGTGTTAAAACGGCTATTAGAAAAATTCCACAGACTATAATGGGATTTTCTAACGTCCGTATAGGATTTTGTAACTGCCCTTTAGCTGACGATTTTCTGACGGAAGAATATATATCACCTGTTATAAAATTCTGGTATAAGATAATCAAAACAGTTGTCATGCTTTTAGTCACTCCCTTGCGAAAGAACATTGAAATAACACATATAAAGACAAATGAAAAGTTAACAAGAAAGGAAATTCCACAATAGATTGTTAATATACAAGGAATATGACATGGCGGCCTTGGAAACTTTACTAGATTGCATCTTTTGAGCACAGTTACAAATAAATCGCTATGCTCAGTTCAGGCCTCCTCCGCCCCTACAGCCTTCCTGTCCATCTCCAAAATTGGTGCATTTTTAACTATTTGCTTCTTTTATCACAAATAGTAGTAACATGAAAGTTTCCATTGCTCACAATCTCATAATCCGGTATTCCTAATTTTAAACATTCAAAAACAATTGAAGCTTTAAAGGGGTACTCCGGTGCATACATATCTTATCCCCTATGCAAAGGATAGGGGATAAGATGCCTTATCGCGGGAGTCCCGCAGCTGGGGACGCCCGGGATCATGCACGCGGCACCCAGTTTGTAATCAGTCCCCGGAGCGTGTTCGCTCCGGGTCTGATTACGGTCGACCGCAGGGCCGGCGGCGTGTGAAATCACGCCACCGTGTGATGTCACGCTCCGCCTCTCAATGCAAACCTACGGGAGGGGGCGTGATAGCTATCATGCCCCCTCCCATAGGTTTGCATTGAGGGGCGGAGCATGACGTCACACGGGGGCGGGGGCGTGACGTCACATGCCGCTGGCCCTGCGAGCACGCTCCGGGGACTGATTAAAAAGGGGGTGCTGCGTGCATGATCCCGGGCGTCCCCAGCTGCGGGACTCACGCGATCAGGCATCTTATCCTCTATCCTTTGGATAGGGGATAAGATGTGTAAGCACCGGAGTACCCCTTTAAGAATATATATCACCTATGTTATAACATTCTGGAACAAGACAATCAAAAACAGTAGTCATGCTTTTACTTAGTCACTCCCTTGTAAAAGAACAGTTACATAACACATGTAAAGAAATTTAAAAATTTAAAAAGTTAACAAAAAAAGAAAACTCCACAAAAGATTGTTAATTTACAAGAAATATGACATGGCGGCATTGGAAACTTTACTAGACTACACATTTTGAGCACAAATACATATAAATTGCTATGCTCAGTTCAGTCCAGTCCTCCTCCCCTACAGAATTCCTGTCCATCTCCAAAATTGGTGTATTTTAAACTATTTGTTTCTTTTATCACAAATAGTAGTAACATGAAAGTTTCCATTGCCCACAATCTCATAATCAGGTATTCCTAAATTTAAACATTCAAAAACAATTGAAGCTTTAAGGCCCCTTTCACACTACATAATTACTCAGAAAATCGGCATTAAAACGGTAGTTACCTAGTCCTATACGGCCGTTGGAAAATCCCATTATAGTCTATGAGATTTTTCTAATAGCCGTTTTAACCCGTTATTTTATGATGGAAGATAGTAATGGGAGAAGTAGTTCATGAACTATTTCTCCCGTTACTATCTTCCGTCACAAATAATGGCCGTTATTTATAACGGGCTATAACGTGTTAAAACGGCTATTTGAAAAATACCACAGACTATAATGGGATTTTCTAACGTCCGTATAGGATTTTGTAACTGCCCTTTTGCTGACGATTTTCTGACCGAAGAATATATATCACCTGTTATAAAATTCTGGTATAAGATAATCAAAACAGTTGTCATGCTTTTAGTCACTCCCTTGCGATAGAACATTGAAATAACACATATAAAGACAAATGAAAAGTTAACAAAAAAGGAAATTCCACAATAGATTGTTAATATACAAGGAATATGACATGGCGGCCTTGGAAACTTTACTAGATTGCATCTTTTGAGCACAGTTACAAATAAATCGCTATGCTCAGTTCAGGCCTCCTCCGCCCCTACAGCCATCCTGTCCATCTCCAAAATTGGTGCATTTTTAACTATTTGCTTCTTTTATCACAAATAGTAGTAACATGAAAGTTTCCATTGCCCACAATCTCATAATCCGGTATTCCTAATTTTAAACATTCAAAAACAATTGAAGCTTTAAAGGGGTACTCCGGTGCTTACATATCTTATCCCCTATGCAAAGGATAGGGGATAAGATGCCTTATCGCGGGAGTCCCGCAGCTGGGGACGCCCGGGATCATGCACGCGGCACCCAGTTTGTAATCAGTCCCCGGAGCGTGTTCGCTCCGGGTTTGATTACGGTCGACCGCAGGGCCGGCGGCATGTGAAATCACGCCCCCGTGTGACATCACGCTCCGCCTCTCAATGCAAGCCTACGGGAGGGGGCGTGATAGCTATCAAGCCCCCTCCCATAGGTTTGCATTGAGGGGCGGAGTGTGACGTCACACGGGGGCGGGGCATGACGTCACATGCCGCTTGCCCTGCGAGCACGCTCCGGGGACTGATTAAAAAGGGGGTGCCGCGTGCATGATCTCGGGCGTCCCCAGCTGCGGGACTCACGCGATCAGGCATCTTATCCCCTATCCTTTGGATAGGGGATAAGATGTGTAAGCACCGGAGTACCCCTTTAAGAATATATATCACCTATGTTAAAACATTCTGGAACAAGACAATCAAAAACAGTAGTCATGCTTTTACTTAGTCTCTCCCTTGTAAAAGAACATTTACATAACACATGTAAAGAAATTTAAAAATTTTAAAAGTTAACAAAAAAAGAAAACTCCACAAAAGATTGTTAATTTACAAGAAATATGACATGGCGGCATTGGAAACTTTACTAGATTACACATTTTGAGCACAAATACATATAAATTGCTATGCTCAGTTCAGTCCTCCTCCCCTACAGAATTCCTGTCCATCTCCAAAATTGGTGTATTTTTAACTATTTGCTTCTTTTATCACAAATAGTAGTAACATGAAAGTTTCCATTGCCCACAATCTCATAATCTGGTATTCCTAAATTTAAACATTCAAAAACAATTGAAGCTTTAAGGCCCCTTTCACACTACATAATTACTCAGAAAATCGGCATTGAAACGGTAGTTACCTAGTCCAATACGGCCATTGGAAAATCCCATTATAGTCTATGAGATTTTTCTAATAGCCGTTTTAACCGTTATTTTATGATGGAAGATAGTAATGGGAGAAATAGTTCATGAACTATTTCTCCCGTTACTATCTTCCGTCACAAATAATGGCCGTTATTAATAACGGGCTATAACTTGTTGAAACGGCTATTAGAAAAATCCCACAGACTATAATGGAATTTTCTAACGTCCGTATAGGATTTTGTAACTGCCCTTTTGCTGACGATTTTCTGACAGAAGAATATATATCACCTGTTATAAAATTCTGGTATAAGATAATCAAAACAGTTGTCATGCTTTTAGTCACTCCCTTGCGAAAGAACATTGAAATAACACATATAAAGACAAATGAAAAGTTAACAAAAAAGGAAATTCCACAATAGATTGTTAATATACAAGGAATATGACATGGCGGCCTTGGAAACTTTACTAGATTGCATCTTTTGAGCACAGTTACAAATAAATCGCTATGCTCAGTTCAGGCCTCCTCCGTCCCTACAGCCTTCCTGTCCATCTCCAAAATTGGTGCATTTTTAACTATTTGCTTCTTTTATCGCAAATAGTAGTAACATGAAAGTTTCCATTGCCCACAATCTCATAATCCGGTATTCCTAATTTTAAACATTCAAAAACAATTGAAGCTTAAAAGGGGTACTCCGTTGCTTACATATCTTATCCCCTATGCAAAGGATAGGGGATAAGATGCCTGATCGCGGGAGTCCCGCAGCTGGGGACGCCCGGGATCATGCACGCGGCACCCAGTTTGTAATCAGTCCCCGGAGCGTGTTCGCTCCGGGTCTGATTACGGTCGACCGCAGGGCCGGCGGTGTGTGAAATCACGCCCCCGTGTGACGTCACGCTCCGCCTCTCAATGCAAGCCTTCGGGAGGGGGCATGATAGCTATCATGCCCCCTCCCGTAGGTTTGCATTGAGGGGCGGAGCGTGACGTCATACGGGGGCGGGGGCGTGACGTCACATGCCGCTGGCCCTGCGAGCACGCTTCGGGGACTGATTAAAAAGGGGATGCCGCGTGCATGATCCCGGGCGTCCCCAGCTGCGGGACTCACGCGATCAGGCATCTTATCCCCTATCCTTTGGATAGGGGATAAGATGTGTAAGCACCGGAGTACCCCTTTAAGAATATATATCACCTATGTTATAACATTCTGGAACAAGACAATCAAAAACAGTAGTCATGCTTTTACTTAGTCACTCCCTTGTAAAAGAACATTTACGTAACACATGTAAAGAAATTTAAAAATTTAAAAAGTTAACAAAAAAAGAAAACTCCACAAAAGATTGTTAATTTACAAGAAATATGACATGGCGGCATTGGAAACTTTACTAGATTACACATTTTGAGCACAAATACATATAAATTGCTATGCTCAGTTCAGTCCTCCTCCCCTACAGAATTCCTGTCCATCTCCAAAATTGGTGTATTTTTAACTATTTGCTTCTTTTATCACAAATAGTAGTAACATGAAAGTTTCCATTGCCCACAATCTCATAATCAGGTATTCCTAAATTTAAACATTCAAAAACAATTGAAGCTTTAAAGCCCCTTTCACACTACATAATTACTCAGAAAATCGGCATTAAAACAGTAGTTACCTAGTCCTATACGGCCGTTGGAAAATCCCATTATAGTCTATGAGATTTTTCTAATAGCCGTTTTAACCCGTTATTTTATGATGGAAGATAGTAATGGGAGAAATAGTTCATGAACTATTTCTCCCGTTACTATCTTCCGTCACAAATAATGGCCGTTATTAATAACGGGCTATAAAGTGTTAAAACGGCTATTAGAAAAATCCCACAGACTATAATGGGATTTTCTAACGGCCGTATAGGATTTTGTAACTGCCCTTTTGCTGACGATTTTCTGACGGAAGAATATATATCACCTGTTATAAAATTCTGGTATAAGATAATCAAAAAAGTTGTCATGCTTTTAGTCACTCCCTTGCGAAAGAACATTGAAATAACACATATAAAGACAAATGAAAAGTTAACAAAAAAGGAAATTCCACAATAGATTGTTAATATACAAGGAATATGACATGGCGGCCTTGGAAACTTTACTAGATTGCATCTTTTGAGCACAGTTACAAATAAACCGCTATGCTCAGTTCAGGCCTCCTCTGCCCCTACAGCCTTCCTGTCCATCTCCAAAATTGGTGCATTTTTAACTATTTGCTTCTTTTATCACAAATAGTAGTAACATGAAAGTTTCCATTGCCCACAATCTCATAATCCGGTATTCCTAATTTTAAACATTCAAAAACAATTGAAGCTTTAAAGGGGTACTCCGGTGCTTACATATCTTATCCCCTATGCAAAGGATAGGGGATAAGATGCCTTATCGCGGGAGTCCCGCAGCTGGGGACGCCCGGGATCATGCACGCGGCACCCAGTTTGTAATCAGTCCCCGGAGCGTGTTCGCTCCGGGTCTGATTACGGTCGACCGCAGGGACGGCGGCGTGTGAAATCACGCCCCCGTGTGACGTCACGCTCCACCTCTCAATGCAAGCCTACGGGAGGGGGCGTGATAGCTATCATGCCCCCTCCCATAGGTTTGCATTGAGGGGCGGAGCGTGACGTCATACGGGGGCGGGGGCGTGACGTCACATGCCGCTGGCCCTGCGAGCACGCTCCGGGGACTGATTAAAAAGGGGGTGCCGCGTGCATGATCTCGGGCGTCCCCAGCTGCGGGACTCCCGCGATCAGGCATCTTATTCCCTATCCTTTGGATAGGGGATAAGATGTGTAAGCACCGTAGTACCCCTTTAAGAATATATATCACCTATGTTATAACATTCTGGAACAAGATAATCAAAAACAGTAGTCATGCTTTTACTTAGTCACTCCCTTGTAAAAGAACATTTACATAACACATGTTAAGAAATGTAAAAATTTAAAAAGTTAACAAAAAAAGAAAACTCCACAAAAGATTGTTAATTTACAAGAAATATGACATGGCGGCATTGGAAACTTTACTAGACTACACATTTTGAGCACAAATACATATAAATTGCTATGCTCAGTTCAGTCCAGTCCTCCTCCCCTACAGAATTCCTGTCCATCTCCAAAATTGGTGTATTTTAAACTATTTGTTTCTTTTATCACAAATAGTAGTAACATGAAAGTTTCCATTGCCCACAATCTCATAATCAGGTATTCCTAAATTTAAACATTCAAAAACAATTGAAGCTTTAAGGCCCCTTTCACACTACATAATTACTCAGAAAATCGGCATTAAAACGGTAGTTACCTAGTCCTATACGGCCGTTGGAAAATCCCATTATAGTCTATGAGATTTTTCTAATAGCCGTTTTAACCCGTTATTTTATGATGGAAGATAGTAATGGGAGAAGTAGTTCATGAACTATTTCTCCCGTTACTATCTTCCGTCACAAATAATGGCCGTTATTTATAACGGGCTATAACGTGTTAAAACGGCTATTTGAAAAATACCACAGACTAAAATGGGATTTTCTAACGTCCGTATAGGATTTTGTAACTGCCCTTTTGCTGACGATTTTCTGACCGAAGAATATATATCACCTGTTATAAAATTCTGGTATAAGATAATCAAAACAGTTGTCATGCTTTTAGTCACTCCCTTGCGATAGAACATTGAAATAACACATATAAAGACAAATGAAAAGTTAACAAAAAAGGAAATTCCACAATAGATTGTTAATATACAAGGAATATGACATGGCGGCCTTGGAAACTTTACTAGATTGCATCTTTTGAGCACAGTTACAAATAAATCGCTATGCTCAGTTCAGGCCTCCTCCGCCCCTACAGCCTTCCTGTCCATCTCCAAAATTGGTGCATTTTTAACTATTTGCTTCTTTTATCACAAATAGTAGTAACATGAAAGTTTCCATTGCCCACAATCTCATAATCCGGTATTCCTAATTTTAAACATTCAAAAACAATTGAAGCTTTAAAGGGGTACTCCGGTGCTTACATATCTTATCCCCTATGCAAAGGATAGGGGATAAGATGCCTTATCGCGGGAGTCCCGCAGCTGGGGACGCCCGGGATCATGCACGCGGCACCCAGTTTGTAATCAGTCCCCGGAGCGTGTTCGCTCCGGGTTTGATTACGGTCGACCGCAGGGCCGGCGGCATGTGAAATCACGCCCCCGTGTGACATCACGCTCCGCCTCTCAATGCAAGCCTACGGGAGGGGGCGTGATAGCTATCAAGCCCCCTCCCATAGGTTTGCATTGAGGGGCGGAGTGTGACGTCACACGGGGGCGGGGCATGACGTCACATGCCGCTTGCCCTGCGAGCACGCTCCGGGGACTGATTAAAAAGGGGGTGCCGCGTGCATGATCTCGGGCGTCCCCAGCTGCGGGTCTCACGCGATCAGGCATCTTATCCCCTATCCTTTGGATAGGGGATAAGATGTGTAAGCACCGGAGTACCCCTTTAAGAATATATATCACCTATGTTAAAACATTCTGGAACAAGACAATCAAAAACAGTAGTCATGCTTTTACTTAGTCACTCCCTTGTAAAAGAACATTTACATAACACATGTAAAGAAATGTAAAAATTTAAAAAGTTAACAAAAAAAGAAAACTCCACAAAAGATTGTTAATTTACAAGAAATATGACATGGCGGCATTGGAAACTTTACTAGATTACACATTTTGAGCACAAATACATATAAATTGCTATGCTCAGTTCAGTCCTCCTCCCCTACAGAATTCCTGTCCATCTCCAAAATTGGTGTATTTTTAACTATTTGCTTCTTTTATCACAAATAGTAGTAACATGAAAGTTTCCATTGCCCACAATCTCATAATCTGGTATTCCTAAATTTAAACATTCAAAAACAATTGAAGCTTTAAGGCCCCTTTCACACTACATAATTACTCAGAAAATCGGCATTAAAACGGTAGTTACCTAGTCCAATACGGCCATTGGAAAATCCCATTATAGTCTATGAGATTTTTCTAATAGCCGTTTTAACCGTTATTTTATGATGGAAGATAGTAATGGGAGAAATAGTTCATGAACTATTTCTCCCGTTACTATCTTCCGTCACAAATAATGGCCGTTATTAATAACGGGCTATAACGTGTTGAAACGGCTATTAGAAAAATCCCACAGACTATAATGGGATTTTCTAACGTCCGTATAGGATTTTGTAACTGCCCTTTTGTTGACGATTTTCTGACAGAAGAATATATATCACCTGTTATAAAATTCTGGTATAAGATAATCAAAACAGTTGTCATGCTTTTAGTCACTCCCTTGCGAAAGAACATTGAAATAACACATATAAAGACAAATGAAAAGTTAACAAAAAAGGAAATTCCACAATAGATTGTTAATATACAAGGAATATGACATGGCGGCCTTGGAAACTTTACTAGATTGCATCTTTTGAGCACAGTTACAAATAAATCGCTATGCTCAGTTCAGGCCTCCTCCGCCCCTACAGCCTTCCTGTCCATCTCCAAAATTGGTGCATTTTTAACTATTTGCTTCTTTTATCGCAAATAGTAGTAACATGAAAGTTTCCATTGCCCACAATCTCATAATCCGGTATTCCTAATTTTAAACATTCAAAAACAATTGAAGCTTAAAAGGGGTACTCCGTTGCTTACATATCTTATCCCCTATGCAAAGGATAGGGGATAAGATGCCTGATCGCGGGAGTCCCGCAGCTGGGGACGCCCGGGATCATGCACGCGGCACCCAGTTTGTAATCAGTCCCCGGAGCGTTTTCGCTCCGGGTCTGATTACGGTCGACCGCAGGGCCGGCGGTGTGTGAAATCACGCCCCCGTGTGACGTCACGCTCCGCCTCTCAATGCAAGCCTTCGGGAGGGGGCATGATAGCTATCATGCCCCCTCCCGTAGGTTTGCATTGAGGGGCGGAGCGTGACGTCACACGGGGGCGGGGGCGTGACGTCACATGCCGCTGGCCCTGCGAGCACGCTCCGGGGACTGATTAAAAAGGGGATGCCGCGTGCATGATCCCGGGCGTCCCCAGCTGCGGGACTCACGCGATCAGGCATCTTATCCCCTATCCTTTGGATAGGGGATAAGATGTGTAAGCACCGGAGTACCCCTTTAAGAATATATATCACCTTTGTTATAACATTCTGGAACAAGACAATCAAAAACAGTAGTCATGCTTTTACTTAGTCACTCCCTTGTAAAAGAACATTTACATAACACATGTAAAGAAATTTAAAAATTTAAAAAGTTAACAAAAAAAGAAAACTCCACAAAAGATTGTTAATTTACAAGAACTATGACATGGCGGCATTGGAAACTTTACTAGATTACACATTTTGAGCACAAATACATATAAATTGCTATGCTCAGTTCAGTCCTCCTCCCCTACAGAATTCCTGTCCATCTCCAAAATTGGTGTATTTTTAACTATTTGCTTCTTTTATCACAAATAGTAGTAACATGAAAGTTTCCATTGCCCACAATCTCATAATCAGGTATTCCTAAATTTAAACATTCAAAAACAATTGAAGCTTTAAAGCCCCTTTCACACTACATAATTACTCAGAAAATCGGCATTAAAACAGTAGTTACCTAGTCCTATCCGGCCGTTGGAAAATCCCATTATAGTCTATGAGATTTTTCTAATAGCCGTTTTAACCCGTTATTTTATGATGGAAGATAGTAATGGGAGAAATAGTTCATGAACTATTTCTCCCGTTACTTTCTTCCGTCACAAATAATGGCCGTTATTAATAACGGGCTATAACGTGTTAAAACGGCTATTAGAAAAATCCCACAGACTATAATGGGATTTTCTAACGTCCGTATAGGATTTTGTAACTGCCCTTTTGCTGACGATTTTCTGACGGAAGAATATATATATCACCTGTTATAAAATTCTGGTATAAGATAATCAAAACAGTTGTCATGCTTTTAGTCACTCCCTTGCGATAGAACATTGAAATAACACATATAAAGACAAATGAAAAGTTAACAAAAAAGGAAATTCCACAATAGATTGTTAATATACAAGGAATATGACATGGCGGCCTTGGAAACTTTACTAGATTGCATCTTTTGAGCACAGTTACAAATAAATCGCTATGCTCAGTTCAGGCCTCCTCCGCCCCTACAGCCTTCCTGTCCATCTCCAAAATTGGTGCATTTTTAACTATTTGCTTCTTTTATCACAAATAGTAGTAACATGAAAGTTTCCATTGCCCACAATCTCATAATCCGGTATTCCTAATTTTAAACATTCAAAAACAATTGAAGCTTTAAAGGGGTACTCCGGTGCTTACATATCTTATCCCCTATGCAAAGGATAGGGGATAAGATGCCTTATCGCGGGAGTCCCGCAGCTGGGGACGCCCGGGATCATGCACGCGGCACCCAGTTTGTAATCAGTCCCCGGAGCGTGTTCGCTCCGGGTTTGATTACGGTCGACCGCAGGGCCGGCGGCATGTGAAATCACGCCCCCGTGTGACATCACGCTCCGCCTCTCAATGCAAGCCTACGGGAGGGGGCGTGATAGCTATCAAGCCCCCTCCCATAGGTTTGCATTGAGGGGCGGAGTGTGACGTCACACGGGGGCGGGGCATGACGTCACATGCCGCTTGCCCTGCGAGCACGCTCCGGGGACTGATTAAAAAGGGGGTGCCGCGTGCATGATCTCGGGCGTCCCCAGCTGCGGGTCTCACGCGATCAGGCATCTTATCCCCTATCCTTTGGATAGGGGATAAGATGTGTAAGCACCGGAGTACCCCTTTAAGAATATATATCACCTATGTTAAAACATTCTGGAACAAGACAATCAAAAACAGTAGTCATGCTTTTACTTAGTCACTCCCTTGTAAAAGAACATTTACATAACACATGTAAAGAAATGTAAAAATTTAAAAAGTTAACAAAAAAAGAAAACTCCACAAAAGATTGTTAATTTACAAGAAATATGACATGGCGGCATTGGAAACTTTACTAGATTACACATTTTGAGCACAAATACATATAAATTGCTATGCTCAGTTCAGTCCTCCTCCCCTACAGAATTCCTGTCCATCTCCAAAATTGGTGTATTTTTAACTATTTGCTTCTTTTATCACAAATAGTAGTAACATGAAAGTTTCCATTGCCCACAATCTCATAATCTGGTATTCCTAAATTTAAACATTCAAAAACAATTGAAGCTTTAAGGCCCCTTTCACACTACATAATTACTCAGAAAATCGGCATTAAAACGGTAGTTACCTAGTCCAATACGGCCATTGGAAAATCCCATTATAGTCTATGAGATTTTTCTAATAGCCGTTTTAACCGTTATTTTATGATGGAAGATAGTAATGGGAGAAATAGTTCATGAACTATTTCTCCCGTTACTATCTTCCGTCACAAATAATGGCCGTTATTAATAACGGGCTATAACGTGTTGAAACGGCTATTAGAAAAATCCCACAGACTATAATGGGATTTTCTAACGTCCGTATAGGATTTTGTAACTGCCCTTTTGTTGACGATTTTCTGACAGAAGAATATATATCACCTGTTATAAAATTCTGGTATAAGATAATCAAAACAGTTGTCATGCTTTTAGTCACTCCCTTGCGAAAGAACATTGAAATAACACATATAAAGACAAATGAAAAGTTAACAAAAAAGGAAATTCCACAATAGATTGTTAATATACAAGGAATATGACATGGCGGCCTTGGAAACTTTACTAGATTGCATCTTTTGAGCACAGTTACAAATAAATCGCTATGCTCAGTTCAGGCCTCCTCCGCCCCTACAGCCTTCCTGTCCATCTCCAAAATTGGTGCATTTTTAACTATTTGCTTCTTTTATCGCAAATAGTAGTAACATGAAAGTTTCCATTGCCCACAATCTCATAATCCGGTATTCCTAATTTTAAACATTCAAAAACAATTGAAGCTTAAAAGGGGTACTCCGTTGCTTACATATCTTATCCCCTATGCAAAGGATAGGGGATAAGATGCCTGATCGCGGGAGTCCCGCAGCTGGGGACGCCCGGGATCATGCACGCGGCACCCAGTTTGTAATCAGTCCCCGGAGCGTTTTCGCTCCGGGTCTGATTACGGTCGACCGCAGGGCCGGCGGTGTGTGAAATCACGCCCCCCGTGTGACGTCACGCTCCGCCTCTCAATGCAAGCCTTCGGGAGGGGGCATGATAGCTATCATGCCCCCTCCCGTAGGTTTGCATTGAGGGGCGGAGCGTGACGTCACACGGGGGCGGGGGCGTGACGTCACATGCCGCTGGCCCTGCGAGCACGCTCCGGGGACTGATTAAAAAGGGGATGCCGCGTGCATGATCCCGGGCGTCCCCAGCTGCGGGACTCACGCGATCAGGCATCTTATCCCCTATCCTTTGGATAGGGGATAAGATGTGTAAGCACCGGAGTACCCCTTTAAGAATATATATCACCTTTGTTATAACATTCTGGAACAAGACAATCAAAAACAGTAGTCATGCTTTTACTTAGTCACTCCCTTGTAAAAGAACATTTACATAACACATGTAAAGAAATTTAAAAATTTAAAAAGTTAACAAAAAAAGAAAACTCCACAAAAGATTGTTAATTTACAAGAACTATGACATGGCGGCATTGGAAACTTTACTAGATTACACATTTTGAGCACAAATACATATAAATTGCTATGCTCAGTTCAGTCCTCCTCCCCTACAGAATTCCTGTCCATCTCCAAAATTGGTGTATTTTTAACTATTTGCTTCTTTTATCACAAATAGTAGTAACATGAAAGTTTCCATTGCCCACAATCTCATAATCAGGTATTCCTAAATTTAAACATTCAAAAACAATTGAAGCTTTAAAGCCCCTTTCACACTACATAATTACTCAGAAAATCGGCATTAAAACAGTAGTTACCTAGTCCTATCCGGCCGTTGGAAAATCCCATTATAGTCTATGAGATTTTTCTAATAGCCGTTTTAACCCGTTATTTTATGATGGAAGATAGTAATGGGAGAAATAGTTCATGAACTATTTCTCCCGTTACTTTCTTCCGTCACAAATAATGGCCGTTATTAATAACGGGCTATAACGTGTTAAAACGGCTATTAGAAAAATCCCACAGACTATAATGGGATTTTCTAACGTCCGTATAGGATTTTGTAACTGCCCTTTTGCTGACGATTTTCTGACGGAAGAATATATATATCACCTGTTATAAAATTCTGGTATAAGATAATCAAAACAGTTGTCATGCTTTTAGTCACTCCCTTGCGAAAGAACATTGAAATAACACATATAAAGACAAATGAAAAGTTAACAAAAAAGGAAATTCCACAATAGATTGTTAATATACAAGGAATATGACAGGGCGGCCTTGGAAACTTTACTAGATTGCATCTTTTGAGCACAGTTACAAATAAATCGCTATGCTCAGTTCAGGCCTCCTCCGCCCCTACAGCCTTCCTGTCCATCTCCAAAATTGGTGCATTTTTAACTATTTGCTTCTTTTATCACAAATAGTAGTAACATGAACGTTTCCATTGCCCACAATCTCATAATCCGGTATTCCTAATTTTAAACATTCAAAAACAATTGAAGCTTTAAAGGGGTACTCCGGTGCTTACATATCTTATCCCCTATGCAAAGGATAGGGGATAAGATGCCTTATCGCGGGAGTCCCGCAGCTGGGGACGCCCGGGATCATGCAAGCGGCACCCAGTTTGTAATCAGTCCCCGGAGCGTGTTCGCTCCGGGTCTGATTACGGTCGACCGCAGGGCCGGCGGCGTGTGAAATCACGCCCCCGTGTGACGTCACGCTCCGCCTCTCAATGCAAGCCTACGGGAGGGGGCGTGATATCTATCATGCCCCCTCCCGTAGGTTTGCATTGAGGGGCGGAGCGTGTTGTCACACGGGGGCGGGGGCGTGACGTCACATGCCGCTGGCCCTGCGAGCACGCTCCGGGAACTGATTAAAAAGGGGGTGCCGCGCGCATGATCCCGGGCGTCCCCAGCTGCGGGACTCCCGCGATCAGGCATCTTATCCCCTATCCTTTGGATAGGGGATAAGATGTGTAAGCACCGGAGTACCCCTTTAAGAATAGATATCACCTATGTTATAACATTCTGGAACAAGACAATCAAAAACAGTAGTCGTGCTTTTACTTAGTCACTCCCTTGTAAAAGAACATTTACATAACACATGTAAAGAAATGTAAAAATTTAAAAAGTTAACAAAAAAAGAAAACTCCACAAAAGATTGTTAATTTACAAGAAATATGACATGGCGGCATTGGAAACTTTACTAGATTACACATTTTGAGCACAAATACATATAAATTGCTATGCTCAGTTCAGTCCTCCTCCCCTACAGAATTCCTGTCCATCTCCAAAATTGGTGTATTTTTAACTATTTGCTTCTTTTATCACAAATAGTAGTAACATGAAAGTTTCCATTGCCCACAATCTCATAATCTGGTATTCCTAAATTTAAACATTCAAAAACAATTGAAGCTTTAAGGCCCCTTTCACACTACACAATTACTCAGAAAATCGGCATTAAAACGGTAGTTACCTAGTCCTATACGGCCGTTGGAAAATCCCATTATAGTCTATGAGATTTTTCTAATAGCCGTTTTAACCCGTTATTTTATGATGGAAGATAGTAATGGGAGAAATAATTCATGAACTATTTCTCCCGTTACTATCTTCCGTCACAAATAATGGCCGTTATTAATATCGGGCTATAACGTGTTAAAACGGCTATTAGAAAAATCCCACAGACTATAATGGGATTTTCTAACGTCCGTATAGGATTTTGTAACTGCCCTTTTGCTGACGATTTTCTGACGGAAGAATATATATCACCTGTTATAAAACTCTGGTATAAGATAATCAAAACAGTTGTCATGTTTTTAGTCACTCCCTTGCGAAAGAACATTGAAATAACACATATAAAGACAAATGAAAAGTTAACAAAAAAGGAAATTCCACAATAGATTGTTAATATACAAGGAATAAGACATGGCGGCCTTGGAAACTTTACTAGATTGCATCTTTTGAGCACAGTTACAAATAAATCGCTATGCTCAGTTCAGGCCTCCTCCGCCCCTACAGCCTTCCTGTCCATCTCCAAAATTGGTGCATTTTTAACTATTTGCTTCTTTTATCACAAATAGTAGTAACATGAAAGTTTCCATTGCCCACAATCTCATAATCCGGTATTCCTAATTTTAAACATTCAAAAACAATTGAAGCTTTAAAGGGGTACTCCGGTGCTTACATATCTTATCCCCTATGCAAAGGATAGGGGATAAGATGCCTTATCGCGGGAGTCCCGCAGCTGGGGACGCCCGGGATCATGCAAGCGGCACCCAGTTTGTAATCAGTCCCCGGAGCGTGTTCGCTCCGGGTCTGATTACGGTCGACCGCAGGGCCGGCGGCGTGTGAAATCACGCCCCCGTGTGACGTCACGCTCCGCCTCTCAATGCAAGCCTACGGGAGGAGGCGTGATATCTATCATGCCCCCTGCCGTAGGTTTGCATTGAGGGGCGGAGCGTGACGTCACACGGGGGCGGGGGCGTGACGTCACATGCCGCTGGCCCTGCGAGCACGCTCCGGGGACTGATTAAAAAGGGGGTGCCGCGCACATGATCCCGGGCGTCCCCAGCTGCGGGACTCCCGCGATCAGGCATCTTATCCCCTATCCTTTGGATAGGGGATAAGATGTGTAAGCACCGGAGTACCCCTTTAAGAATATATATCAACTATGTTATAACATTCTGGAACAAGACAATCAAAAACAGTAGTCG
Source organism: Hyla sarda (assembly GCF_029499605.1). NCBI lineage: Eukaryota > Metazoa > Chordata > Amphibia > Anura > Hylidae > Hyla > Hyla sarda. The sequence continues at coordinate 415,494,668 of NC_079190.1, forward strand.
TGCTTTTACTTAGTCACTCCCTTGTAAAAGAACATTTACATAACACATGTAAAGAAATGTAAAAATTTAAAAAGTTAACAAAAAAAGAAAACTCCACAAAAGATTGTTAATTTACAAGAAATATGACATGGCGGCATTGGAAACTTTACTAGATTACACATTTTGAGCACAAATACATATAAATTGCTATGCTCAGTTTAGTCCTCCTCCCCTACAGAATTCCTGTCCATCTCCAAAATTGGTGTATTTTTAACTATTTGCTTCTTTTATCACAAATAGTAGTAACATGAAAGTTTCCATTGCCCACAATCTCATAATCTGGTATTCCTAAATTTAAACATTCAAAAACAATTGAAGCTTTAAGGCCCCTTTCACACTACACAATTACTCAGAAAATCGGCATTAAAACGGTAGTTACCTAATCCTATACGGCCGTTGGAAAATCCCATTATAGTCTATGAGATTTTTCTAATAGCCGTTTTTACCCGTTATTTTATGATGGAAGATAGTAATGGGAGAAATAGTTCATGAACTATTTCTCCCGTTACTATCTTCCGTCACAAATAATGGCCGTTATTAATAACGGGCTATAACGTGTTAAAACGGCTATTAGAAAAATCCCACAGACTATAATGGGATTTTCTAACGTCCGTATAGGATTTTGTAACTGCCCTTTTGCTGACGATTTTCTGACGGAAGAATATATATCACCTGTTATAAAATTCTGGTATAAGATAATCAAAACAGTTGTCATGTTTTTAGTCACTCCCTTGCGAAAGAACATTGAAATAACACATATAAAGACAAATGAAAAGTTAACAAAAAAGGAAATTCCACAATAGATTGTTAATATACAAGGAATAAGACATGGCGGCCTTGGAAACTTTACTAGATTGCATCTTTTGAGCACGGTTACAAATAAATCGCTATGCTCAGTTCAGGCCTCCTCCGCCCTTACAGCCTTCCTGTCCATCTCCAAAATTGGTGCATTTTTAACTATTTGCTTCTTTTATCACAAATAGTAGTAACATGAAAGTTTCCATTGCCCACAATCTCATAATCCGGTATTCCTAATTTTAAACATTCAAAAACAATTGAAGCTTTAAAGGGGTACTCCGGTGCTTACATATCTTATCCCCTATGCAAAGGATAGGGGATAAGATGCCTTATCGCGGGAGTCCCGCAGCTGGGGACGCCCGGGATCATGCAAGCGGCACCCAGTTTGTAAGCAGTCCCCGGAGCGTGTTCGCTCCGGGTCAGATTACGATCGACCGCAGGGCCGGCGGCGTGTGAACTCACGCTCCCGTGTGACGTCACGCTCCGCCTCTCAATGCAAGCCTACGGGAGGGGGCGTGATAGCTATCATGCCCCCTCCCGTAGGTTTGCATTAAGGGGCGGAGCGTGACGTCACACGGGGCGGGGGCGTGACGTCACATGCCGCTGGCCCTGCGAGCACGCTCCGGGGACTGATTAAAAAGGGGGTGCCGCGTGCATGATCCCGGGCGTCCCCAGCTGCGGGACTCCCGCGATCAGGCATCTTATCCCCTATCCTTTGGATAGGGGATAAGATGTGTAAGCACCGGAGTACCCCTTTAAGAATATATATCACCTATTTTATAACATTCTGGAACAAGACAATCAAAAACAGTAGTCATGCTTTTACTTAGTCACTCCCTTGTAAAAGAACATTTACATAACACATGTAAAGAAATGTAAAAATTTAAAAAGTTAACAAAAAAAGAAAACTCCACAAAAGATTGTTAATTTACAAGAAATATGACATGGCGGCATTGGAAACTTTACTAGATTACACATTTTGAGCACAAATACATATAAATTGCTATGCTCAGTTCAGTCCTCCTCCTCTACAGAATTCCTGTCCATCTCCAAAATTGGTGTATTTTTAACTATTTGCTTCTTTTATCACAAATAGTAGTAACATGAAAGTTTCCATTGCCCACAATCTCATAATCTGGTATTCCTAAATGTAAACATTCAAAAACAATTGAAGCTTTAAAGGGGTACTCCGGTGCTTACATATCTTATCCCCTATGCAAAGGATAGGGGATAAGATGCCTTATCGCGGGAGTCCCGCAGCTGGGGACGCCCGGGATCATGCAAGCGGCACCCAGTTTGTAATCAGTCCCCGGAGCGTGTTCGCTCCGGGTCTGATTACGGTCGACCGCAGGGCCGGCGGCGTGTGAAATCACGCCCCCGTGTGACGTCACGCTCCGCCTCTCAATGCAAGCCTACGGGAGGGGGCGTGATAGCTATCATGCCCCCTCCCGTAGGTTTGCATTAAGGGGCGGAGCGTGACGTCACACGGGGGCGGGGGCGTGACGTCACATGCCGCTGGCCCTGCGAGCACGCTCCGGGGACTGATTAAAAAGGGGGTGCCGCGCGCATGATCCCGGGCGTCCCCAGCTGCGGGACTCCCGCGATCAGGCATCTTATCCCCTATCCTTTGGATAGGGGATAAGATGTGTAAGCACCGGAGTACCCCTTTAAGAATATATATCACCTATTTTATAACATTCTGGAACAAGACAATCAAAAACAGTAGTCATGCTTTTACTTAGTCACTCCCTTGTAAAAGAACATTTACATAACACATGTAAAGAAATTAAAAAATTTAAAAAGTTAACAAAAAAAGAAAACTCCACAAAAGATTGTTAATTTACAAGAAATATGACATGGCGGCATTGGAAACTTTACTAGATTACACATTTTGAGCACAAATACATATAAATTGCTATGCTCAGTTTAGTCCTCCTCCCCTACAGAATTCCTGTCCATCTCCAAAATTGGTGTATTTTTAACTATTTGCTTCTTTTATCACAAATAGTAGTAACATGAAAGTTTCCATTGCCCACAATCTCATAATCTGGTATTCCTAAATTTAAACATTCAAAAACAATTGAAGCTTTAAGGCCCCTTTCACACTACACAATTACTCAGAAAATCGGCATTAAAACGGTAGTTACCTAGTCCTATACGGCCGTTGGAAAATCCCATTATAGTCTATGAGATTTTTCTAATAGCCGTTTTAACCCGTTATTTTATGATGGAAGATAGTAATGGGAGAAATAGTTCATGAACTATTTCTCCCGTTACTATCTTCCGTCACAAATAATGGCCGTTATTAATAACGGGCTATAACGTGTTAAAACGGCTATTAGAAAAATCCCACAGACTATAATGGGATTTTCTAACGTCCGTATAGGATTTTGTAACTGCCCTTTTGCTGACGATTTTCTGACGGAAGAATATATATCACCTGTTATAAAATTCTGGTATAAGATAATCAAAACAGTTGTCATGTTTTTAGTCACTCCCTTGCGAAAGAACATTGAAATAACACATATAAAGACAAATGAAAAGTTAACAAAAAAGGAAATTCCACAATAGATTGTTAATATACAAGGAATAAGACATGGCGGCCTTGGAAACTTTACTAGATTGCATCTTTTGAGCACAGTTACAAATAAATCGCTATGCTCAGTTCAGGCCTCCTCCGCCCTTACAGCCTTCCTGTCCATCTCCAAAATTGGTGCATTTTTAACTATTTGCTTCTTTTATCACAAATAGTAGTAACATGAAAGTTTCCATTGCCCACAATCTCATAATCCGGTATTCCTAATTTTAAACATTCAAAAACAATTGAAGCTTTAAAGGGGTACTCCGGTGCTTACATATCTTATCCCCTATGCAAAGGATAGGGGATAAGATGCCTTATCGCGGGAGTCCCGCAGCTGGGGACGCCCGGGATCATGCAAGCGGCACCCAGTTTGTAAGCAGTCCCCGGAGCGTGTTCGCTCCGGGTCAGATTACGATCGACCGCAGGGCCGGCGGCGTGTGAACTCACGCCCCCGTGTGACGTCACGCTCCGCCTCTCAATGCAAGCCTACGGGAGGGGGCGTGATAGCTATCATGCCCCCTCCCGTAGGTTTGCATTAAGGGGCGGAGCGTGACGTCACACGGGGCGGGGGCGTGACGTCACATGCCGCTGGCCCTGCGAGCACGCTCCGGGGACTGATTAAAAAGGGGGTGCCGCGTGCATGATCCCGGGCGTCCCCAGCTGCGGGACTCCCGCGATCAGGCATCTTATCCCCTATCCTTTGGATAGGGGATAAGATGTGTAAGCACCGGAGTACCCCTTTAAGAATATATATCACCTATTTTATAACATTCTGGAACAATACAATCAAAAACAGTAGTCATGCTTTTACTTAGTCACTCCCTTGTAAAAGAACATTTACATAACACATGTAAAGAAATGTAAAAATTTAAAAAGTTAACAAAAAAAGAAAACTCCACAAAAGATTGTTAATTTACAAGAAATATGACATGGCGGCATTGGAAACTTTACTAGATTACACATTTTGAGCACAAATACATATAAATTGCTATGCTCAGTTCAGTCCTCCTCCTCTACAGAATTCCTGTCCATCTCCAAAATTGGTGTATTTTTAACTATTTGCTTCTTTTATCACAAATAGTAGTAACATGAAAGTTTCCATTGCCCACAATCTCATAATCTGGTATTCCTAAATGTAAACATTCAAAAACAATTTAAGCTTTAAGGCCCCTTTCACACTACACAATTACTCAGAAAATCGGCATTAAAACGGTAGTTACCTAGTCCTATATGGCCGTTGGAAAATCCCATTATAGTCTATGAGATTTTTCTAATAGCCGTTTTAACCCGTTATTTTATGATGCAAGATATTAATGGGAGAAATAGTTCATGAACTATTTCTCCCGTTACTATCTTCCGTCACAAATAATGGCCGTTATTAATAACGGGCTATAACGTGTTAAAACGGCTATTAGAAAAATCCCACAGACTATAATGGGATTTTCTAACGTCCGTATAGGATTTTGTAACTGCCCTTTTGCTGACGATTTTCTGACGGAAGAATATATATCACCCGTTATAAAATTCTGGTATAAGATAATCAAAACAGTTGTCATGTTTTTAGTCACTCCCTTGCGAAAGAACATTGAAATAACACATATAAAGACAAATGAAAAGTTAACAAAAAAGGAAATTCCACAATAGATTGTTAATATACAAGGAATAAGACATGGCGGCCTTGGAAACTTTACTAGATTGCATCTTTTGAGCACAGTTACAAATAAATCGCTATGCTCAGTTCAGGCCTCCTCCGCCCTTACAGCCTTCCTGTCCATCTCCAAAATTGGTGCATTTTTAACTATTTGCTTCTTTTATCACAAATAGTAGTAACATGAAAGTTTCCATTGCCCACAATCTCATAATCCGGTATTCCTAATTTTAAACATTCAAAAACAATTGAAGCTTTAAAGGGGTACTCCGGTGCTTACATATCTTATCCCCTATGCAAAGGATAGGGGATAAGATGCCTTATCGCGGGAGTCCCGCAGCTGGGGACGCCCGGGATCATGCAAGCGGCACCCAGTTTGTAAGCAGTCCCCGGAGCGTGTTCGCTCCGGGTCAGATTACGATCGACCGCAGGGCCGGCGGCGTGTGAACTCACGCCCCCGTGTGACGTCACGCTCCGCCTCTCAATGCAAGCCTACGGGAGGGGGCGTGATAGCTATCATGCCCCCTCCCGTAGGTTTGCATTAAGGGGCGGAGCGTGACGTCACACGGGGCGGGGGCGTGACGTCACATGCCGCTGGCCCTGCGAGCACGCTCCGGGGACTGATTAAAAAGGGGGTGCCGCGTGCATGATCCCGGGCGTCCCCAGCTGCGGGACTCCCGCGATCAGGCATCTTATCCCCTATCCTTTGGATAGGGGATAAGATGTGTAAGCACCGGAGTACCCCTTTAAGAATATATATCACCTATTTTATAACATTCTGGAACAATACAATCAAAAACAGTAGTCATGCTTTTACTTAGTCACTCCCTTGTAAAAGAACATTTACATAACACATGTAAAGAAATGTAAAAATTTAAAAAGTTAACAAAAAAAGAAAACTCCACAAAAGATTGTTAATTTACAAGAAATATGACATGGCGGCATTGGAAACTTTACTAGATTACACATTTTGAGCACAAATACATATAAATTGCTATGCTCAGTTCAGTCCTCCTCCTCTACAGAATTCCTGTCCATCTCCAAAATTGGTGTATTTTTAACTATTTGCTTCTTTTATCACAAATAGTAGTAACATGAAAGTTTCCATTGCCCACAATCTCATAATCTGGTATTCCTAAATGTAAACATTCAAAAACAATTGAAGCTTTAAGGCCCCTTTCACACTACACAATTACTCAGAAAATCGGCATTAAAACGGTAGTTACCTAGTCCTATATGGCCGTTGGAAAATCCCATTATAGTCTATGAGATTTTTCTAATAGCCGTTTTAACCCGTTATTTTATGATGCAAGATATTAATGGGAGAAATAGTTCATGAACTATTTCTCCCGTTACTATCTTCCGTCACAAATAATGGCCGTTATTAATAACGGGCTATAACGTGTTAAAACGGCTATTAGAAAAATCCCACAGACTATAATGGGATTTTCTAACGTCCGTATAGGATTTTGTAACTGCCCTTTTGCTGACGATTTTCTGACGGAAGAATATATATCACCCGTTATAAAATTCTGGTATAAGATAATCAAAACAGTTGTCATGTTTTTAGTCACTCCCTTGCGAAAGAACATTGAAATAACACATATAAAGACAAATGAAAAGTTAACAAAAAAGGAAATTCCACAATAGATTGTTAATATACAAGGAATAAGACATGGCGGCCTTGGAAACTTTACTAGATTGCATCTTTTGAGCACAGTTACAAATAAATCGCTATGCTCAGTTCAGGCCTCCTCCGCCCCTACAGCCTTCCTGTCCATCTCCAAAATTGGTGCATTTTTAACTATTTGCTTCTTTTATCACAAATAGTAGTAACATGAAAGTTTCCATTGCCCACAATCTCATAATCCGGTATTCCTAATTTTAAACATTCAAAAACAATTGAAGCTTTAAAGGGGTACTCCGGTGCTTACATATCTTATCCCCTATGCAAAGGATAGGGGATAAGATGCCTTATCGCGGGAGTCCCGCAGCTGGGGACGCCCGGGATCATGCAAGCGGCACCCAGTTTGTAATCAGTCCCCGGAGCGTGTTCGCTCCGGGTCAGATTACGGTCGACCGCAGGGCCGGCGGCGTGTGAACTCACGCCCCCGTGTGACGTCACGCTCCGCCTCTCAATGCAAGCCTACGGGAGGGGGCGTGATAGCTATCATGCCCCCTCCCGTAGGTTTGCATTAAGGAGCGGAGCGTGACGTCACACGGGGCGGGGGCGTGACGTCACATGCCGCTGGCCCTGCGAGCACGCTCCGGGGACTGATTAAAAAGGGGTGCCGCGCGCATGATCCCGGGCGTCCCCAGCTGCGGGACTCACGCGATCAGGCATCTTATCCCCTATCCTTTGGATAGGGGATAAGATGTGTAAGCACCGGAGTACCCCTTTAAGAATATATATCACCTATTTTATAACATTCTGGAACAAGACAATCAAAAACAGTAGTCGTGCTTTTACTTAGTCACTCCCTTGTAAAAGAACATTTACATAACACATGTAAAGAAATGTAAAAATTTAAAAAGTTAACAAAAAAAGAAAACTCCACAAAAGATTGTTAATTTACAAGAAATATGACATGGCGGCATTGGAAACTTTACTAGATTACACATTTTGAGCACAAATACATATAAATTGCTATGCTCAGTTCAGTCCTCCTCCCCTACAGAATTCCTGTCCATCTTCAAAATTGGTGTATTTTTAACTATTTGTTTCTTTTATCACAAATAGTAGTAACATGAAAGTTTCCATTGCCCACAATCTCATAATCTGGTATTCCTAAATTTAAACATTCAAAAACAATTGAAGCTTTAAAGGGGTTCTCCGGTGCTTACATATCTTATCCCCTATGCAAAGGATAGGGGATAAGATGCCTTATCGCGGGAGTCCCGCAGCTGGGGACGCCCGGGATCATGCAAGCGGCACCCAGTTTGTAATCAGTCCCCGGAGCGTGTTCGCTCCGGGTCTGATTACGGTCGACCGCAGGGCCGGCGGCGTGTGAACTCACGCCCCCGTGTGACGTCACGCTCCGCCTCTCAATGCAAGCCTACGGGAGGGGGCGTGATAGCTATCATGCCCCCTCCCGTAGGTTTGCATTAAGGGGCGGAGCGTGACGTCACACGGGGGCGGGGGCGTGACGTCACATGCCGCTGGCCCTGCGAGCAGGCTCCGGGGACTGATTAAAAAGGGGGTGCCGCGCGCATGATCCCGGGCGTCCCCAGCTGCGGGACTCCCGCGATCAGGCATCTTATCCCCTATCCTTTGGATAGGGGATAAGATGTGTAAGCACCGGAGTACCCCTTTAAGAATATATATCACCTATTTTATAACATTCTGGAACAAGACAATCAAAAACAGTAGTCATGCTTTTACTTAGTCACTCCCTTGTAAAAGAACATTTACATAACACATGTAAAGAAATTAAAAAATTTAAAAAGTTAACAAAAAAAGAAAACTCCACAAAAGATTGTTAATTTACAAGAAATATGACATGGCGGCATTGGAAACTTTACTAGATTACACATTTTGAGCACAAATACATATAAATTGCTATGCTCAGTTCAGTCCTCCTCCCCTACAGAATTCCTGTCCATCTCCAAAATTGGTGTATTTTTAACTATTTGCTTCTTTTATCACAAATAGTAGTAACATGAAAGTTTCCATTGCCCACAATCTCATAATCTGGTATTCCTAAATTTAAACATTCAAAAACAATTGAAGCTTTAAGGCCCCTTTCACACTACACAATTACTCAGAAAATCGGCATTAAAACGGTAGTTACCTAGTCCTATACGGCCGTTGGAAAATCCCATTATAGTCTATGAGATTTTTCTAATAGCCGTTTTAACCCGTTATTTTATGATGGAAGATAGTAATGGGAGAAATAGTTCATGAACTATTTCTCCCGTTACTATCTTCCGTCACAAATAATGGCCGTTATTAATAACGGGCTATAACGTGTTAAAACGGCTATTAGAAAAATCCCACAGACTATAATGGGATTTTCTAACGTCCGTATAGGATTTTGTAACTGCCCTTTTGCTGACGATTTTCTGACGGAAGAATATATATCACCTGTTATAAAATTCTGGTATAAGATAATCAAAACAGTTGTCATGTTTTTAGTCACTCCCTTGCGAAAGAACATTGAAATAACACATATAAAGACAAATGAAAAGTTAACAAAAAAGGAAATTCCACAATAGATTGTTAATATACAAGGAATAAGACATGGCGGCCTTGGAAACTTTACTAGATTGCATCTTTTGAGCACAGTTACAAATAAATCGCTATGCTCAGTTCAGGCCTCCTCCGCCCCTACAGCCTTCCTGTCCATCTCCAAAATTGGTGCATTTTTAACTATTTGCTTCTTTTATCACAAATAGTAGTAACATGAAAGTTTCCATTGCCCACAATCTCATAATCCGGTATTCCTAATTTTAAACATTCAAAAACAATTGAAGCTTTAAAGGGGTACTCCGGTGCTTACATATCTTATCGCGTATGCAAAGGATAGGGGATAAAATGCCTTATCGCGGGAGTCCCGCAGCTGGGGACGCCCGGGATCATGCACGCGGCACCCAGTTTGTAATCAGTCCCCGGAGCGTGTTCGCTCCGGGTCTGATTACGGTCGACCGCAGGGCCGGCGGCGTGTGAAATCACGCCCCCGTGTGACGTCACGCTCCACCTCTCAATGCAAGCCTATGGGAGGGGGCGTGACAGCTATCATGCCCCCTCCCGTAGGTTTGCATTGAGGGGCGGAGCGTGACGTCATACGGGGGCGGGGGCGTGACGTCACATGCTGCTGGCCCTGCGAGCACGCTCCGGGGACTGATTAAAATGGGGGTGCCGCGTGCATGATCCCGGGCGTCCCCAGCTGCGGGACTCACGCGATCAGGCATCTTATCCCCTATCCTTTGGATAGGGGATAAGATGTGTAAGCACCGGAGTACCCCTTTAAGAATATATATCACCTATGTTATAACATTCTGGAACAAGACAATCAAAAACAGTAGTCATGCTTTTACTTAGTCACTCCCTTGTAAAAGAACATTTACATAACACATGTAAAGAAATTAAAAAATTTAAAAAGTTAACAAAAAAAGAAAACTCCACAAAAGATTGTTAATTTACAAGAAATATGACATGGCGGCATTGGAAACTTTACTAGATTACAAATTTTGAGCACAAATACATATAAATTGCTATGCTCAGTTCAGTCCTCCTCCCCTACAGAATTCCTGTCCATCTCCAAAATTGGTGTATTTTTAACTATTTGCTTCTTTTATCACAAATAGTAGTAACATGAAAGTTTCCATTGCCCACAATCTCATAATCTGGTATTCCTAAATTTAAACATTCAAAAACTATTGAAGCTTTAAGGCCCCTTTCACACTACACAATTACTCAGAAAATCGGCATTAAAACGGTAGTTACCTAGTCCTATACGGCCATTGGAAAATCCCATTATAGTCTATGAGATTTTTCTAATAGCCGTTTTAACCCGTTATTTTATGATGGAAGATAGTAATGGGAGAAATAGTTCATGAACTATTTCTCCCGTTACTATCTTCCGTCACAAATAATGGCCGTTATTAATAACGGGCTATAACGTGTTAAAACGGCTATTAGAAAAATCCCACTGACTATAATGGGATTTTCTAACGGCCGTATAGGATTTTGTAACTGCCCTTTTGCTGACGATTTTCTGACGGAAGAATATATATCAACTGTTATAAAATTAATGGTATAAGATAATCAAAAAAGTTGTCATGCTTTTAGTCACTCCCTTGCGAAAGAACATTGAAATAACAAATGTAAAGATAAATGAAAAGTTAACAAAAAAGGAAATTCCACAATAGATTGTTAATATACAAGGAATATGACATGGCGGCCTTGGAAACTTTACTAGATTGCATCTTTTGAGCACAGTTACAAATAAATCGCTATGCTCAGTTCAGGCCTCCTCCGCCCCTACAGCCTTCCTGTCCATCTCCAAAATTGGTGCATTTTTAACTATTTGCTTCTTTTATCACAAATAGTAGTAACATGAAAGTTTCCATTGCCCACAATCTCATAATCCGGTATTCCTAATTTTAAACATTCAAAAACAATTGAAGCTTTAAAGGGGTACTCCGGTGCTTACATATCTTATCCCCTATGCAAAGGATAGGGGATAAGATGCCTTATCGCGGGAGTCCCGCAGCTGGGGACGCCCGGGATCATGCACGCGGCACCCAGTTTGTAATCAGTCCCCGGAGCGTGTTCGCTCCGGGTCTGCTTACGGTCGACCGCAGGGCCGGCGGCGTGTGAAATCACGCCCCCGTGTGACGTCACGCTCCGCCTCTCAATGCAAGCCTACGGGAGGGGGCGTGATAGCTATCATGCCCCCTCCCGTAGGTTTGCATTGAGGGGCGGAGCGTGACATCACACGGGGGCGGGGGCGTGACGTCACATGCCGCTGGCCCTGTGAGCACGCTCCGGGGACTGATTAAAAAGGGGGAGCCGCGCGCATGATCCTGGGCGTCCCCAGCTGCAGGACTCCCGCGATCAGGCATCTTATCCCCTATCCTTTGGATAGGGGATAAGATGTGTAAGCACCGGAGTACCCCTTTAAGAATATATATCACCTATGTTATAACATTCTGGAACAAGACAATCAAAAACAGTAGTCATGCTTTTACTTAGTCACTCCCTTGTAAAAGAACATTTATATAACACATGTAAAGAAATGTAAAAATTTTAAAAGTTAACAAAAAAAGAAAACTCCACAAAAGATTGTTAATTTACAAGAAATATGACATGGCGGCATTGGAAACTTTACTAGATTACACATTTTGAGCACAAATACATATAAATTGCTATGCTCAGTTCAGTCCTCCTCCCCTACAGAATTCCTGTCCATCTCCAAAATTGGTGTATTTTTAACTATTTGCTTCTTTTATCACTAATAGTAGTAACATGAAAGTTTCCATTGCCCACAATCTCATAATCTGGTATTCCTAAATTTAAACATTCAAAAACAATTGAAGCTTTAAGGCCCCTTTCACACTTCACAATTACTCAGAAAATCGGCATTAAAACGGTAGTTACCTAGTCCTATACGGCCATTGGAAAATCCCATTATAGTCTATGAGATTTTTCTAATAGCCGTTTTAACCCGTTATTTTATGATGGAAGATAGTAATGGGAGAAATAGTTCATGAACTATTTCTCTTGTTACTATCTTCCGTCACAAATAATGGCCGTTATTAAAAAACGGGCTATAACGTGTTAAAACGGCTATTAGAAAAATCCCACAGACTATAATGGGATTTTCTAACGTCCGTATAGGATTTTGTAACTGCCCTTTTGCTGACGATTTTCTGACGGAAGAATATATATCACCTGTTATAAAATTCTGGTATAAGATAATCAAAACAGTTGTCATGCTTTTAGTCACTCCCTTGCGAAAGAACATTGAAATAACACATATAAAGACAAATGAAAAGTTAACAAAAAAGGACATTCCGCAATAGATTGTTAATATACAAGGAATATGACATGGCGGCCTTGGAAACTTTACTAGATTGCATCTTTTGAGCACAGTTACAAATAAATCGCTATGCTCAGTTCAGGCCTCCTCCGCCCCTACAGCCTTCCTGTCCATCTCCAAAATTGGTGCATTTTTAACTATTTGCTTCTTTTATCACAAATAGTAGTAACATGAAAGTTTCCATTGCCCACAATCTCATAATCCGGTATTCCTAATTTTAAACATTCAAAAACAATTGAAGCTTAAAAGGGGTACTCCGGTGCTTACATATCTTATCCCCTATGCAAAGGATAGGGGATAAGATGCCTTATCGCGGGAGTCCCGCAGCTGGGGACACCCAGGATCATGCACGCGGCACCCAGTTTGTAATCAGTCCCCGGAGCGTGTTCGCTCCGGGTCTGATTACGGTCGACCACAGGGCTGGCGGCGTGTGAAATCACGCCCCCGTGTGACGTCACGCTCCACCTCTCAATGCAAGCCTACGGGAGGGGGCATGATAGCTATCATGCCCCCTCCCTTAGGTTTGCATTGAGGGGCGGAGCGTGACGTCACACGGGGGCGGGGGCGTGACGTCACATGCCGCTGGCCCTGCGAGCACGCTCCGGGGACTGATTAAAAAGGGGGTGCCGCGTGCATGATCCCGGGCGTCCCCAGCTGCGGGACTCACGCGATCAGGCATCTTATCCCCTATCCTTTGGATAGGGGATAAGATGTGTAAGCACCGGAGTACCCCTTTAAGAATATATATCACCTATGTTATAACATTCTGGAACAAGACAATCAAAAACAGTAGTCATGCTTTTACTTAGTCACTCCCTTGTAAAAGAACATTTACATAACACATGTAAAGAAATTAAAAAATTTAAAAAGTTAACAAAAAAAGAAAACTCCACAAAAGATTGTTAATTTACAAGAAATATGACATGGCGGCATTGGAAACTTTACTAGATTACACATTTTAAGCACAAATACATATAAATTGCTATGCTCAGTTCAGTCCTCCTCCCCTACAGAATTCCTGTCCATCTGCAAAATTGGTGTATTTTTAACTATTTGCTTCTTTTATCACAAATAGTAGTAACATGAAAGTTTCTATTGCCCACAATCTCATAATCTGGTATTCCTAAATTTAAACATTCAAAAACAATTGAAGCTTAAAAGGGGTACTCCGGTGCTTACATATCTTATCCCCTATGCAAAGGATAGGGGATAAGATGCCTGATCGCGGGCGTCCCGCAGCTGGGGACGCCCGGGATCATGCACGCGGCACCCAGTTTGTAATCAGTCCCCGGAGCATGTTCGCTCTGGGTCTGATTATGGTCGACCGCAGGGCCGGCGGCGTGTGAAATCACGCCCCCGTGTGACGTCACGCTCCGCCTCTCAATGCAAGCCTACGGGAGGGGGCATGATAGCTATCATGCCCCCTCCCGTAGGTTTGCATTGAGGGGCGGAGCGTGACATCACACGGGGGCGGGGGCGTGACGTCACATGCCGCTGGCCCTGCGAGCACGCTCCGGGGATTGATTAAAAAGGGGGTGCCGCGTGCATGATCCCGGGCGTCCCCAGCTGCGGGACTCACGCGATCAGGCATCTTATCCCCTATCCTTTGGATAGGGGATAAGATGTGTAAGCACCGGAGTACCCCTTTAAGAATATATATCACCTATGTTTTTAACATTCTGGAACAAGACAATCAAAAACAGTAGTCATGCTTTTACTTAGTCACTCCCTTGTAAAAGAACATTTACATAACACATGTAAAGAAATTAAAAAATTTAAAAAGTTAACAAAAAAAGAAAACTCCACAAAAGATTGTTAATTTACAAGAAATATGACATGGCGGCATTGGAAACTTTACTAGATTACACATTTTGAGCACAAATACATATAAATTGCTATGCTCAGTTCATTCCTCCTCCCCTACAGAATTCCTGTCCATCTCCAAAATTGGTGTATTTTTAACTATTTGCTTCTTTTATCACAAATAGTAGTAACATGAAAGTTTCCATTGCCCACAATCTCATAATCTGGTATTCCTAAATTTAAACATTCAAAAACAATTGAAGCTTTAAGGCCCCTTTCACACTACACAATTACTCAGAAAATCGGCATTAAAACGGTAGTTACCTAGTCCTATACGGCCGTTGGAAAATCCCATTATAGTCTATGAGATTTTTCTAATAGCCGTTTTAACCCGTTATTTTATGATGGAAGATAGTAATGGGAGAAATAGTTCATGAACTATTTCTCCCGTTACTATCTTCCGTCACAAATAATGGCCGTTATTAATAACGGGCTATAACGTGTTAAAACGGCTATTAGAAAAATCCCACAGACTATAATGGGATTTTCTAACGTCCGTATAGGATTTTGTAACTGCCCTTTTGCTGACGATTTTCTGACGGAAGAATATATATCACCTGTTATAAAATTCTGGTATAAGATAATCAAAACAGTTGTCATGCTTTTAGTCACTCCCTTGCGAAAGAACATTGAAATAACACATATAAAGACAAATGAAAAGTTAACAAAAAAGGAAATTCCGCAATAGATTGTTAATATACAAGGAATATGACATGGCGGCCTTGGAAACTTTACTAGATTGCATCTTTTGAGCACAGTTACAAATAAATCGCTATGCTCAGTTCAGGCCTCCTCCGCCCCTACAGCCTTCCTGTCCATCTCCAAAATTGGTGCATTTTTAACTATTTGCTTCTTTTATCACAAATAGTAGTAACATGAAAGTTTCCATTGCCCACAATCTCATAATCCGGTATTCCTAATTTTAAACATTCAAAAACAATTGAAGCTTTAAAGGGGTACTCCGGTGCTTACATATCTTATCCCCTATGCAAAGGATAGGGGATAAGATGCCTTATCGCGGGAGTCCCGCAGCTGGGGACACCCAGGATCATGCACGCGGCACCCAGTTTGTAATCAGTCCCCGGAGCGTGTTCGCTCCGGGTCTGATTACGGTCGACCGCAGGGCTGGCGGCGTGTGAAATCACGCCCCCGTGTGACGTCACGCTCCACCTCTCAATGCAAGCCTACGGGAGGGGGCGTGATAGCTATCATGCCCCCTCCCGTAGGTTTGCATTGAGGGGCGGAGAGTGACATCATACGGGGGCGGGGGCGTGACGTCACATGCCGATGGCCCTGCGAGGACGCTCCGGGGACTGATTAAAAAGGGGGTGCCGCGCGCATGATCCCGGGCATCCCCAGCTGCGGGACTCCCGCGATCAGGCATCTTATCCCCTATCCTTTGGATAGGGGATAAGATGTGTAAGCACCGGAGTACCCCTTTAAGAATATATATCACCTATGTTATAACATTCTGGAACAAGACAATCAAAAACAGTAGTCATGCTTTAACTTAGTCACTCCCTTGTAAAAGAACATTTACATAACACATGTAAAGAAATGTAAAAATTTAAAAAGTTAACAAAAAAAGAAAACTCCACAAAAGATTGTTAATTTACAAGAAATATGACATGGCGGCATTGGAAACTTTACTAGATTACACATTTTGAGCACAAATACATATAAATTGCTATGCTCAGTTCAGTCCTCCTCCCCTACAGAATTCCTGTCCATCTCCAAAATTGGTGTATTTTAAACTATTTGCTTCTTTTATCACAAATAGTAGTAACATGAAAGTTTCCATTGCCCACAATCTCATAATCTGGTATTCCTAAATGTAAACATTCAAAAACAATTGAAGCTTTAAGGCCACTTTCACACTACATAATTACTCAGAAAATCGGCATTAAAACGGTAGTTACCTAGTCCTATACGGCCGTTGGAAAATCCCATTATAGTCTATGAGATTTTTCTAATAGCCGTTTTAACCCGTTATTTTATGATGGAAGATAGTAATGGGAGAAGTAGTTCATGAACTATTTCTCCCGTTACTATCTTCCGTCACAAATAATGGCCGTTATTTATAACGGGCTATAACGTGTTAAAACGGCTATTTGAAAAATACCACAGACTATAATGGGATTTTCTAACGTCCGTATAGGATTTTGTAACTGCCCTTTTGCTGACGATTTTCTGACCGAAGAATATATATCACCTGTTATAAAATTCTGGTATAAGATAATCAAAACAGTTGTCATGCTTTTAGTCACTCCCTTATGAAAGAACATTGAAATAACACATATAAAGACAAATGAAAAGTTAACAAAAAAGGAAATTCCACAATAGATTGTTAATATACAAGGAATATGACATGGCGGCCTTGGAAACTTTACTAGATTGCATCTTTTGAGCACAGTTACAAATAAATCGCTATGCTCAGTTCAGGCCTCCTCCGCCCCTACAGCCTTCCTGTCCATCTCCAAAATTGGTGCATTTTTAACTATTTGCTTCTTTTATCACAAATAGTAGTAACATGAAAGTTTCCATTGCCCACAATCTCATAATCCGGTATTCCTAATTTTAAACATTCAAAAACAATTGAAGCTTTAAAGGGGTACTCCGGTGCTTACATATCTTATCCCCTATGCAAAGGATAGGGGATAAGATGCCTTATCGCGGGAGTCCCGCAGCTGGGGACGCCCGGGATCATGCACGCGGCACCCAGTTTGTAATCAGTCCCCGGAGCGTGTTCGCTCCGGGTCTGATTACGGTCGACTGCAGGGCCGGCGGCGTGTGAAATCACGCCCCCGTGTGACGTCACGCTCCGCCTCTCAATGCAAGCCTACGGGAGGGGGCGTGATAGCTATCATGCCCCCTCCCATAGGTTTGCATTGAGGGGCGGAGCGTGACGTCACACGGGGGCGGGGCATGATGTCACATGCCGCTGGCCCTGCGAGCACGCTCCGGGGACTGATTAAAAAGGGGGTGCCGCGCGTATGATCCCGGGCATCCCCAGCTGCGGGACTCCCGCGATCAGGCATCTTATCCCCTATCCTTTGGATAGGGGATAAGATGTGTAAGCACCGGAGTACCCCTTTAAGAATATATATCACCTATGTTATAACATTCTGGAACAAGACAATCAAAAACAGTAGTCATGCTTTAACTTAGTCACTCCCTTGTAAAAGAACATTTACATAACACATGTAAAGAAATGTAAAAATTTAAAAAGTTAACAAAAAAAGAAAACTCCACAAAAGATTGTTAATTTACAAGAAATATGACATGGCGGCATTGGAAACTTTACTAGATTACACATTTTGAGCACAAATACATATAAATTGCTATGCTCAGTTCAGTCCTCCTCCCCTTCAGAATTCCTGTCCATCTCCAAAATTGGTGTATTTTAAACTATTTGCTTCTTTTATCACAAATAGTAGTAACATGAAAGTTTCCATTGCCCACAATCTCATAATCAGGTATTCCTAAATTTAAACATTCAAAAACAATTGAAGCTTTAAGGCCACTTTCACACTACATAATTACTCAGAAAATCGGCATTAAAACGGTAGTTACCTAGTCCTATACGGCCGTTGGAAAATCCCATTATAGTCTATGAGATTTTTCTAATAGCCGTTTTAACCCGTTATTTTATGATGGAAGATAGTAATGGGAGAAGTAGTTCATGAACTATTTCTCCCGTTACTATCTTCCGTCACAAATAATGGCCGTTATTTATAACGGGCTATAACGTGTTAAAACGGCTATTTGAAAAATACCACAGACTATAATGGGATTTTCTAACGTCCGTATAGGATTTTGTAACTGCCCTTTTGCTGACGATTTTCTGACCGAAGAATATATATCACCTGTTATAAAATTCTGGTATAAGATAATCAAAACAGTTGTCATGCTTTTAGTCACTCCCTTGCGAAAGAACATTGAAATAACACATATAAAGACAAATGAAAAGTTAACAAAAAAGGAAATTCCACAATAGATTGTTAATATACAAGGAATATGACATGGCGGCCTTGGAAACTTTACTAGATTGCATCTTTTGAGCACAGTTACAAATAAATCGCTATGCTCAGTTCAGGCCTCCTCCGCCCCTACAGCCTTCCTGTCCATCTCCAAAATTGGTGCATTTTTAACTATTTGCTTCTTTTATCACAAATAGTAGTAACATGAAAGTTTCCATTGCCCACAATCTCATAATCCGGTATTCCTAATTTTAAACATTCAAAAACAATTGAAGCTTTAAAGGGGTACTCCGGTGCTTACATATCTTATCCCCTATGCAAAGGATAGGGGATAAGATGCCTTATCGCGGGAGTCCCGCAGCTGGGGACGCCCGGGATCATGCACGCGGCACCCAGTTTGTAATCAGTCCCCGGAGCGTGTTCGCTCCGGGTCTGATTACGGTCGACCGCAGGGCCGGCGGCATGTGAAATCACGCCCCCGTGTGACATCACGCTCCGCCTCTCAATGCAAGCCTACGGGAGGGGGCGTGATAGCTATCATGCCCCCTTTTATAGGTTTGCATTGAGGGGCGGAGTGTGACGTCACACGGGGGCGGGGCATGACGTCACATGCCGCTTGCCCTGCGAGCACGCTCCGGGGACTGATTAAAAAGGGGGTGCCGCGTGCATGATCTCGGGCGTCCCCAGCTGCGGGACTCACGCGATCATGCATCTTATCCCCTATCCTTTGGATAGGGGATAAGATGTGTAAGCACCGGAGTACCCCTTTAAGAATATATATCACCTATGTTAAAACATTCTGGAACAAGACAATCAAAAACAGTAGTCATGCTTTTACTTAATCACTCCCTTGTAAAAGAACATTTACATAACACATGTAAAGAAATTTAAAAATTTTAAAAGTTAACAAAAAAAGAAAACTCCACAAAAGATTGTTAATTTACAAGAAATATGACATGGCGGCATTGGAAACTTTACTAGATTACACATTTTGAGCACAAATACATATAAATTGCTATGCTCAGTTCAGTCCTCCTCCCCTACAGAATTCCTGTCCATCTCCAAAATTGGTGTATTTTTAACTATTTGCTTCTTTTATCACAAATAGTAGTAACATGAAAGTTTCCATTGCCCACAATCTCATAATCTGGTATTCCTAAATTTAAACATTCAAAAACAATTGAAGCTTTAAGGCCCCTTTCACACTACATAATTACTCAGAAAATCGGCATTAAAACTGTAGTTACCTAGTCCAATACGGCCATTGGAAAATCCCATTATAGTCTATGAGATTTTTCTAATAGCCGTTTTAACCCGTTATTTTATGATGGAAGATAGTAATGGGAGAAATAGTTCATGAACTATTTCTCCCGTTACTATCTTCCGTCACAAATAATGTCCGTTATTAATAACGGGCTATAACGTGTTGAAACGGCTATTAGAAAAATCCCACAGACTATAATGGGATTTTCTAACGTCCGTATAGGATTTTGTAACTGCCCTTTTGCTGACGATTTTCTGACAGAAGAATATATATCACCTGTTATAAAATTCTGGTAGAAGATAATCAAAACAGTTGTCATGCTTTTAGTCACTCCCTTGCGAAAGAACATTGAAATAACACATATAAAGACAAATGAAAAGTTAACAAAAAAGGAAATTCCACAATAGATTGTTAATATACAAGGAATATGACATGGCGGCCTTGGAAACTTTACTAGATTGCATCTTTTGAGCACAGTTACAAATAAATCGCTATGCTCAGTTCAGGCCTCCTCCGCCCCTACAGCCTTCCTGTCCATCTCCAAAATTGGTGCATTTTTAACTATTTGCTTCTTTTATCGCAAATAGTAGTAACATGAAAGTTTCCATTGCCCACAATCTCATAATCCGGTATTCCTAATTTTAAACATTCAAAAACAATTGAAGCTTAAAAGGGGTACTCCGTTGCTTACATATCTTATCCCCTATGCAAAGGATAGGGGATAAGATGCCTGATCGCGGGAGTCCCGCAGCTGGGGACGCCCGGGATCATGCACGCGGCACCCAGTTTGTAATCAGTCCCCGGAGCGTGTTCGCTCCGGGTCTGATTACGGTCGACCGCAGGGCCGGCGGCGTGTGAAATCACGCCCCCGTGTGACGTCACGCTCCGCCTCTCAATGCAAGCCTACGGGAGGGGGCATGATAGCTATCATGCCCCCTCCCGTAGGTTTGCATTGAGGGGCGGATCGTGACGTCATACGGGGGCGGGGGCGTGACGTCACATGCCGCTGGCCCTGCGAGCACGCTCCGGGGACTGATTAAAAAGGGGGTGCCGCGTGCATGATCCTGGGCGTCCCCAGCTGCGGGACTCACACGATCAGGCATCTTATCCCCTATCCTTTGGATAGGGGATAAGATGTGTAAGCACCGGAGTACCCCTTTAAGAATATATATCACCTATGTTATAACATTCTGGAACAAGACAATCAAAAACAGTAGTCATGCTTTTACTTAGTCATTCCCTTGTAAAAGAACATTTACATAACACATGTAAAGAAATTTAAAAATTTAAAAAGTTAACAAAAAAAGAAAACTCCACAAAAGATTGTTAATTTACAAGAAATATGACATGGCGGCATTGGAAACTTTACTAGATTACACATTTTGAGCACAAATACATATAAACTGCTATGCTCAGTTCAGTCCTCCTCCCCTACAGAATTCCTGTCCATCTGCAAAATTGGTGTATTTTTAACTATTTGCTTCTTTTATCACAAATAGTAGTAACATGAAAGTTTCATTGCCCACAATCTCATAATCTGGTATTCCTAAATTTAAACATTCAAAAACAATTGAAGCTTTAAGGCCCCTTTCACACTACACAATTACTCAGAAAATCGGCATTAAAACGGTAGTTACCTAGTCCTATACGGCCGTTGGAAAATCCCATTATAGTCTATGAGATTTTTCTAATAGCCGTTTTAACCCGTTATTTTATGATGGAAGATAGTAATGGGAGAAATAGTTCATGAACTATTTCTCCCGTTACTATCTTCCGTCAGAAATAATGGCCGTTATTAACCCCTTAAGGACCAGGCCATTTTACACCTCAGGACCAGAGCGTTTTTTGCACATCTGATCACTGTCACTTTAAACATTAATAACTCTGGAATGCTTTTAGTTATCAATCTGATTCCGAGATTGTTTTTTCATGACATATTCTACTTTAACTTAGTGGTAAAATTTTATGGTAACTTGCATCCTTTCTTGGTGAAAAATCCCCAAATTTGATGAAAAAATTGAAAATTTTGTATTTTTCTAACTTTGAAGCTCTCTGCTTGTAAGGTAAATGGATATTCCAAATAAAAAAAATTTTTATTCACATTTCCAATATGTCTATTTTATGTTTGCATCATAAAATTGGCGTGTTTTTACTTTTGGAAGACACCAGAGGGCTTCAAAGTTCAGCAGCAATTTTCCAATTTTTCACAAAATTTTAAAACTCACTATTTTTCAGGGACCAGTTCAGATTTGAAGTGGATTTGAAGGGTCTTCATATTAGAAATACCCCACAAATTACCCCATTACGAAAACTGCACCCCCCAAAGTATTCAAAATGACATTCAGTCAGCGTTTTAACCCTTTAGGTGTTTCACAGGAATAGCAGCAAAGTGAAGGAGAAAATTCACAATCTTCATTTTTTACACTCGCATGTTCTTGTAGACCCAATTTTTAAATTTTTACAAGGGGTAAAAGGAGAAAATTTATACTTATCTTTGTAGCCCAATTTCTCCCGAGTAAGCACATACCTCATATGTCTATGTAAAGTGTTCAGCGGGCGCAGTAGAGGGCTCAGAAGCAAAGGAGCGACAAGGGGATTTTGGAGAGTATGTTTTTCTGAAATGGTTTTTGGGGGGCATGTCGCATTTAGGGAGCCCCTATGGTGCCAGAACAGCAAAAAAAAAACACATGGCATACCATTTTGGAAACTAGACCCCTTGAGGAACGTAACAAGGAATAAAGTGAGCCTTAATGCCCCACTGGGGTTTCACGACTTTTGCATATGTAAAAAAATATATATTTTTTTCACTAAAATGTGTGTTTCTCCCCAAATTTCACATTTTTGCAAGGGTTAATAGCAGAAAATACCCCCCAAAATTTGTAACCCCATCTCTTCTGAGTATGGAGGTACCCCATAAGTTTACCTGAAGTGCACTATGGGCGAACTACAATGCTCAGAAGAGAAGGAGTCATATTTGGCTTTTTGAGAGCAAATTTTGCTCGGGGGGCATGTCGCATTTAGGGAGCCCCTATGGTGCCAGAACAGCAAAAAAAAACACATGGCATACCATTTTGGAAACTAGACCCCTTGAGGAACGTAACAAGGAATAAAGTGAGCCTTAATGCCCCACTGGGTTTTCACGACTTTTGCATATGTAAAAAAAATATATATTTTTTTCACTAAAATGTGTGTTTCTCCCCAAATTTCACATTTTTGCAAGGGTTAATAGCAGAAAATACCCCCCAAAATTTGTAACCCCATGTCTTCTGAGTATGGAGGTACCCCATAAGTTGACCTGAAGTGCACTATGGGAGAACTATAATACTCAGAAGAGAAGGAGTCATATTTGGCTTTTTGAGAGCAAATTTTGCTCGGGGGGCATGTCGCATTTAGGGAGCCCCTATGGTGCCAGAACAGCAAAAAAAAGCACATGGCATACCATTTTGGAAACTAGACCCCTTGAGGAACGTAACAAGGAATAAAGTGAGCCTTAATGCCCCACTGGGGTTTCACGACTTTTGCATATGTAAAAAAAATATATATTTTTTTCACTAAAATGTGTGTTTCCCCCCAAATTTCACATTTTTGCAAGGGTTAATAGCAGAAAATACCCCCCAAAATTTGTAACCCCATCTCTTCTGAGTATGGAGGTACCCCATAAGTTGACCTGAAGTGCACTATGGGAGAACTATAATGCTCAGAAGAGAAGGAGTCATATTTGGCTTTTTGAGAGCAAATTTTGCTCGGGGGGCATGTCGCATTTAGGGAGCCCCTATGGTGCCAGAACAGCAAAAAAAAACACATGGCATACCATTTTGGAAACTAGACCCCTTGAGGAACGTAACAAGGAATAAAGTGAGCCTTAATGCCCCACTGGGTTTTCACGACTTTTGCATATGTAAAAAAAATATATATTTTTTTCACTAAAATGTGTGTTTCTCCCCAAATTTCACATTTTTGCAAGGGTTAATAGCAGAAAATACCCCCCAAAATTTGTAACCCCATCTCTTCTGAGTATGGAGGTACCCCATAAGTTGACCTGAAGTGCACTATGGGAGAACTATAATGCTCAGAAGAGAAGGAGTCATATTTGGCTTTTTGAGAGCAAATTTTGCTCGGGGGGCATGTCGCATTTAGGGAGCCCCTATGGTGCCAGAACAGCAAAAAAAGCACATGGCATACCATTTTGGAAACTAGACCCCTTGAGGAACGTAACAAGGAATAAAGTGAGCCTTAATGCCCCACTGGGGTTTCACGACTTTTGCATATGTAAAAAAAATATATATTTTTTTCACTAAAATGTGTGTTTCCCCCCAAATTTCACATTTTTGCAAGGGTTAATAGCAGAAAATACCCCCCAAAATTTGTAACCCCATCTCTTCTGAGTATGGAGGTACCCCATAAGTTGACCTGAAGTGCACTATGGGAGAACTATAATGCTCAGAAGAGAAGGAGTCATATTTGGCTTTTTGAGAGCAAATTTTGCTCGGGGGGCATGTCGCATTTAGGGAGCCCCTATGGTGCCAGAACAGCAAAAAAAAGCACATGGCATACCATTTTGGAAACTAGACCCCTTGAGGAACGTAACAAGGAATAAAGTGAGCCTTAATGCCCCACTGGGGTTTCATGACTTTTGCATATGTAAAAAAAAATTAAAAAAATTTCACTAAAATGTGTGTTTCCCCCCAAATTTCACATTTTTGTAAGGGTTAATAGCAGAAAATACACCCCAAAATTTATAACCCCATCTCTTCTGAGTATGGAAGTACCCCATAAGTGGACGTCAAATGCACTACATGAGCGCTACAATGCTCAGAAGAGAAGGAGTCACATTTGCAAATATTGCTGAAATGGGGGGGACATGTCGCATTTAGGAAGCCCCTATGGTGCCAGGACAGCAAAAAATAAACACATGGCATACTATTTTGGAAACTGCACCCCTCAAGGAACATAACAAGGGGTACAGAGAGCCTTAACACCCCACAGGTGTTTGATAAATATTAATGAAGTGGGATGTGAAAATGAAAAATTTGATTTTTTTTTACACTAAAATGCTGGGGTTAACCCAAATTTTTCATTTTTACAAGTGGTAAAAGGAGAAAATGTCATTGTAAATGTGTAAATACATTTCTTTGGAGTAAGTACATACCTCAAGTCTGGGCGTAAACAGCGTGCACACCGGTCTCAGAGGTGCCGGAGATCAGTCAGGGTCCTTGAGCTTTGGCTTTCTCCTATGGAGCCAGAACAGTGGGACCCCCCCTCAAGGGGCATTACATGGGGTAAATAACTGGGGTACACTAAGTAACTAAAATGGGGTACAGTGGGACATAAAATTATAAAACAGATTATGTTCCCAGAATGATGACCCAGAGCACAGCCAAAACAAAAAAATATGCCCGCCCCAAACCCTATACTCTGAATCATCATTCTGGAATGTGATATGTGTGGCCGTCCCTAACTTGTTGCCTCAAATGCGCACCCCGCTCAGGTGGAGAGAGCGCTGCGCATTTGAGGCAACATAAAAAGTCCCCGATGATAGTGACTCAGTGACCCATGACCCATTTTTTATAAAAAAATACCCCCAGAGGTCCTATCAGTTTTAGTTTTTTTTGGGTTAAATATTTTTTTGGGCAATTTAGTGGTTTTATGGGGTTAAAACTTGGAATGTACTCTGGACTTGGTACATTTGGGTCAAATTGTGGAAAATTGAAATGAAGAGGGAAAATTTAGAACTCCATGGAAGTGTGATACTCCCTGAAGCAATCCTTAATGCAGAGGCCCGGATTATCTGGGCAAGTGTCACACTGAGTGGTGGTGTCCTTCCGTATCCCCCTCTTGTAACACACTCTGCATCTTTTCTGGGCTCGTCCCTTCTTTCCAGTGTGGGGGACCTCACCTGGAAAGTGTTGGCCTGGGACGATCCTGGCACCTATTACTTCAGTTCCTTGGGAAGTCCGGCCTGCTCTTTCCCGGTCGCCAAAGATCAGGACCTTTAGGACTTCTTCTTGGAACTGAAGGAATGTCCCTGTGTTGCCAGCGTACTGGGACAGTACAAAAGAGTTGTACATGGCAACCTGTACCATGTAGACCGCAACTTTCTTGTACCATACCCGTGTTTTCCGCATGGCGTTATATGGCTTGAGGACTTGATCAGAAAGATCAACTCCCCCCATATACCGATTGTAGTCCAGAATACAATCGGGCTTGAGGACCGGTGTTGTGGTACCTCGCACAGGGACAGGTGAGCTGCCGTTGCCATGAATAGTGGTCAGCATAAGGACATCCCTCTTATCCTTATACTTGACCAGCAACAGGTTTTCATGGGCAAGGGCACGGGACTCACCCTTGGGAATGGGTGTCTTAACAAAATTTAGAGGGAGGCCTCTCTGGTTTTTCCGCACGGTCCCACAAGCGGACGTGGATCTGGCGGCAAGGGATGTGAAGAGAGGGATGCTGGTATAAAAGTTGTCCACGTACACGTGGTAACCCGTATCCAGCAATGGGTGCACAAGCTCCCAAACGATTTTCCCGCTAACACCCAGAGTGGGGGAACAATCTGGGGGTTCAATACGGGAATCTCGTCCCTCATACACTCTAAACTTGAGAGTGTACCCGGAGGTACTCTCACAAAGTTTATAGAGCTTCACGCCATACCGCGCCCGCTTCGAGGGAATATACTGGCGGAAGATGAGTCTCCCCTTAAAACTGATAAGAGACTCATCAACCGAGAGCTCCCTGAGGGGTACATAGGCCTCCAAAAATTTGGCCCCTAAGTGATCGATGACCGGCCTCACTTTGTAAAGCCGGTCATAGGCGGGATCACCTCGGGGTGGACATGCCGCATTATCTGCATAATGCAGGCATTTCCAAATGGCCTCGAACCGCCTCCGTGCCATGACCATACTGTAAAGCGGGGTCTGGTAGAGGACGTCCCCGCTCCAGTACTGTCTGACACTTGGCTTTTTGACCAGGCCCATATGCAGCAAGAGGCCCCAAAATGTCCTCATTTCTGCTGCATCAATGGCGCACCATTCATTGGACCTGGCCAAAAAAGAATCAGGGTGGTGGGCGATGAACTGCCTGGCGTACAGATTCGTCTGCTCCACCATGTGATTGACAAAACTGTCACTGAAAAAATAACTGAAATAGTCAATTTCAGTGAATCCAGAATTGTCAATCCGGATTCTGGAGTCGCCAACAAACTCCGGAACCCGTGGCTGATAACCCTCTGGGGGTCTCCAGACAGGTTCACCGGAAGGGGGCTCCGGTAAACTTGTCTGGGGGGTCGGACTCCTAGTACGAGCGGCATCACCACTCGCACTAGTGCCGGCCACTGGGCCACTATCATGGGGGGTGCGTGGCCTCGCCTGGCGGCGTCTCCGCCGCCGTGCAGGGGGCTCATCATCACTACTAGATGATGAGGAGGACGATGAAGAACACAGAAATGTTGGATCTTCATCGTCCTCACTGACAGATTCGGAGTCGGAGGCAAGAAAAGCGTATGCCTCCGCTACCGAAAATGCCCGGCGAGCCATCGCCTTTTTTGGTGGTGGTGGTGGGGGGGGGGGGGGCGGTGGCGGGGGGGGAGGGTAGTGTGTGTGTGGGGGGGGGGGTTATGTACTGTGTGTGTGCTTGGTGTATACTATATATAACGGTGTGTGATTAGAAATCACACACCGTTATATGGGGGGGAAAAAATGCTGCAGTCCCCCAAAAAATGGGGGGGCGCTAATGCAGCGCCCTGAACCCCTAATAGGGCCCGGGTCACACTGAAAAACTGCAGAAGACCCTTGGGGACCTATTAGGGGGTCAGGGGGGGGGGATTTTTTTAAAACTTTTTTTAACTTTATTTTTTACTATTTACCCTATCTTTCCCTGGGCTGTATGCTTTCCCTGATCCATGGGGGGCTTCTTTTCTTCTCTGGGGGCTCCGATCTTGGCAGAGGGGGGGTACCGGTCTTCCTCCAGCAGCTCTGACCGCTGACTGAACTCAGCCAGCGGCGGGAGCTGCGGGAAGATGCTGTTAACCCCTCCCCTGCCGGCTGCTATTGGCTGGACGATCGTCCAGCCAATAGCAGCGATCCTGGGGGGGTGGCGAAATCGCCACCTCCCCATAGATACAGTAGGTGATAGGGGGTGTATCATACACCCCCGATCACCTTGTATCTCCGGGTCAGCGGGTCGCACGTGACCCGCATCACCGGAATAGCCGCAAATCGCATGTGTGAATTCACATGCGATTTGCGGCGATCGCCGACATGGGGGGGTCTAGTGACCCCCCTGGGCATT
The DNA here is from genome assembly GCF_029499605.1 of Hyla sarda. Classification (NCBI taxonomy): domain Eukaryota; kingdom Metazoa; phylum Chordata; class Amphibia; order Anura; family Hylidae; genus Hyla; species Hyla sarda. The sequence continues at coordinate 415,522,674 of NC_079190.1, forward strand.
TGCACGGGATGCCTGCTGAATGATTTCAGCAGGCATCCCGGTCCGATCCCCGCCCGGCGCACGGCGGGGACCAGAACTGCCCATGACGTAAATGTACGTCCTTGGTCCTTAAGACCCAGGGTGTCGGGACGTACCGTTACGTCATGGGTCCTGTAGGGGTTAAAAAACGGGCTATAACGTGTTAAAACGGCTATTAGAAAAATTCCACAGACTATAATGGGATTTTCTAACGTCCGTATAGGATTTTGAAACTGCCCTTTTGCTGACGATTTTCTGACGGAAGAATATATATCACCTGTTATAAAATTCTGGTATAAGATAATCAAAACAGTTGTCATGCTTTTAGTCACTCCCTTGCGAAAGAACATTGAAATAACACATATAAAGACAAATGAAAAGTTAACAAAAAAGGAAATTGCGCAATAGATTGTTAATATACAAGGAATATGACATGGCGGCCTTGGAAACTTTACTAGATTGCATCTTTTGAGCACAGTTACAAATAAATCGCTATGCTCAGTTCAGGCCTCCTCCGCCCCTACAGCCTTCCTGTCCATCTCCAAAATTGGTGCATTTTTAACTATTTGCTTCTTTTATCACAAAAAGTAGTAACATGAAAGTTTCCATTGCCCACAATCTCATAATCCGGTATTCCTAATTTTAAACATTCAAAAACAATTGAAGCTTTAAAGGGGTACTCCGGTGCATACATATCTTATCCCCTATGCAAAGGATAGGGGATAAGATGCCTTATCGCGGGAGTCCCGCAGCTGGGGACGCCCGGGATTATGCACGCGGCACCCAGTTTGTAATCAGTCCCCGGAGCGTGTTCGCTCCGGGTCTGATTACGGTCAACCGCAGGGCCGGCGGCGTGTGAAATCACGCCCCCGTGTGACGTCACGCTCCGCCTCTCAATGCAAGCCTACGGGAGGGGGCGTGATAGCTATCATGCCCCCTCCCATAGGTTTGCATTGAGGGGCGGAGCGTGACGTCACACGGGGCGGGGGCGTGACGTCACATGCCCTGCGAGCACGCTCCGGGGACTGATTAAAAAGGGGGTGCCGCGTGCATGATCTCGGGCGTCCCCAGCTGCGGGACTCACGCGATCAGGCATCTTATCCCCTATCCTTTGGATAGGGGAAAAGATGTGTAAGCACCGTAGTACCCCTTTAAGAATATATATCACCTATGTTATAACATTCTGGAACAAGACAATCAAAAACAGTAGTCATGCTTTTACTTAGTCACTCCCTTGTAAAAGAACATTTACATAACACATGTAAAGAAATGTAAAAATTTAAAAAGTTAACAAAAAAAGAAAACTCCACAAAAGATTGTTAATTTACAAGAAATATGACATGGCGGCATTGGAAACTTTACTAGATTACACATTTTGAGCACAAATACATATAAATTGCTATGCTCAGTTCAGTCCTCCTCCCCTACAGAATTCCTGTCCATCTCCAAAATTGGTGTATTTTTAACTATTTGCTTCTTTTATCACAAATAGTAGTAACATGAAAGTTTCCATTGCCCACAATCTTATAATCTGGTATTCCTAAATTTAAACATTCAAAAACAATTGAAGCTTTAAAGCCCCTTTCACACTACATAATTACTCAGAAAATCGGCATTAAAACGGTAGTTACCTAGTCCTATACGGCCGTTGGAAAATCCCATTATAGTCTATGAGATTTTTCTAATAGCCGTTTTAACCCGTTATTTTATGATGGAAGATAGTAATGGGAGAAATAGTTCATGAACTATTTCTCCCGTTACTTTCTTCCGTCACAAATAATGGCCGTTATTAATAACGGGCTATAACGTGTTAAAACGGCTATTAGAAAAATCCCACAGACTATAATGGGATTTTCTAACGTCCGTATAGGATTTTGTAACTGCCCTTTTGCTGACGATTTTCTGACGGAAGAATATATATATCACCTGTTATAAAATTCTGGTATAAGATAATCAAAAAAGTTGTCATGCTTTTAGTCACTCCCTTGCGAAAGAACATTGAAATAACACATATAAAGACAAATGAAAAGTTAACAAAAAAGGAAATTCCACAATAGATTGTTAATATACAAGGAATATGACATGGCGGCCTTGGAAACTTTACTAGATTGCATCTTTTGAGCACAGTTACAAATAAATCGCTATGCTCAGTTCAGGCCTCCTCCGCCCCTACAGCCTTCCTGTCCATCTCCAAAATTGGTGCATTTTTAACTATTTGCTTCTTTTATCACAAATAGTAGTAACATGAACGTTTCCATTGCCCACAATCTCATAATCCGGTATTCCTAATTTTAAACATTCAAAAACAATTGAAGCTTTAAAGGGGTACTCCGGTGCTTACATATCTTATCCCCTATGCAAAGGATAGGGGATAAGATGCCTTATCGCGGGAGTCCCGCAGCTGGGGACGCCCGGGATCATGCAAGCGGCACCCAGTTTGTAATCAGTCCCCGGAGCGTGTTCGCTCCGGGTCTGATTACGGTCGACCGCAGGGCCGGCGGCGTGTGAAATCACGCCCCCGTGTGACGTCACGCTCCGCCTCTCAATGCAAGCCTACGGGAGGGGGCGTGATATCTATCATGCCCCCTACCGTAGGTTTGCATTGAGGGGCGGAGCGTGACGTCACACGGGGGCGGGGGCGTGACGTCACATGCCGCTGGCCCTGCGAGCACGCTCCGGGGACTGATTAAAAAGGGGGTGCCGCGCGCATGATCCCGGGCGTCCCCAGCTGCGGGACTCCCGCGATCAGGCATCTTATCCCCTATCCTTTGGATAGGGGATAAGATGTGTAAGCACCGGAGTACCCCTTTAAGAATATATATCACCTATTTTATAACATTCTGGAACAAGACAATCAAAAACAGTAGTCATGCTTTTACTTAGTCACTCCCTTGTAAAAGAACATTTACATAACACATGTAAAGAAATTAAAAAATTTAAAAAGTTAACAAAAAAAGAAAACTCCACAAAAGATTGTTAATTTACAAGAAATATGACATGGCGGCATTGGAAACTTTACTAGATTACACATTTTGAGCACAAATACATATAAATTGCTATGCTCAGTTCAGTCCTCCTCCCCTACAGAATTCCTGTCCATCTCCAAAATTGGTGTATTTTTAACTATTTGCTTCTTTTATCACAAATAGTAGTAACATGAAAGTTTCCATTGCCCACAATCTCATAATCTGGTATTCCTAAATTTAAACATTCAAAAACAATTGAAGCTTTAAGGCCCCTTTCACACTACACAATTACTCAGAAAATCGGCATTAAAACGGTAGTTACCTAGTCCTATACGGCCGTTGGAAAATCCCATTATAGTCTATGAGATTTTTCTAATAGCCGTTTTAACCCGTTATTTTATGATGCAAGATAGTAATGGGAGAAATAGTTCATGAACTATTTCTCCCGTTACTATCTTCCGTCACAAATAATGGCCATTATTAATAACGGGCTATAACGTGTTAAAACGGCTATTAGAAAAATCCCACAGACTATAATGGGATTTTCTAACGTCCGTATAGGATTTTGTAACTGCCCTTTTGCTGACGATTTTCTGACGGAAGAATATATATCACCTGTTATAAAATTCTGGTATAAGATAATCAAAACAGTTGTCATGTTTTTAGTCACTCCCTTGCGAAAGAACATTGAAATAACACATATAAAGACAAATGAAAAGTTAACAAAAAAGGAAATTCCACAATAGATTGTTAATATACAAGGAATAAGACATGGCGGCCTTGGAAACTTTACTAGATTGCATCTTTTGAGCACAGTTACAAATAAATCGCTATGCTCAGTTCAGGCCTCCTTCGCCCCTACAGCCTTCCTGTCCATCTCCAAAATTTGTGCATTTTTAACTATTTGCTTCTTTTATCACAAATAGTAGTAACATGAAAGTTTCCATTGCCCACAATCTCATAATCCGGTATTCCTAATTTTAAACATTCAAAAACAATTGAAGCTTTAAAGGGGTACTCCGGTGCTTACATATCTTATCGCGTATGCAAAGGATAGGGGATAAAATGCCTTATCGCGGGAGTCCCGCAGCTGGGGACGCCCGGGATCATGCACGCGGCACCCAGTTTGTAATCAGTCCCCGGAGCGTGTTCGCTCCGGGTCTGATTACGGTCGACCGCAGGGCCGGCGGCGTGTGAAATCACGCCCCCGTGTGACGTCACGCTCCACCTCTCATTGCAAGCCTATGGGAGGGGGCGTGATAGCTATCATGCCCCCTCCCGTAGGTTTGCATTGAGGGGCGGAGCGTGACGTCATACGGGGGCGGGGGCGTGACGTCACATGCTGCTGGCCCTGCGAGCACGCTCCGGGGACTGATTAAAATGGGGGTGCCGCTTGCATGATCCCGGGCGTCCCCAGCTGCGGGACTCACGCGATCAGGCATCTTATCCCCTATCCTTTGGATAGGGGATAAGATGTGTAAGCACCGGAGTACCCCTTTAAGAATATATATCACCTATGTTATAACATTCTGGAACAAGACAATCAAAAACAGTAGTCATGCTTTTACTTAGTCACTCCCTTGTAAAAGAACATTTACATAACACATGTAAAGAAATTAAAAAATTTAAAAAGTTAACAAAAAAAGAAAACTCCACAAAAGATTGTTAATTTACAAGAAATATGACATGGCGGCATTGGAAACTTTACTAAATTACACATTTTGAGCACAAATACATATAAATTGCTATGCTCAGTTCAGTCCTCCTCCCCTACAGAATTCCTGTCCATCTCCAAAATTGGTGTATTTTTAACAATTTGCTTCTTTTATCACAAATAGTAGTAACATGAAAGTTTCCATTGCCCACAATCTCATAATCTGGTATTCCTAAATTTAAACATTCAAAAACTATTGAAGCTTTAAGGCCCCTTTCACACTACACAATTACTCAGAAAATCGGCATTAAAACGGTAGTTACCTAGTCCTATACGGCCGTTGGAAAATCCCATTATAGTCTATGAGATTTTTCTAATAGCCGTTTTAACCCGTTATTTTATGATGGAAGATAGTAATGGGAGAAATAGTTCATGAACTATTTCTCCCGTTACTATCTTCCGTCACAAATAATGGCCGTTATTAATAACGGGCTATAACGTGTTAAAACGGCTATTAGAAAAATCCCACAGACTATAATGGGATTTTCTAACGGCCGTATAGGATTTTGTAACTGCCCTTTTGCTGACGATTTTCTGACGGAAGAATATATATCAACTGTTATAAAATTCTGGTATAAGATAATCAAAAAAGTTGTCATGCTTTTAGTCACTCCCTTGCGAAAGAACATTGAAATAACAAATGTAAAGACAAATGAAAAGTTAACAAAAAAGGAAATTCCACAATAGATTGTTAATATACAAGGAATATGACATGGCGGCCTTGGAAACTTTACTAGATTGCATCTTTTGAGCACAGTTACAAATAAATCGCTATGCTCAGTTCAGGCCTCCTCCGCCCCTACAGCCTTCCTGTCCATCTCCAAAATTGGTGCATTTTTAACTATTTGCTTCTTTTATCACAAATAGTAGTAACATGAAAGTTTCCATTGCCCCCAATCTCATAATCCGGTATTCCTAATTTTAAACATTCAAAAACAATTGAAGCTTTAAAGGGGTACTCCGGTGCTTACATATCTTATCCCCTATGCAAAGGATAGGGGATAAGATGCCTTATTGCGGGAGTCCCGCAGCTGGGGACGCCCGGGATCATGCACGCGGCACCCAGTTTGTAATCAGTCCCCGGAGCGTGTTCGCTCCGGGTCTGATTACGGTCGACCGCAGGGCCGGCGGCGTGTGAAATCACACCCCCGTGTGACGTCACGCTCCGCCTCTCAATGCAAGCCTACGGGAGGGGGCGTGATAGCTATCATGCCCCCTCCCGTAGGTTTGCATTGAGGGGCGGAGCGTGACGTCACACGGGGGCGGGGGCGTGACGTCACATGCCTCTGGCCCTGCGAGCACGCTCCGGGGACTGATTAAAAAGGGGGTGCCGCGCGCATGATCCCGGGCGTCCCCAGCTGCGGGACTCCCGCGATCAGGCATCTTATCCCCTATCCTTTGGATAGGGGATAAGATGTGTAAGCACCGGAGTACCCCTTTAAGAATATATATCACCTATGTTATAACATTCTGGAACAAGACAATCAAAAACAGTAGTCATGCTTTTACTTAGTCACTCCCTTGTAAAAGAACATTTACATAACACATGTAAAGAAATGTAAAAATTTAAAAAGTTAACAAAAAAAGAAAACTCCACAAAAGATTGTTAATTTACAAGAAATATGACATGGCGGCATTGGAAACTTTACTAGATTACACATTTTGAGCACAAATACATATAAATTGCTATGCTCAGTTCAGTCCTCCTCCCCTACAGAATTCCTGTCCATCTCCAAAATTGGTGTATTTTTAACTATTTGCTTCTTTTATCACAAATAGTAGTAACATGAAAGTTTCCATTGCCCACAATCTCATAATCTGGTATTCCTAAATTTAAACATTCAAAAACAATTGAAGCTTTAAGGCCCCTTTCACACTACACAATTACTCAGAAAATCGGCATTAAAACGGTAGTTACCTAGTCCTATACGGCCGTTGGAAAATCCCATTATAGTCTATGAGATTTTTCTAATAGCCGTTTTAACCCGTTATTTTATGATGGAAGATAGTAATGGGAGAAATAGTTCATGAACTATTTCTCCCGTTACTATCTTCCGTCACAAATAATGGCCGTTATTAATAACGGGCTATAACGTGTTAAAACGGCTATTAGAAAAATCCCACAGACTATAATGGGATTTTCTAACGTCCGTATAGGATTTTGTAACTGCCCTTTTGCTGACGATTTTCTGACGGAAGAATATATATCACCTGTTATAAAATTCTGGTATAAGATAATCAAAACAGTTGTCATGCTTTTAGTCACTCCCTTGCGAAAGAACATTGAAATAACACATATAAAGACAAATGAAAAGTTAACAAAAAAGGAAATTCCGCAATAGATTGTTAATATACAAGGAATATGACATGGCGGCCTTGGAAACTTTACTAGATTGCATCTTTTGAGCACAGTTACAAATAAATCGCTATGCTCAGTTCAGGCCTCCTCCGCCCCTACAGCCTTCCTGTCCATCTCCAAAATTGGTGCATTTTTAACTATTTGCTTCTTTTATCACAAATAGTAGTAACATGAAAGTATCCATTACCCACAATCTCATAATCCGGTATTCCTAATTTTAAACATTCAAAAACAATTGAAGCTTTAAAGGGGTACTCCGGTGCTTACATATCTTATCCCCTATGCAAAGGATAGGGGATAAGATACCTTATCGCGGGAGTCCCGCAGCTGGGGACGCCCGGGATCATGCACGCGGCACCCAGTTTGTAATCAGTCCCCGGAGCGTGTTCGCTCCGGGTCTGATTACGGTCGACCGCAGGGCCGGCGGCGTGTGAAATCACGCCCCCGTGTGACGTCACGCTCCGCCTCTCAATGCAAGCCTACGGGAGGGGGCGTGATAGCTATCATGCCCCCTCCCGTAGGTTTGCATTGAGGGCCGGAGCGTGACGTCACACGGGGGCGGGGGCGTGACGTCACATGCCTCTGGCCCTGCGAGCACGCTCCGGGGACTGATTAAAAAGGGGGTGCCGCGCGCATGATCCCGGGCGTCCCCAGCTGCGGGACTCCCGCGATCAGGCATCTTATCCCCTATCCTTTGGATAGGGGATAAGATGTGTAAGCACCGGAGTACCCCTTTAAGAATATATATCACCTATGTTATAACATTCTGGAACAAGACAATCAAAAACAGTAGTCATGCTTTTACTTAGTCACTCCCTTGTAAAAGAACATTTACATAACACATGTAAAGAAATGTAAAAATTTAAAAAGTTAACAAAAAAAGAAAACTCCACAAAAGATTGTTAATTTACAAGAAATATGACATGGCGGCATTGGAAACTTTACTAAATTACACATTTTGAGCACAAATACATATAAATTGCTATGCTCAGTTCAGTCCTCCTCCCCTACAGAATTCCTGTCCATCTCCAAAATTGGTGTATTTTTAACTATTTGCTTCTTTTATCACAAATAGTAGTAACATGAAAGTTTCCATTGCCCACAATCTCATAATCTGGTATTCCTAAATTTAAACATTCAAAAACTATTGAAGCTTTAAGGCCCCTTTCACACTACACAATTACTCAGAAAATCGGCATTAAAACGGTAGTTACCTAGTCCTATACGGCCATTGGAAAATCCCATTATAGTCTATGAGATTTTTCTAATAGCCGTTTTAACCCGTTATTTTATGATGGAAGATAGTAATGGGAGAAATAGTTCATGAACTATTTCTCCCGTTACTATCTTCCGTCACAAATAATGGCCGTTATTAATAACGGGCTATAACGTGTTAAAACGGCTATTAGAAAAATCCCACAGACTATAATGGGATTTTCTAACGGCCGTATAGGATTTTGTAACTGCCCTTTTGCTGACGATTTTCTGACGGAAGAATATATATCAACTGTTATTAAATTCTGGTATAAGATAATCAAAAAAGTTGTCATGCTTTTAGTCACTCCCTTGCGAAAGAACATTGAAATAACAAATGTAAAGACAAATGAAAAGTTAACAAAAAAGGAAATTCCACAATAGATTGTTAATATACAAGGAATATGACATGGCGGCCTTGGAAACTTTACTAGATTGCATCTTTTGAGCACAGTTACAAATAAATCGCTATGCTCAGTTCAGGCCTCCTCCGCCCCTACAGCCTTCCTGTCCATCTCCAAAATTGGTGCATTTTTAACTATTTGCTTCTTTTATCACAAATAGTAGTAACATGAAAGTTTCCATTGCCCACAATCTCATAATCCGGTATTCCTAATTTTAAACATTCAAAAACAATTGAAGCTTTAAAGGGGTACTCCGGTGCTTACATATCTTATCCCCTATGCAAAGGATAGGGGATAAGATGCCTTATCGCGGGAGTCCCGCAGCTGGGGACGCCCGGGATCATGCACGCGGCACCCAGTTTGTAATCAGTCCCCGGAGCGTGTTCGCTCCGGGTCTGATTACGGTCGACCGCAGGGCCGGCGGCGTGTGAAATCACACCCCCGTGTGACGTCACGCTCCGCCTCTCAATGCAAGCCTACGGGAGGGGGCGTGATAGCTATCATGCCCCCTCCCGTAGGTTTGCATTGAGGGGCGGAGCGTGACGTCACACGGGGGCGGGGGCGTGACGTCACATGCCTCTGGCCCTGCGAGCACGCTCCGGGGACTGATTAAAAAGGGGGTGCCGCGCGCATGATCCCGGGCGTCCCCAGCTGCGGGACTACCGCGATTAGGCATCTTATCCCCTATCCTTTGCATAGGGGATAAGATGTGTAAGCACCGGAGTACCCCTTTAAGAATATATATCGCCTATGTTATAACATTCTGGAACAAGACAATCAAAAACAGTAGTCATGCTTTTACTTAGTCACTCCCTTGTAAAAGAACATTTACATAACACATGTAAAGAAATGTAAAAATTTAAAAAGTTAACAAAAAAAGAAAACTCCACAAAAGATTGTTAATTTACAAGAAATATGACATGGCGGCATTGGAAACTTTACTAGATTACACATTTTGAGCACAAATACATATAAATTGCTATGCTCAGTTCAGTCCTCCTCCCCTACAGAATTCCTGTCCATCTCCAAAATTGGTGTATTTTTAACTATTTGCTTCTTTTATCACAAATAGTGGTAACATGAAAGTTTCCATTGCCCACAATCTCATAATCTGGTATTCCTAAATTTAAACATTCAAAAACAATTGAAGCTTTAAGGCCCCTTTCACACTACACAATTACTCAGAAAATCGGCATTAAAACGGTAGTTACCTAGTCCTATACGGCCGTTGGAAAATCCCATTATAGTCTATGAGATTTTTCTAATAGCCGTTTTAACCCGTTATTTTATGATGGAAGATAGTAATGGGAGAAATAGTTCATGAACTATTTCTCCCGTTACTATCTTCCGTCACAAATAATGGCCGTTATTAATAACGGGCTATAACGTGTTAAAACGGCTATTAGAAAAATCCCACAGACTATAATGGGATTTTCTAATGTCAGTATAGGATTTTGTAACTGCCCTTTTGCTGACGATTTTCTGACGGAAGAATATATATCACCTGTTATAAAATTCTGGTATAAGATAATCAAAACAGTTGTCATGCTTTTAGTCACTCCCTTGCGAAAGAACATTGAAATAACACATATAAAGACAAATGAAAAGTTAACAAAAAAGGAAATTCCGCAATAGATTGTTAATATACAAGGAATATGACATGGCGGCCTTGGAAACTTTACTAGATTGCATCTTTTGAGCACAGTTACAAATAAATCGCTATGCTCAGTTCAGGCCTCCTCCGCCCCTACAGCCGTCCTGTCCATCTCCAAAATTGGTGCATTTTTAACTATTTGCTTCTTTTATCACAAATAGTAGTAACATGAAAGTATCCATTACCCACAATCTCATAATCCGGTATTCCTAATTTTAAACATTCAAAAACAATTGAAGCTTTAAAGGGGTACTTCGGTGCTTACATAACTTATCCCCTATGCAAAGGATAGGGGATAAGATGCCTTATCGCGGGAGTCCCGCAGCTGGGGACGCCCGGGATCATGCACGCGGCACCCAGTTTGTAATCAGTCCCCGGAGCGTGTTCGCTCCGGGTCTGATTACGGTCGACCGCAGGGCCGGCGGCGTGTGAAATCACACCCCCGTGTGACGTCACGCTCCGCCTCTCAATGCAAGCCTACGGGAGGGGGCGTGATAGCTATCATGCCCCCTCCCGTAGGTTTGAATTGAGGGGCGGAGCGTGACGTCACACGGGGGCGGGGGCGTGACGTCACATGCCTCTGGCCCTGCGAGCACGCTCCGGGGACTGATTAAAAAGGGGGTGCCGCGCGCATGATCCCGGGCGTCCCCAGCTGCGGGACTCCCGCGATCAGGCATCTTATCCCCTATCCTTTGGATAGGGGATAAGATGTGTAAGCACCGGAGTACCCCTTTAAGAATATATATCACCTATGTTATAACATTCTGGAACAAGACAATCAAAAACAGTAGTCATGCTTTTACTTAGTCACTCCCTTGTAAAAGAACATTTACATAACACATGTAAAGAAATGTAAAAATTTAAAAAGTTAACAAAAAAAGAAAACTCCACAAAAGATTGTTAATTTACAAGAAATATGACATGGCGGCATTGGAAACTTTACTAGATTACACATTTTGAGCACAAATACATATAAATTGCTATGCTCAGTTCAGTCCTCCTCCCCTACAGAATTCCTGTCCATCTCCAAAATTGGTGTATTTTTAACTATTTGCTTCTTTTATCACAAATAGTAGTAACATGAAAGTTTCCATTGCCCACAATCTCATAATCTGGTATTCCTAAATTTAAACATTCAAAAACAATTGAAGCTTTAAGGCCCCTTTCACACTACACAATTACTCAGAAAATCGGCATTAAAACGGTAGTTACCTAGTCCTATACGGCCATTGGAAAATCCCATTATAGTCTATGAGATTTTTCTAATAGCCGTTTTAACCCGTTATTTTATGATGGAAGATAGTAATGGGAGAAATAGTTCATGAACTATTTCTCCCGTTACTATCTTCCGTCACAAATAATGGCCGTTATTAATAACGGGCTATAACGTGTTAAAACGGCTATTAGAAAAATCCCACAGACTATAATGGGATTTTCTAACGTCCGTATAGGATTTTGTAACTGCCCTTTTGCTGACGATTTTCTGACGGAAGAATATATATCACCTGTTATAAAATTCTGGTATAAGATAATCAAAACAGTTGTCATGTTTTTAGTCACTCCCTTGCGAAAGAACATTGAAATAACACATATAAAGACAAATGAAAAGTTAACAAAAAAGGAAATTCCACAATAGATTGTTAATATACAAAGAATAAGACATGGAGGCCTTGGAAACTTTACTAGATTGCATCTTTTGAGCACAGTTACAAATAAATCGCTATGCTCAGTTCAGGCCTCCTCCGCCCCTACAGCCTTCCTGTCCATCTCCAAAATTGGTGCATTTTTAACTATTTGCTTCTTTTATCACAAATAGAAGTAACATGAAAGTTTCCATTGCCCACAATCTCATAATCCGGTATTCCTAATTTTAAACATTCAAAAACAATTGAAGCTTTAAAGGGGTACTCCGGTGCTTACATATCTTATCCCCTATGCAAAGGATAGGGGATAAGATGCCTTATCGCGGGAGTCCCGCAGCTGGGGACGCCCGGGATCATGCACGCGGCATCCAGTTTGTAATCAGTCCCCGGAGCGTGTTCGCTCCGGGTCTGATTACGGTCGACCGCAGGGCCGGCGGCGTGTGAAATCACGCCCCCGTGTGACGTCACGCTCCACCTCTCAATGCAAGCCTACGGGAGGGGGCGTGATAGCTATCATGCCCCCTCCCATAGGTTTGCATTGAGGGGCGGAGCGTGACGTCATACGGGGGCGGGGGCGTGACGTCACATGCCGCTGGCCCTGCGAGCACGCTCCGGGGACTGATTAAAAAGGGGGTGCCGCGTGCATGATCTCGGGCGTCCCCAGCTGCGGGACTCCCGCGATCAGGCATCTTATTCCCTATCCTTTGGATAGGGGATAAGATGTGTAAGCACCGTAGTACCCCTTTAAGAATATATATCACCTATGTTATAACATTCTGGAACAAGATAATCAAAAACAGTAGTCATGCTTTTACTTAGTCACTCCCTTGTAAAAGAACATTTACATAACACATGTAAAGAAATGTAAAAATTTAAAAAGTTAACAAAAAAAGAAAACTCCACAAAAGATTGTTAATTTACAAGAAATATGACATGGCGGCATTGGAAACTTTACTAGATTACACATTTTGAGCACAAATACATATAAATTGCTATGCTCAGTTCAGTCCTCCTCCCCTACAGAATTCCTGTCCATCTCCAAAATTGGTGTATTTTTAACTATTTGCTTCTTTTATCACAAATAGTAGTAACATGAAAGTTTCCATTGCCCACAATCTCATAATCTGGTATTCCTAAATTTAAACATTCAAAAACAATTGAAGCTTTAAGGCCCCTTTCACACTACATAATTACTCAGAAAATCGGCATTAAAACAGTAGTTACCTAGTCCTATACGGCCGTTGGAAAATCCCATTATAGTCTATGAGATTTTTCTAATAGCCGTTTTAACCCGTTATTTTATGATGGAAGATAGTAATGGGAGAAATAGTTCATGAACTATTTCTCCCGTTACTTTCTTCCGTCACAAATAATGGCCGTTATTAACCACGGGCTATAACGTGTTAAAACGGCTATTAGAAAAATCCCACAGACTATAATGGGATTTTCTAACGTCCGTATAGGATTTTGTAACTGCCCTTTTGCTGACGATTTTCTGATGGAAGAATATATATATCACCTGTTATAAAATTCTGGTATAAGATAATCAAAAAAGTTGTCATGCTTTTAGTCACTCCCTTGCGAAAGAACATTGAAATAACACATTTAAAGACAAATGAAAAGTTAACAAAAAAGGAAATTCCACAATAGATTGTTAATATACAAGGAATATGACATGGCGGCCTTGGAAACTTTACTAGATTGCATCTTTTGAGCACAGTTACAAATAAATCGCTATGCTCAGTTCAGGCCTCCTCCGCCCCTACAGCCTTCCTGTCCATCTCCAAAATTGGTGCATTTTTAACTATTTGCTTCTTTTATCACAAATAGTAGTAACATGAACGTTTCCATTGCCCACAATCTCATAATCCGGTATTCCTAATTTTAAACATTCAAAAACAATTGAAGCTTTAAAGGGGTACTCCGGTGCTTACATATCTTATCCCCTATGCAAAGGATAGGGGATAAGATGCCTTATCGCGGGAGTCCCGCAGCTGTGGACGCCCCGGATCATGCAAGCGGCACCCAGTTTGTAATCAGTCCCCGGAGCGTGTTCGCTCCGGGTCTGATTACGGTTGACCGCAGGGCCGGCGGCGTGTGAAATCACGCCCCCGTGTGACGTCACGCTCCGCCTCTCAATGCAAGCCTACGGGAGGGGGCGTGATATCTATCATGCCCCCTCCCGTAGGTTTGCATTGAGGGGCGGAGCGTGACGTCACACGGGGGCGGGGGCGCGACGTCACATGCCGCTGGCCCTGCGAGCACGCTCCGGGGACTGATTAAAAAGGGGGTGCCGCGCGCATGATCCCGGGCGTCCCCAGCTGCGGGACTCCCGCGATCAGGCATCTTATCCCTATCCTTTGGATAGGGGATAAGATGTGTAAGCACCGGAGTACCCCTTTAAGAATAGATATCACCTATGTTATAACATTCTGGAACAAGACAATCAAAAACAGTAGTCGTGCTTTTACTTAGTCACTCCCTTGTAAAAGAACATTTACATAACACATGTAAAGAAATGTAAAAATTTAAAAAGTTAACAAAAAAAGAAAACTCCACAAAAGATTGTTAATTTACAAGAAATATGACATGGCGGCATTGGAAACTTTACTAGATTACACATTTTGAGCACAAATACATATAAATTGCTATGCTCAGTTTAGTCCTCCTCCCCTACAGAATTCCTGTCCATCTCCAAAATTGGTGTATTTTTAACTATTTGCTTCTTTTATCACAAATAGTAGTAACATGAAAGTTTCCATTGCCCACAATCTCATAATCTGGTATTCCTAAATTTAAACATTCAAAAACAATTGAAGCTTTAAGGCCCCTTTCACACTACACAATTACTCAGAAAATCGGCATTAAAACGGTAGTTACCTAGTCCTATACGGCCGTTGGAAAATCCCATTATAGTCTATGAGATTTTTCTAATAGCCGTTTTAACCCGTTATTTTATGATGGAAGATAGTAATGGGAGAAATAGTTCATGAACTATTTCTCCCGTTACTATCTTCCGTCACAAATAATGGCCGTTATTAATAATGGGCTATAACGTGTTAAAACGGCTATTAGAAAAATCCAACAGACTATAATGGGATTTTCTAACGTCCGTATAGGATTTTGTAACTGCCCTTTTGCTGACGATTTTCTGACGGAAGAATATATATCACCTGTTATAAAATTCTGGTATAAGATAATCAAAACAGTTGTCATGTTTTTAGTAACTCCCTTGCGAAAGAACATTGAAATAACACATATAAAGACAAATGAAAAGTTAACAAAAAAGGAAATTCCACAATAGATTGTTAATATACAAGGAATAAGACATGGCGGCCTTGGAAACTTTACTAGATTGCATCTTTTGAGCACAGTTACAAATAAATCGCTATGCTCAGTTCAGGCCTCCTCCGCCCCTACAGCCTTCCTGTCCATCTCCAAAATTGGTGCATTTTTAACTATTTGCTTCTTTTATCACAAATAGAAGTAACATGAAAGTTTCCATTGCCCACAATCTCATAATCCGGTATTCCTAATTTTAAACATTCAAAAACAATTGAAGCTTTAAAGGGGTACTCCGGTGCTTACATATCTTATCCCCTATGCAAAGGATAGGGGATAAGATGCCTTATCGCGGGAGTCCCGCAGCTGGGGACGCCCGGGATCATGCACGCGGCATCCAGTTTGTAATCAGTCCCCGGAGCGTGTTCGCTCCGGGTCTGATTACGGTCGACCGCAGGGCCGGCGGCGTGTGAAATCACGCCCCCGTGTGACGTCACGCTCCACCTCTCAATGCAAGCCTACGGGAGGGGGCGTGATAGCTATCATGCCCCCTCCCATAGGTTTGCATTGAGGGGCGGAGCGTGACGTCATACGGGGGCGGGGGCGTGACGTCACATGCCGCTGGCCCTGCGAGCACGCTCCGGGGACTGATTAAAAAGGGGGTGCCGCGTGCATGATCTCGGGCGTCCCCAGCTGCGGGACTCCCGCGATCAGGCATCTTATTCCCTATCCTTTGGATAGGGGATAAGATGTGTAAGCACCGTAGTACCCCTTTAAGAATATATATCACCTATGTTATAACATTCTGGAACAAGATAATCAAAAACAGTAGTCATGCTTTTACTTAGTCACTCCCTTGTAAAAGAACATTTACATAACACATGTAAAGAAATGTAAAAATTTTAAAAGTTAACAAAAAAAGAAAACTCCACAAAAGATTGTTAATTTACAAGAAATATGACATGGCGGCATTGGAAACTTTACTAGATTACACATTTTGAGCACAAATACATATAAATTGCTATGCTCAGTTCAGTCCTCCTCCCCTACAGAATTCCTGTCCATCTCCAAAATTGGTGTATTTTTAACTATTTGCTTCTTTTATCACAAATAGTAGTAACATGAAAGTTTCCATTGCCCACAATCTCATAATCTGGTATTCCTAAATTTAAACATTCAAAAACAATTGAAGCTTTAAGGCCCCTTTCACACTACACAATTACTCAGAAAATCGGCATTAAAACGGTAGTTACCTAGTCCTATACGGCCGTTGGAAAATCCCATTATAGTCTATGAGATTTTTCTAATAGCCGTTTTAACCCGTTATTTTATGATGGAAGATAGTAATGGGAGAAATAGTTCATGAACTATTTCTCCCGTTACTTTCTTTCGTCACAAATAATGGCCGTTATTAATAACGGGCTATAACGTGTTAAAACGGCTATTAGAAAAATCCCACAGACTATAATGGGATTTTCTAACGTCCGTATAGGATTTTGTAACTGCCCTTTTGCTGACGATTTTCTGACGGAAGAATATATATATCACCTGTTATAAAATTCTGGTATAAGATAATCAAAAAAGTTGTCATGCTTTTAGTCACTCCCTTGCGAAAGAACATTGAAATAACACATATAAAGACAAATGAAAAGTTAACAAAAAAGGAAATTCCACAATAGATTGTTAATATACAAGGAATATGACATGGCGGCCTTGGAAACTTTACTAGATTGCATCTTTTGAGCACAGTTACAAATAAATCGCTATGCTCAGTTCAGGCCTCCTCCGCCCCTACAGCCTTCCTGTCCATCTCCAAAATTGGTGCATTTTTAACTATTTGCTTATTTTATCACAAATAGTAGTAACATGAACGTTTCCATTGCCCACAATCTCATAATCCGGTATTCCTAATTTTAAACATTCAAAAACAATTGAAGCTTTAAAGGGGTACATCGGTGCTTACATATCTTATCCCCTATGCAAAGGATAGGGGATAAGATGCCTTATCGCGGGAGTCCCGCAGCTGGGGACGCCCGGGATCATGCAAGCGGCACCCAGTTTGTAATCAGTCCCCGGAGCGTGTTCGCTCCGGGTCTGATTACGGTTGACCGCAGGGCCGGCGGCGTGTGAAATCACGCCCCCGTGTGACGTCACGCTCCGCCTCTCAATGCAAGCCTACGGGAGGGGTCGTGATATCTATCATGCCCCCTCCCGTAGGTTTGCATTGAGGGGCGGAGCGTGACGTCACACGGGGGCGGGGGGCGCGACGTCACATGCCGCTGGCCCTGCGAGCACGCTCCGGGGACTGATTAAAAAGGGGGTGCCGCGCGCATGATCCCGGGCGTCCCCAGCTGCGGGACTCCCGCGATCAGGCATCTTATCCCCTATCCTTTGGATAGGGGATAAGATGTGTAAGCACCGGAGTACCCCTTTAAGAATATATATCACCTATGTTATAACATTCTGGAACAAGACAATCAAAAACAGTAGTCATGCTTTTACTTAGTCACTCCCTTGTAAAAGAACATTTACATAACACATGTAAAGAAATGTAAAAATTTAAAAAGTTAACAAAAAAAGAAAACTCCACAAAAGATTGTTAATTTACAAGAAATATGACATGGCGGCATTGGAAACTTTACTAGATTACACATTTTGAGCACAAATACATATAAATTGCTATGCTCAGTTCAGTCCTCCTCCCCTACAGAATTCCTGTCCATCTCCAAAATTGGTGTATTTTTAACTATTTGCTTCTTTTATCACAAATAGTAGTAACATGAAAGTTTCCATTGCCCACAATCTCATAATCTGGTATTCCTAAATTTAAACATTCAAAAACAATTGAAGCTTTAAGGCCCCTTTCACACTACACAATTACTCAGAAAATCGGCATTAAAACGGTAGTTACCTAGTCCTATACGGCCGTTGGAAAATCCCATTATAGTCTATGAGATTTTTCTAATAGCCGTTTTAACCCGTTATTTTATGATGGAAGATAGTAATGGGAGAAATAGTTCATGAACTATTTCTCCCGTTACTTTCTTTCGTCACAAATAATGGCCGTTATTAATAACGGGCTATAACGTGTTAAAACGGCTATTAGAAAAATCCCACAAACTATAATGGGATTTTCTAACGTCCGTATAGGATTTTGTAACTGCCCTTTTGCTGACGATTTTCTGACGGAAGAATATATATATCACCTGTTATAAAATTCTGGTATAAGATAATCAAAAAAGTTGTCATGCTTTTAGTCACTCCCTTGCGAAAGAACATTGAAATAACACATATAAAGACAAATGAAAAGTTAACAAAAAAGGAAATTCCACAATAGATTGTTAATATACAAGGAATATGACATGGCGGCCTTGGAAACTTTACTAGATTGCATCTTTTGAGCACAGTTACAAATAAATCGCTATGCTCAGTTCAGGCCTCCTCCGCCCCTACAGCCTTCCTGTCCATCTCCAAAATTGGTGCATTTTTAACTATTTGCTTATTTTATCACAAATAGTAGTAACATGAACGTTTCCATTGCCCACAATCTCATAATCCGGTATTCCTAATTTTAAACATTCAAAAACAATTGAAGCTTTAAAGGGGTACACCGGTGCTTACATATCTTATCCCCTATGCAAAGGATAGGGGATAAGATGCCTTATCGCGGGAGTCCCGCAGCTGGGGACGCCCGGGATCATGCAAGCGGCACCCAGTTTGTAATCAGTCCCCGGAGCGTGTTCGCTCCGGGTCTGATTACGGTTGACCGCAGGGCCGGCGGCGTGTGAAATCACGCCCCCGTGTGACGTCACGCTCCGCCTCTCAATGCAAGCCTACGGGAGGGGTCGTGATATCTATCATGCCCCCTCCCGTAGGTTTGCATTGAGGGGCGGAGCGTGACGTCACACGGGGGCGGGGGCGCGACGTCACATGCCGCTGGCCCTGCGAGCACGCTCCGGGGACTGATTAAAAAGGGGGTGCCGCGCGCATGATCCCGGGCGTCCCCAGCTGCGGGACTCCCGCGATCAGGCATCTTATCCCCTATCCTTTGGATAGGGGATAAGATGTGTAAGCACCGGAGTACCCCTTTAAGAATATATATCACCTATGTTATAACATTCTGGAACAAGACAATCAAAAACAGTAGTCATGCTTTTACTTAGTCACTCCCTTGTAAAAGAACATTTACATAACACATGTAAAGAAATGTAAAAATTTAAAAAGTTAACAAAAAAAGAAAACTCCACAAAAGATTGTTAATTTACAAGAAATATGACATGGCGGCATTGGAAACTTTACTAGATTACACATTTTGAGCACAAATACATATAAATTGCTATGCTCAGTTTAGTCCTCCTCCCCTACAGAATTCCTGTCCATCTCCAAAATTGGTGTATTTTTAACTATTTGCTTCTTTTATCACAAATAGTAGTAACATGAAAGTTTCCATTGCCCACAATCTCATAATCTGGTATTCCTAAATTTAAACATTCAAAAACAATTGAAGCTTTAAGGCCCCTTTCACACTACACAATTACTCAGAAAATCGGCATTAAAACGGTAGTTACCTAGTCCTATACGGCAGTTGGAAAATCTCATTATAGTCTATGAGATTTTTCTAATAGTCGTTTTAACCCGTTATTTTATGATGGAAGATAGTAATGGGAGAAATAGTTCATGAACTATTTCTCCCGTTACTATCTTCCGTCACAAATAATGGCCGTTATTAATAACGGGCTATAACGTGTTAAAACGGCTATTAGAAAAATCCCACAGACTATAATGGGATTTTCTAACGTCCGTATAGGATTTTGTAACTGCCCTTTTGCTGACGATTTTCTGACAGAAGAATATATATCACCTGTTATAAAATTCTGGTATAAGATAATCAAAACAGTTGTCATGTTGTTAGTCACTCCCTTGCGAAAGAACATTGAAATAACACATATAAAGACAAATGAAAAGTTAACAAAAAAGGAAATTCCACAATAGATTGTTAATATACAAGGAATAAGACATGGCGGCCTTGGAAACTTTACTAGATTGCATCTTTTGAGCACAGTTACAAATAAATCGCTATGCTCAGTTCAGGCCTCCTCCGCCCCTACAGCCTTCCTGTCCATCTCCAAAATTGGTGCATTTTTAACTATTTGCTTCTTTTATCACAAATAGTAGTAACATGAAAGTTTCCATTGCCCACAATCTCATAATCCGGTATTCCTAATTTTAAACATTCAAAAACAATTGAAGCTTTAAAGGGGTACTCCGGTGCTTACATATCTTATCGCGTATGCAAAGGATAGGGGATAAAATGCCTTATCGCGGGAGTCCCGCAGCTGGGGATGCCCGGGATCATGCACGCGGCACCCAGTTTGTAATCAGTCCCCGGAGCGTGTTCGCTCCGGGTCTGATTACGGTCGACCGCAGGGCCGGCGGCGTGTGAAATCACGCCCCCGTGTGACGTCACGCTCCACCTCTCATTGCAAGCCTATGGGAGGGGGCGTGATAGCTATCATGCCCCCTCCCGTAGGTTTGCATTGAGGGGCGGAGCGTGACGTCACACGGGGGCGGGGGCGCGACGTCACATGCCGCTGGCCCTGCGAGCACGCTCCGGGGACTGATTAAAAAGGGGGTGCCGCGCGCATGATCCCGGGCGTCCCCAGCTGCGGGACTCCCGCGATCAGGCATCTTATCCCCTATCCTTTGGATAGGGGATAAGATGTGTAAGCACCGGAGTACCCCTTTAAGAATAGATATCACCTATGTTATAACATTCTGGAACAAGACAATCAAAAACAGTAGTCGTGCTTTTACTTAGTCACTCCCTTGTAAAAGAACATTTACATAACACATGTAAAGAAATGTAAAAATTTAAAAAGTTAACAAAAAAAGAAAACTCCACAAAAGATTGTTAATTTACAAGAAATATGACATGGCGGCATTGGAAACTTTACTAGATTACACATTTTGAGCACAAATACATATAAATTGCTATGCTCAGTTTAGTCCTCCTCCCCTACAGAATTCCTGTCCATCTCCAAAATTGGTGTATTTTTAACTATTTGCTTCTTTTATCACAAATAGTAGTAACATGAAAGTTTCCATTGCCCACAATCTCATAATCTGGTATTCCTAAATTTAAACATTCAAAAACAATTGAAGCTTTAAGGCCCCTTTCACACTACACAATTACTCAGAAAATCGGCATTAAAACGGTAGTTACCTAGTCCTATACGGCCGTTGGAAAATCCCATTATAGTCTATGAGATTTTTCTAATAGCCGTTTTAACCCGTTATTTTATGATGGAAGATAGTAATGGGAGAAATAGTTCATGAACTATTTCTCCCGTTACTATCTTCCGTCACAAATAATGGCCGTTATTAATAATGGGCTATAACGTGTTAAAACGGCTATTAGAAAAATCCCACAGACTATAATGGGATTTTCTAACGTCCGTATAGGATTTTGTAACTGCCCTTTTGCTGACGATTTTCTGACGGAAGAATATATATCACCTGTTATAAAATTCTGGTATAAGATAATCAAAACAGTTGTCATGTTTTTAGTAACTCCCTTGCGAAAGAACATTGAAATAACACATATAAAGACAAATGAAAAGTTAACAAAAAAGGAAATTCCACAATAGATTGTTAATATACAAGGAATAAGACATGGCGGCCTTGGAAACTTTACTAGATTGCATCTTTTGAGCACAGTTACAAATAAATCGCTATGCTCAGTTCAGGCCTCCTCCGCCCCTACAGCCTTCCTGTCCATCTCCAAAATTGGTGCATTTTTAACTATTTGCTTCTTTTATCACAAATAGTAGTAACATGAAAGTTTCCATTGCCCACAATCTCATAATCCGGTATTCCTAATTTTAAACATTCAAAAACAATTGAACCTTTAAAGGGGTACTCCGGTGCTTACATATCTTATCCCCTATGCAAAGGATAGGGGATAAGATGCCTTATCGCGGGAGTCCCGCAGCTGGGGACGCCCGGGATCATGCAAGCGGCACCCAGTTTGTAATCAGGCCCCGGAGCGTGTTCGCTCCGGGTCTGATTACGGTCGACCGCAGGCCCGGCGGCGTGTGAAATCACGCCCCCGTGTGACGTCACGCTCCACCTCTCAATGCAAGCCTACGGGAGGGGGCGTGATAGCTATCATGCCCCCTCCCGTAGGTTTGCATTGTGGGGCGGAGCGTGACGTCATACGGGGGCGGGGGCGTGACGTCACATGCCGCTGGCCCTGCGAGCACGCTCTGGGGACTGATTAAAAAGGGGGTGCCGCATGCATGATCTCGGGCGTCCCCAGCTGCGGGACTCACACGATCAGGCATCTTATCCCCTATCCTTTGGATAGGGGATAAGATGTGTAAGCACCGGAGTACCCCTTTAAGAATATATATCACCTATGTTATAACATTCTGGAACAAGACAATCAAAAACAGTAGTCATGCTTTTACTTAGTCACTCCCTTGTAAAAGAACATTTACATAACACATGTAAAGAAATGTAAAAATTTAAAAAGTTAACAAAAAAAGAAAACTCCACAAAAGATTGTTAATTTACAAGAAATATGACATGGCGGCATTGGAAACTTTACTAGATTACACATTTTGAGCACAAATACATATAAATTGCTATGCTCAGTTTAGTCCTCCTCCCCTACAGAATTCCTGTCCATCTCCAAAATTGGTGTATTTTTAACTATTTGCTTCTTTTATCACAAATAGTAGTAACATGAAAGTTTCCATTGCCCACAATCTCATAATCTGGTATTCCTAAATTTAAACATTCAAAAACAATTGAAGCTTTAAGGCCCCTTTCACACTACACAATTACTCAGAAAATCGGCATTAAAACGGTAGTTACCTAGTCCTATACGGCAGTTGGAAAATCCCATTATAGTCTATGAGATTTTTCTAATAGCCGTTTTAACCCGTTATTTTATGATGGAAGATAGTAATGGGAGAAATAGTTCATGAACTATTTCTCCCGTTACTATCTTCCGTCACAAATAATGGCCGTTATTAATAACGGGCTATAACGTGTTAAAACGGCTATTAGAAAAATCCCACAGACTATAATGGGATTTTCTAACGTCCGTATAGGATTTTGTAACTGCCCTTTTGCTGACGATTTTCTGACGGAAGAATATATATCACCTGTTATAAAATTCTGGTATAAGATAATCAAAACAGTTGTCATGTTTTTAGTCACTCCCTTGCGAAAGAACATTGAAATAACACATATAAAGACAAATGAAAAGTTAACAAAAAAGGAAATTCCACAATAGATTGTTAATATACAAGGAATAAGACATGGCGGCCTTGGAAACTTTACTAGATTGCATCTTTTGAGCACAGTTACAAATAAATCGCTATGCTCAGTTCAGGCCTCCTCCGCCCCTACAGCCTTCCTGTCCATCTCCAAAATTGGTGCATTTTTAACTATTTGCTTCTTTTATCACAAATAGTAGTAACATGAAAGTTTCCATTGCCCACAATCTCATAATCCGGTATTCCTAATTTTAAACATTCAAAAACAATTGAAGCTTTAAAGGGGTACTCCGGTGCTTACATATCTTATCGCGTATGGAAAGGATAGGGGATAAAATGCCTTATCGCGGGAGTCCCGCAGCTGGGGACGCCCGGGATCATGCACGCGGCACCCAGTTTGTAATCAGTCCCCGGAGCGTGTTCGCTCCGGGTCTGATTACGGTCGACCGCAGGGCCGGCGGCGTGTGAAATCACGCCCCCGTGTGACGTCACGCTCCACCTCTCATTCCAAGCCTATGGGAGGGGGCGTGATAGCTATCATGCCCCCTCCCGTAGGTTTGCATTGAGGGGCGGAGCGTGACGTCATACGGGGGCGGGGGCGTGACGTCACATGCTGCTGGCCCTGCGAGCACGCTCCGGGGACTGATTAAAATGGGGGTGCCGCTTGCATGATCCCGGGCGTCCCCAGCTGCGGGACTCACGCGATCAGGCATCTTATCCCCTATCCTTTGGATAGGGGATAAGATGTGTAAGCACCGGAGTACC
The DNA here is from genome assembly GCF_029499605.1 of Hyla sarda. Lineage (NCBI taxonomy): Eukaryota > Metazoa > Chordata > Amphibia > Anura > Hylidae > Hyla > Hyla sarda. Next base: position 415,547,018 of record NC_079190.1, read on the forward strand.
CCTTTAAGAATATATATCACCTATGTTATAACATTCTGGAACAAGACAATCAAAAACAGTAGTCATGCTTTTACTTAGTCACTCCCTTGTAAAAGAACATTTACATAACACATGTAAAGAAATTTAAAAATTTAAAAAGTTAACAAAAAAAGAAAACTCCACAAAAGATTGTTAATTTACAAGAAATATGACATGGTGGCATTGGAAACTTTACTAGATTACACATTTTGAGCACAAATACATATAAATTGCTATGCTCAGTTCAGTCCTCCTCCCCTACAGAATTCCTGTCCATCTCCAAAATTGGTGTATTTTTAACTATTTGCTTCTTTTATCACAAATAGTAGTAACATGAAAGTTTCCATTGCCCACAATCTCATAATCTGGTATTCCTAAATTTAAACATTCAAAAACAATTGAAGCTTTAAGGCCCCTTTCACACTACACAATTACTCAGAAAATCGGCATTAAAACGGTAGTTACCTAGTCCTATACGGCCGTTGGAAAATCCCATTATAGTCTATGAGATTTTTCTAATAGCCGTTTTAACCCGTTATTTTATGATGGAAGATAGTAATGGGAGAAATAGTTCATGAACTATTTCTCCCGTTACTATCTTCCGTCACAAATAATGGCCGTTATTAATAATGGGCTATAACGTGTTAAAACGGCTATTAGAAAAATCCCACAGACTATAATGGGATTTTCTAACGTCCGTATAGGATTTTGTAACTGCCCTTTTGCTGACGATTTTCTGACGGAAGAATATATATCACCTGTTATAAAATTCTGGTATAAGATAATCAAAACAGTTGTCATGTTTTTAGTAACTCCCTTGCGAAAGAACATTGAAATAACACATATAAAGACAAATGAAAAGTTAACAAAAAAGGAAATTCCACAATAGATTGTTAATATACAAGGAATAAGACATGGCGGCCTTGGAAACTTTACTAGATTGCATCTTTTGAGCACAGTTACAAATAAATCGCTATGCTCAGTTCAGGCCTCCTCCGCCCCTACAGCCTTCCTGTCCATCTCCAAAATTGGTGCATTTTTAACTATTTGCTTCTTTTATCACAAATAGTAGTAACATGAAAGTTTCCATTGCCCACAATCTCATAATCCGGTATTCCTAATTTTAAACATTCAAAAACAATTGAAGCTTTAAAGGGGTACTCCGGTGCTTACATGTCTTTTCGCGTATGCAAAGGATAGGGGATAAAATGCCTTATCGCGGGAGACCCGCAGCTGGGGACGCCCGGGATCATGCACGCGGCACCCAGTTTGTAATCAGTCCCCGGAGCGTGTTCGCTCCGGGTCTGATTACGGTCGACCGCAGGGCCGGCGGCGTGTGAAACCACGCCCCCGTGTGACGTCACGCTCCACCTCTCATTGCAAGCCTATGGGAGGGGGCGTGATAGCTATCATGCCCCCTCCCGTAGGTTTGCATTGAGGGGCGGAGCGTGACGTCATACGGGGGCGGGGGCGTGACGTCACATGCTGCTGGCCCTGCGAGCACGCTCCGGGGACTGATTAAAATGGGGGTGCCGCTTGCATGATCCCGGGCGTCCCCAGCTGCGGGACTCACGCGATCAGGCATCTTATCCCCTATCCTTTGGATAGGGGATAAGATGTGTAAGCACCGGAGTACCCCTTTAAGAATATATATCACCTATGTTATAACATTCTGGAACAAGACAATCAAAAACAGTAGTCATGCTTTTACTTAGTCACTCCCTTGTAAAAGAACATTTACATAACACATGTAAAGAAATGTAAAAATTTAAAAAGTTAACAAAAAAAGAAAACTCCACAAAAGATTGTTAATTTACAAGAAATATGACATGGCGGCATTGGAAACTTTACTAGATTACACATTTTGAGCACAAATACATATAAATTGCTATGCTCAGTTCAGTCCTCCTCCCCTACAGAATTCCTGTCCATCTCCAAAATTGGTGTATTTTTAACTATTTGCTTCTTTTATCACAAATAGTAGTAACATGAAAGTTTCCATTGCCCACAATCTCATAATCTGGTATTCCTAAATTTAAACATTCAAAAACAATTGAAGCTTTAAGGCCCCTTTCACTTTACATAATTACTCAGAAAATCGGCATTAAAACAGTAGTTACCTAGTCCTATACGGCCGTTGGAAAATCCCATTATAGTCTATGAGATTTTTCTAATAGCCGTTTTAACCCGTTATTTTATGATGGAAGATAGTAATGGGAGAAATAGTTCATGAACTATTTCTCCCGTTACTTTCTTCCGTCACAAATAATGGCCGTTATTAATAACGGGCTATAACGTGTTAAAACGGCTATTAGAAAAATCCCACAGACTATAATGGGATTTTCTAACGTCCGTATAGGATTTTGTAACTGCCCTTTTGCTGACGATTTTCTGACGGAAGAATATATATATCACCTGTTATAAAATTCTGGTATAAGATAATCAAAACAGTTGTCATGTTTTTAGTCACTCCCTTGCGAAAGAACATTGAAATAACACATATAAAGACAAATGAAAAGTTAACAAAAAAGGAAATTCCACAATAGATTGTTAATATACAAGGAATAAGACATGGCGGCCTTGGAAACTTTACTAGATTGCATCTTTTGAGCACAGTTACAAATAAATCGCTATGCTCAGTTCAGGCCTCCTCCGCCCCTACAGCCTTCCTGTCCATCTCCAAAATTGGTGCATTTTTAACTATTTGCTTCTTTTATCACAAATAGTAGTAACATGAAAGTTTCCATTGCCCACAATCTCATAATCCGGTATTCCTAATTTTAAACATTCAAAAACAATTGAAGCTTTAAAGGGGTACTCCGGTGCTTACATATCTTATCGCGTATGCAAAGGATAGGGGATAAAATGCCTTATCGCGGGAGTCCCGCAGCTGGGGACGCCCGGGATCATGCACGCGGCACCCAGTTTGTAATCAGTCCCCGGAGCGTGTTCGCTCCGGGTCTGATTACGGTCGACCGCAGGGCCGGCGGCGTGTGAAATCACGCCCCCGTGTGACGTCACGCTCCACCTCTCATTCCAAGCCTATGGGAGGGGGCGTGATAGCTATCATGCCCCCTCCCGTAGGTTTGCATTGAGGGGCGGAGCGTGACGTCATACGGGGGCGGGGGGCGTGACGTCACATGCTGCTGGCCCTGCGAGCACGCTCCGGGGACTGATTAAAATGGGGGTGCCGCTTGCATGATCCCGGGCGTCCCCAGCTGCGGGACTCACGCGATCAGGCATCTTATCCCCTATCCTTTGGATAGGGGATAAGATGTGTAAGCACCGGAGTACCCCTTTAAGAATATATATCACCTATGTTATAACATTCTGGAACAAGACAATCAAAAACAGTAGTCATGCTTTTACTTAGTCACTCCCTTGTAAAAGAACATTTACATAACACATGTAAAGAAATTTAAAAATTTTAAAAGTTAACAAAAAAAGAAAACTCCACAAAAGATTGTTAATTTACAAGAAATATGACATGGCGGCATTGGAAACTTTACTAGATTACACATTTTGAGCACAAATACATATAAATTGCTATGCTCAGTTCAGTCCTCCTCCCCTACAGAATTCCTGTCCATCTCCAAAATTGGTGTATTTTTAACTATTTGCTTCTTTTATCACAAATAGTAGTAACATGAAAGTTTCCATTGCCCACAATCTCATAATCTGGTATTCCTAAATTTAAACATTCAAAAACAATTGAAGCTTTAAGGCCCCTTTCACACTACACAATTACTCAGAAAATCGGCATTAAAACGGTAGTTACCTAGTCCTATACGGCCGTTGGAAAATCCCATTATAGTCTATGAGATTTTTCTAATAGCCGTTTTAACCCGTTATTTTATGATGGAAGATAGTAATGGGAGAAATAGTTCATGAACTATTTCTCCCGTTACTATCTTCCGTCACAAATAATGGCCGTTATTAATAATGGGCTATAACGTGTTAAAACGGCTATTAGAAAAATCCCACAGACTATAATGGGATTTTCTAACGTCCGTATAGGATTTTGTAACTGCCCTTTTGCTGACGATTTTCTGACGGAAGAATATATATCACCTGTTATAAAATTCTGGTATAAGATAATCAAAACAGTTGTCATGTTTTTAGTAACTCCCTTGCGAAAGAACATTGAAATAACACATATAAAGACAAATGAAAAGTTAACAAAAAAGGAAATTCCACAATAGATTGTTAATATACAAGGAATAAGACATGGCGGCCTTGGAAACTTTACTAGATTGCATCTTTTGAGCACAGTTACAAATAAATCGCTATGCTCAGTTCAGGCCTCCTCCGCCCCTACAGCCTTCCTGTCCATCTCCAAAATTGGTGCATTTTTAACTATTTGCTTCTTTTATCACAAATAGTAGTAACATGAAAGTTTCCATTGCCCACAATCTCATAATCCGGTATTCCTAATTTTAAACATTCAAAAACAATTGAAGCTTTAAAGGGGTACTCCGGTGCTTACATATCTTATCCCCTATGCAAAGGATAGGGGATAAGATGCCTTATCGCGGGAGTCCCGCAGCTGGGGACGCCCGGGATCATGCAAGCGGCACCCAGTTTGTAATCAGTCCCCGGAGCGTGTTCGCTCCGGGTCTGATTACGGTTGACCGCAGGGCCGGCGGCGTGTGAAATCACGCCCCCGTGTGACGTCACGCTCCGCCTCTCAATGCAAGCCTACGGGAGGGGGCGTGATATCTATCATGCCCCCTCCCGTAGGTTTGCATTGAGGGGCGGAGCGTGACGTCACACGGGGGCGGGGGCGCGACGTCACATGCCGCTGGCCCTGCGAGCACGCTCCGGGGACTGATTAAAAAGGGGGTGCCGCGCGCATGATCCCGGGCGTCCCCAGCTGCGGGACTCCCGCGATCAGGCATCTTATCCCCTATCCTTTGGATAGGGGATAAGATGTGTAAGCACCGGAGTACCCCTTTAAGAATAGATATCACCTATGTTATAACATTCTGGAACAAGACAATCAAAAACAGTAGTCGTGCTTTTACTTAGTCACTCCCTTTTAAAAGAACATTTACATAACACATGTAAAGAAATGTAAAAATTTAAAAAGTTAACAAAAAAAGAAAACTCCACAAAAGATTGTTAATTTACAAGAAATATGACATGGCGGCATTGGAAACTTTACTAGATTACACATTTTGAGCACAAATACATATAAATTGCTATGCTTAGTTTAGTCCTCCTCCCCTACAGAATTCCTGTCCATCTCCAAAATTGGTGTATTTTTAACTATTTGCTTCTTTTATCACAAATAGTAGTAACATGAAAGTTTCCATTGCCCACAATCTCATAATCTGGTATTCCTAAATTTAAACATTCAAAAACAATTGAAGCTTTAAGGCCCCTTTCACACTACACAATTACTCAGAAAATCGGCATTAAAACGGTAGTTACCTAGTCCTATACGGCCGTTGGAAAATCCCATTATAGTCTATGAGATTTTTCTAATAGCCGTTTTAACCCGTTATTTTATGATGGAAGACAGTAATGGGAGAAATAGTTCATGAACTATTTCTCCCGTTACTATCTTCCGTCACAAATAATGGCCGTTATTAATAATGGGCTATAACGTGTTAAAACGGCTATTAGAAAAATCCCACAGACTATAATGGGATTTTCTAACGTCCGTATAGGATTTTGTAACTGCCCTTTTGCTGACGATTTTCTGACGGAAGAATATATATCACCTGTTATAAAATTCTGGTATAAGATAATCAAAACAGTTGTCATGTTTTTAGTAACTCCCTTGCGAAAGAACATTGAAATAACACATATAAAGACAAATGAAAAGTTAACAAAAAAGGAAATTCCACAATAGATTGTTAATATACAAGGAATAAGACATGGCGGCCTTGGAAACTTTACTAGATTGCATCTTTTGAGCACAGTTACAAATAAATCGCTATGCTCAGTTCAGGCCTCCTCCGCCCCTACAGCCTTCCTGTCCATCTCCAAAATTGGTGCATTTTTAACTATTTGCTTCTTTTATCACAAATAGTAGTAACATGAAAGTTTCCATTGCCCACAATCTCATAATCCGGTATTCCTAATTTTAAACATTCAAAAACAATTGAAGCTTTAAAGGGGTACTCCGGTGCTTACATATCTTATCCCCTATGCAAAGGATAGGGGATAAGATGCCTTATCGCGGGAGTCCCGCAGCTGGGGACGCCCGGGATCATGCAAGCGGCACCCAGTTTGTAATCAGTCCCCGGAGCGTGTTCGCTCCGGGTCTGATTACGGTCGACCGCAGGGCCGGCGGCGTGTGAAATCACGCCCCCGTGTGACGTCACGCTCCACCTCTCAATGCAAGCCTACGGGAGGGGGCGTGATAGCTATCATGCCCCCTCCCGTAGGTTTGCATTGAGGGGCGGAGCGTGACGTCATACGGGGGCGGGGGCGTGACGTCACATGCCGCTGGCCCTGCGAGCACGCTCTGGGGACTGATTAAAAAGGGGGTGCCGCATGCATGATCTCGGGCGTCCCCAGCTGCGGGACTCACACGATCAGGCATCTTATCCCCTATCCTTTGGATAGGGGATAAGATGTGTAAGCACCGGAGTACCCCTTTAAGAATATATATCACCTATGTTATAACATTCTGGAACAAGACAATCAAAAACAGTAGTCATGCTTTTACTTAGTCACTCCCTTGTAAAAGAACATTTACATAACACATGTAAAGAAATGTAAAAATTTAAAAAGTTAACAAAAAAAGAAAACTCCACAAAAGATTGTTAATTTACAAGAAATATGACATGGCGGCATTGGAAACTTTACTAGATTACACATTTTGAGCACAAATACATATAAATTGCTATGCTCAGTTCAGTCCTCCTCCCCTACAGAATTCCTGTCCATCTCCAAAATTGGTGTATTTTTAACTATTTGCTTCTTTTATCACAAATAGTAGTAACATGAAAGTTTCCATTGCCCACAATCTCATAATCTGGTATTCCTAAATTTAAACATTCAAAAACAATTGAAGCTTTAAGGCCCCTTTCACACTACACAATTACTCAGAAAATCGGCATTAAAACGGTAGTTACCTAGTCCTATACGGCCGTTGGTAAATCCCATTATAGTCTATGAGATTTTTCTAATAGCCGTTTTAACCCGTTATTTTATGATGGAAGATAGTAATGGGAGAAATAGTTCATGAACTATTTCTCCCGTTACTTTCTTCCGTCACAAATAATGGCCGTTATTAATAACGGGCTATAACGTGTTAAAACGGCTATTAGAAAAATCCCACAGACTATAATGGGATTTTCTAACGTCCGTATAGGATTTTGTAACTGCCCTTTTGCTGACGATTTTCTGACGGAAGAATATATATATCACCTGTTATAAAATTCTGGTATAAGATAATCAAAAAAGTTGTCATGCTTTTAGTCACTCCCTTGCGAAAGAACATTGAAATAACACATATAAAGACAAATGAAAAGTTAACAAAAAAGGAAATTCCACAATAGATTGTTAATATACAAGGAATATGACATGGCGGCCTTGGAAACTTTACTAGATTGCATCTTTTGAGCACAGTTACAAATAAATCGCTATGCTCAGTTCAGGCCTCCTCCGCCCCTACAGCCTTCCTGTCCATCTCCAAAATTGGTGCATTTTTAACTATTTGCTTCTTTTATCACAAATAGTAGTAACATGAACGTTTCCATTGCCCACAATCTCATAATCCGGTATTCCTAATTTTAAACATTCAAAAACAATTGAAGCTTTAAAGGGGTACTCCGGTGCTTACATATCTTATCCCCTATGCAAAGGATAGGGGATAAGATGCCTTATCGCGGGAGTCCCGCAGCTGGGGACGCCCGGGATCATGCAAGCGGCACCCAGTTTGTAATCAGTCCCCGGAGCGTGTTCGCTCCGGGTCTGATTACGGTTGACCGCAGGGCCGGCGGCGTGTGAAATCACGCCCCCGTGTGACGTCACGCTCCGCCTCTCAATGCAAGCCTACGGGAGGGGGCGTGATATCTATCATGCCCCCTCCCGTAGGTTTGCATTGAGGGGCGGAGCGTGACGTCACACGGGGGCGGGGGCGCGACGTCACATGCCGCTGGCCCTGCGAGCACGCTCCGGGGACTGATTAAAAAGGGGGTGCCGCGCGCATGATCCCGGGCGTCCCCAGCTGCGGGACTCCCGCGATCAGGCATCTTATCCCCTATCCTTTGGATAGGGGATAAGATGTGTAAGCACCGGAGTACCCCTTTAAGAATAGATATCACCTATGTTATAACATTCTGGAACAAGACAATCAAAAACAGTAGTCGTGCTTTTACTTAGTCACTCCCTTGTAAAAGAACATTTACATAACACATGTAAAGAAATGTAAAAATTTAAAAAGTTAACAAAAAAAGAAAACTCCACAAAAGATTGTTAATTTACAAGAAATATGACATGGCGGCATTGGAAACTTTACTAGATTACACATTTTGAGCACAAATACATATAAATTGCTATGCTTAGTTTAGTCCTCCTCCCCTACAGAATTCCTGTCCATCTCCAAAATTGGTGTATTTTTAACTATTTGCTTCTTTTATCACAAATAGTAGTAACATGAAAGTTTCCATTGCCCACAATCTCATAATCTGGTATTCCTAAATTTAAACATTCAAAAACAATTGAAGCTTTAAGGCCCCTTTCACACTACACAATTACTCAGAAAATCGGCATTAAAACGGTAGTTACCTAGTCCTATACGGCCGTTGGAAAATCCCATTATAGTCTATGAGATTTTTCTAATAGCCGTTTTAACCCGTTATTTTATGATGGAAGATAGTAATGGGAGAAATAGTTCATGAACTATTTCTCCCGTTACTATCTTCCGTCACAAATAATGGCCGTTATTAATAATGGGCTATAACGTGTTAAAACGGCTATTAGAAAAATCCCACAGACTATAATGGGATTTTCTAACGTCCGTATAGGATTTTGTAACTGCCCTTTTGCTGACGATTTTCTGACGGAAGAATATATATCACCTGTTATAAAATTCTGGTATAAGATAATCAAAACAGTTGTCATGTTTTTAGTAACTCCCTTGCGAAAGAACATTGAAATAACACATATAAAGACAAATGAAAAGTTAACAAAAAAGGAAATTCCACAATAGATTGTTAATATACAAGGAATAAGACATGGCGGCCTTGGAAACTTTACTAGATTGCATCTTTTGAGCACAGTTACAAATAAATCGCTATGCTCAGTTCAGGCCTCCTCCGCCCCTACAGCCTTCCTGTCCATCTCCAAAATTGGTGCATTTTTAACTATTTGCTTCTTTTATCACAAATAGTAGTAACATGAAAGTTTCCATTGCCCACAATCTCATTATCCGGTATTCCTAATTTTAAACATTCAAAAACAATTGAAGCTTTAAAGGGGTACTCCGGTGCTTACATATCTTATCGCGTATGCAAAGGATAGGGGATAAAATGCCTTATCGCGGGAGTCCCGCAGCTGGGGACGCCCGGGATCATGCACGCGGCACCCAGTTTGTAATCAGTCCCCGGAGCGTGTTCGCTCCGGGTCTGATTACGGTCGACCGCAGGGCCGGCGGCGTGTGAAATCACGCCCCCGTGTGACGTCACGCTCCACCTCTCATTGCAAGCCTATGGGAGGGGGCGTGATAGCTATCATGCCCCCTCCCGTAGGTTTGCATTGAGGGGCGGAGCGTGACGTCATACGGGGGCGGGGGCGTGACGTCACATGTTGCTGGCCCTGCGAGCACGCTCCGGGGACTGATTAAAATGGGGGTGCCGCTTGCATGATCCCGGGCGTCCCCAGCTGCGGGACTCACGCGATCAGGCATCTTATCCCCTATCCTTTGGATAGGGGATAAGATGTGTAAGCACCGGAGTACCCCTTTAAGAATATATATCACCTATGTTATAACATTCTGGAACAAGACAATCAAAAACAGTAGTCATGCTTTTACTTAGTCACTCCCTTGTAAAAGAACATTTACATAACACATGTAAAGAAATTTAAAAATTTAAAAAGTTAACAAAAAAACAAAACTCCACAAAAGATTGTTAATTTACAAGAAATATGACATGGCGGCATTGGAAACTTTACTAGATTACACATTTTGAGCACAAATACATATAAATTGCTATGCTCAGTTCAGTCCTCCTCCCCTACAGAATTCCTGTCCATCTCCAAAATTGGTGTATTTTTAACTATTTGCTTCTTTTATCACAAATAGTAGTAACATGAAAGTTTCCATTGCCCACAATCTCATAATCTGGTATTCCTAAATTTAAACATTCAAAAACAATTGAAGCTTTAAGGCCCCTTTCACACTACACAATTACTCAGAAAATCGGCATTAAAACGGTAGTTACCTAGTCCTATACGGCCATTGGAAAATCCCATTATAGTCTATGAGATTTTTCTAATAGCCGTTTTAACCCGTTATTTTATGATGGAAGATAGTAATGGGAGAAATAGTTCATGAACTATTTCTCCCGTTACTATCTTCCGTCACAAATAATGGCCGTTATTAATAACGGGCTATAACGTGTTAAAACGGCTATTAGAAAAATCCCACAGACTATAATGGGATTTTCTAACGTCCGTATAAGATTTTGTAACTGCCCTTTTGCTGACGATTTTCTGACGGAAGAATATATATCACCTGTTATAAAATTCTGGTATAAGATAATCAAAACAGTTGTCATGCTTTTAGTCACTCCCTTGCGAAAGAACATTGAAATAACACATATAAAGACAAATGAAAAGTTAACAAAAAAGGAAATTCCGCAATAGATTGTTAATATACAAGGAATATGACATGGCGGCCTTGGAAACTTTACTAGATTGCATCTTTTGAGCACAGTTACAAATAAATCGCTATGCTCAGTTCAGGCCTCCTCCGCCCCTACAGCCTTCCTGTCCATCTCCAAAATTGGTGCATTTTTAACTATTTGCTTCTTTTATCACAAATAGTAGTTGTTACGCCTAGCGCTCCGGGTCCCCGCTCCTCCCCGGAGCGCGTACGGCGTCTCTCTCTCCGCAGCGCCCCGGTCGGTCCCGCTGACCGGGAGCGCTGCACTGTCATGGCCGTCGGGGATGCGATTCGCACAGCGGGACGCGCCCGCTCGCGAATCGCATCCCAGGTCACTTACCCGTTCCCGTCCTCTGCTGTCATGTGCTGGCGCGCGCGGCTCCGCTCTCTAGGGCGCGCGCGCGCCAGCTCCCTGAGACTTAAAGGGCCAGTGCAGCAATGATTGGTGCCTGGCCCAATTAGCTTAATTGGCTTCCACCTGCTCCCTGGCTATATCTGATCTCCTCCCTTGCACTCCCTTGCCGGATCTTGTTGCCATTGTGCCAGTGAAAGCGTTTTGTGTGTCCAAAGCCTGTGTACCAGAACTTCTGTTATCCACCCTGACTACGAACCTTGCCGCCTGCCCCCGACCTTCTGCTACGTCCGACCTTGCTTCTGTCTACTCCCTTGTACCGCGCCTATCTTCAGCAGTCAGAGAGGTTGAGCCGTTGCTAGTGGATACGACCTGGTCACTACCGCCGCAGCAAGACCATCCCGCTTTGCGGCGGGCTCTGGTGAAAACCAGTAGTGACTTAGAACCGGTCCACTAGCACGGTCCTCGCCAAACCCTCTCTGGCACAGAGGATCCACCTCCTGCCAGCCGGCATCGTGACAGTAGTAACATGAAAGTATGCATTACCCACAATCTCATAATCCGGTATTCCTAATTTTAAACATTCAAAAACAATTGAAGCTTTAAAGGGGTACTCCGGTGCTTACATATCTTATCCCCTATGCAAAGGATAGGGGATAAGATGCCTTATCGCGGGAGTCCCGCAGCTGGGGACGCCCGGGATCATGCACGCGGCACCCAGTTTGTAATCAGTCCCCGGAGCGTGTTCGCTCCGGGTCTGATTACGGTCGACCGCAGGGCCGGCGGCGTGTGAAATCACACCCCCGTGTGACGTCACGCTCCGCCTCTCAATGCAAGCCTACGGGAGGGGGCGTGATAGCTATCATGCCCCCTCCCGTAGGTTTGCATTGAGGGGCGGAGCGTGACGTCACACGGGGGCGGGGGCGTGACGTCACATGCCTCTGGCCCTGCGAGCACGCTCCGGGGACTGATTAAAAAGGGGGTGCCGCGCGCATGATCCCGGGCGTCCCCAGCTGCGGGACTCCCGCGATCAGGCATCTTATCCCCTATCCTTTGGATAGGGGATAAGATGTGTAAGCACCGGAGTACCCCTTTAAGAATATATATCACCTATGTTATAACATTCTGGAACAAGACAATCAAAAACAGTAGTCATGCTTTTACTTAGTCACTCCCTTGTAAAAGAACATTTACATAACACATGTAAAGAAATGTAAAAATTTAAAAAGTTAACAAAAAAAGAAAACTCCACAAAAGATTGTTAATTTACAAGAAATATGACATGGCGGCATTGAAAACTTTACTAGATTACACATTTTGAGCACAAATACATATAAATTGCTATGCTCAGTTCAGTCCTCCTCCCCTACAGAATTCCTGTCCATCTCCAAAATTGGTGTATTTTTTACTATTTGCTTCTTTTATCACAAATAGTAGTAACATGAAAGTTTCCATTGCCCACAATCTCATAATCTGGTATTCCTAAATTTAAACATTCAAAAACAATTGAAGCTTTAAGGCCCCTTTCACACTACATAATTACTCAGAAAATCGGCATTAAAACGGTAGTTACCTAGTCCAATACGGCCGTTGGAAAATCCCATTATAGTCTATGAGATTTTTCTAATAGCCGTTTTAACCCGTTATTTTATGATGGAAGATAGTAATGGGAGAAATAGTTCATGAACTATTTCTCCCGTTACTATCTTCCGTCACAAATAATGGCCGTTATTAATAACGGGCTATAAAGTGTTAAAACGGCTATTAGAAAAATCCCACAGACTATAATGGGATTTTCTAACGTCCGTATAGGAATTTGTAACTGCCCTTTTGTTGACGATTTTCTGACGGAAGAATATATATCACCTGTTATAAAATTCTGGTATAAGATAATCAAAACAGTTGTCATGCTTTTAGTCACTCCCTTGCGAAAGAACATTGAAATAACACATATAAAGACAAATGAAAAGTTAACAAAAAAGGAAATTCCACAATAGATTGTTAATATACAAGGAATATGACATGGCGGCCTTGGAAACTTTACTAGATTGCATCTTTTGAGCACAGTTACAAATAAATCGCTATGCTCAGTTCAGGCCTCCTCCGCCCCTACAGCCTTCCTGTCCATCTCCAAAATTGGTGCATTTTTAACTATTTGCTTCTTTTATCACAAATAGTAGTAACATGAAAGTTTCCATTGCCCACAATCTCATAATCCGGTATTCCTAATTTTAAACATTCAAAAACAATTGAAGCTTAAAAGGGGTACTCCGTTGCTTACATATCTTATCCCCTATGCAAAGGATAGGGGATAAGATGCCTGATCGAGGGAGTCCCGCAGCTGGGGACACCTGGGATCATGCACGCGGCACCCAGTTTGTAATCAGTCCCCGGAGCGTGTTCGCTCCGGGTCTGATTACGGTCGACCGCAGGGCCGGCGGCGTGTGAAATCACGCCCCCGTATGACGTCACGCTCCGCCTCTCAATGCAAGCCTACGGGAGGGGGCGTGATAGCTATCATGCCCCCACCCGTAGGTTTGCATTGAGGGGCGGAGCGTGACATCACACGGGGGCGGGGGCGTGACGTCACATGCCGCTGGCCCTGCGAGCACGCTCCGGGGACTGATTAAAAAGGGGGTGCCGCGCGCATGATCCCGGGCGTCCCCAGCTGCGGGACTCCCACGATCAGGCATCTTATCCCCTATCCCCTATCCTTTGGATAGGGGATAAGATGTGTAAGCACCGGAGTACCCCTTTAAGAATATATATCACCTATGTTATAACATTCTGGAACAAGACAATCAAAAACAGTAGTCATGCTTTTACTTAGTCACACCCTTGTAAAAGAACATTTACATAACACATGTAAAGAAATTTAAAAATTTATAAAGTTAACAAAAAAAGAAAACTCCACAAAAGATTGTTAATTTACAAGAAATATGACATGGCGGCATTGGAAACGTTACTAGATTACACATTTTGAGCACAAATATATATAAATTGCTATGCTCAGTTCAGTCCTCCTCCCCTACAGAATTCCTGTCCATCTCCAAAATTGGTGTATTTTTTTACTATTTGCTTCTTTTATCACAAATAGTAGTAACATGAAAGTTTCCATTGCCCACAATCTCATAAACTGGTATTCCTAAATTTAAACATTCAAAAACATTTGAAGCTTTAAGGCCCCTTTCACACTACACAATTACTCAGAAAATCGGCATTAAAACGGTAGTTACCTAGTCCTATACGGCCGTTGGAAAATCCCATTATAGTCTATGAGATTTTTCTAATAGCCGTTTTAACCCGTTATTTTATGATGGAAGATAGTAATGGGAGAAATAGTTCATGAACTATTTCTCCCGTTACTATCTTCCGTCACAAATAATGGCCGTTATTAATAACGGGCTATAAAGTGTTCAGACGGCTATTAGAAAAATCCCACAGACTATAATGAGATTTTCTAACGTCCGTATAGGATTTTGTAACTGCCCTTTTGCTGACGATTTTCTGACGGAAGAATATATATCACCTGTTATAAAATTCTGGTATAAGATAATCAAAAAAGTTGTCATGCTTTTAGTCACTCCCTTGCGAAAGAACATTGAAATAACACATATAAAGACAAATGAAAAGTTAACAAAAAAGGAAATTCCACAATAGATTGTTAATATACAAGGAATATGACATGGCGGCCTTGGAAACTTTACTAGATTGCATCTTTTGAGCACAGTTACAAATAAATCGCTATGCTCAGTTCAGGCCTCCTCCGCCCCTACAGCCTTCCTGTCCATCTCCAAAATTGGTGCATTTTTAACTATTTGCTTCTTTTATTACAAATAGTAGTAACATGAAAGTTTCCATTGCCCACAATCTCATAATCCGGTATTCCTAATTTTAAACATTCAAAAACAATTGAAGCTTTAAAGGGGTACTCCGGTGCTTACATATCTTATCCCCTATGCAAAGGATAGGGGATAAGATGCCTTATCGCTGGAGTCCCGCAGCTGGGGATGCCCGGGATCATGCACGCGGCACCCAGTTTGTAATCAGTCCCCGGAGCGTGTTCGCTCCGGGTCTGATTACGGTCGACCGCAGGGCCGGCGGCGTGTGAAATCACGCCCCCGTGTGACGTCACGCTCCGCCTCTCAATGCAAGCCTACGGGAGGGGGCGTGATAGCTATCATGACCCCTCCCATAGGTTTGCATTGAGGGGCGGAGCGTGACGTCACACGGGGGCGGGGGCGTGATGTCACATGCCGCTGGCCCTGCGAGCACGCTCCGGGGACTGATTAAAAAGGGGGTGCCGCGTGCATGATCCCGGGCATCCCCAGCTGCGGGACTCACGCGATCAGGCATCTTATCCCCTATCCTTTGGATAGGGGATAAGATGTGTAAGCACCGGAGTACCCCTTTAAGAATATATATCACCTATGTTATAACATTCTGGAACAAGACAATCAAAAACAGTAGTCATGCTTTTACTTAGTCACTCCCTTGTAAAAGAACATTTACATAACACATGTAAAGAAATTTAAAAAGTTAACAAAAAAAGAAAACTCCACAAAAGATTGTTAATTTACAAGAAATATGACATGGCGGCATTGGAAACTTTACTAGATTACACATTTTGAGCACAAATACATATAAATTGCTATGCTCAGTTCACTCCTCCTCCCCTACAGAATTCCTGTCCATCTCCAAAATTGGTGTATTTTTTACTATTTGCTTCTTTTATCACAAATAGTAGTAACATTAAAGTTTCCATTGCCCACAATCTCATAATCTGGTATTCCTAAATTTAAACATTCAAAAACAATTGAAGCTTTAAGGCCCCTTTCACACTACTTAATTACTCAGAAAATCGGCATTAAAACGGTAGTTACCTAGTCCAATACGGCCGTTGAAAAATCCCATTATAGTCTATGAGATTTTTCTAATAGCCGTTTTAACCCGTTATTTTATGATAGAAGATAGTAATGGGAGAAATAGTTCATGAACTATTTCTCCCGTTACTATCTTCCGTCACAAATATTGGCCGTTATTAATAACGGGCTATAAAGTGTTAAAACGGCTATTAGAAAAATCCCACAGACTATAATGGGATTTTCTAACGTCCGTATAGGATTTTGTAACTGCCCTTTTGCTGACGATTTTCTGACGGAAGAATATATATCACCTGTTATAAAATTCTGGTATAAGATAATCAAAACAGTTGTCATGCTTTTAGTCACTCCCTTGCGAAAGAACATTGAAATAACACATATAAAGACAAATGAAAAGTTAACAAAAAAGGAAATTCCACAATAGATTGTTAATATACAAGGAATATGACATGGCGGCCTTGGAAACTATACTAGATTGCATCTTTTGAGCACAGTTACAAATAAAACGCTATGCTCAGTTCAGGCCTCCTCCGCCCCTACAGCCTTCCTGTCCATCTCCAAAATTGGTGCATTTTTAACTATTTGCTTCTTTTATCACAAATAGTAGTTACATGAAAGTTTCCATTGCCCACAATCTCATAATCCGGTATTCCTAATTTTAAACATTCAAAAACAATTGAAGCTTTAAAGGGGTACTTCGGTGCTTACATATCTTATCCCCTATGCAAAGGATAGGGGATAAGATGCCTTATCGCGGGAGTCCCGCAGCTGGGGACGCCCGGGATCATGCACGCGGCACCCAGTTTGTAATCAGTCCCCGGAGCGTGTTCGCTCGGGGTCTGATTACGGTCGACCGCCCCCGTGTGACGTCACGCTCTGCCTCTCAATGCAAGCCTACGGGAGGGGGCGTGATAGCTATCATGCCCCCTCCCTTAGGTTTGCATTGAGGGGCGGAGCGTGACGTCACACAGGGTGGGGGCGTGACGTCACATGCCGCCGGCCCTGCGAGCACGCTCCGGGGACTGATTAAAAAGGGGGTGCCGCGTGCATGATCCCGGGCGTAACCAGCTGCGGGACTCCCGCGATCAGGCATCTTATCGCCTATCCTTTGGATAGGGGATAAGATGTGTAAGCACCGGAGAACCCCTTTAAGAATATATATGACCTATATTTTAACATTCTGGAACAAGACAATCAAAAACAGTAGTCATGCTTTTACTTAGTCACTCCCTTGTAAAAGAACATTTACATAACACATGTAAAGAAATTTTAAAATTTTAAAAGTTAACATAAAAAAAAAACTCCACAAAAGATTGTTAATTTACAAGGAATATGAAATGGCGAACTTGGAAACTTTACTAGATTACACATTTTGAGCACAAATACATATAAATTGCTATGCTCAGTTCAGTCCTCCTCCCCTACAGAATTCCTCTCCATCTCCAAAATTGGTGCATTTTTAACTATTTGCTTCTTTTATCACAAACAGTAGTAACATGAAAGTTTCCATTGCCCACAATCTCATAATTTGGTATTCCTAATTTTAAACATTCAAAAACAATTTAAGCTTTAAGGCTGCCCCTTTCACCCTACATAATTACTCAGAAAATCGGCATTAAAACGGTAGTTATATAGTCCTATACGGCCGTTGGAAAATCCCATTATAGTCTGTGAGGAGCCACAACCCTGAAAGGAGAAAATCTTCCCCTTACAGGCTTCCGAAATGGCAGACCAAATCCACCGAGAAATGGTGGCATTGAAAGCAGGCTGTCCTTTACAACGACCCTCCGTAAGGACGAAAAAGGAATCACACTGACGAAACGCAGAAGTGATAGAGAGATAAGGAGAAGGAGCAGGACAAAAAGACGGGAGGACAATGTCCAAATTGAGATGAAAAGCCGAAACCACCTTAAGCAAAAAAGGAAGGATCTGGCAGGAAAACAACCTTTTCCTGATGGAGCACCGGAAATGAAGAACGGCAGGAGAGAGCTGCCAATTCAGACACCCTTCGGATGGAGGTGATAACAACAAGAAACGCCACTTTCCAAGAAAGGAGGCGTAGAGACACCTCTCTAAGGGGCTCAAAAGGTTCACCCTGGAGGGCACTCAGAACATGATTCAAGTCCCAAGGGGGAGAGGGCGACCGATAAGGAGGGACAGGAGCCTGACCACGTCGGCATACCACGACCTTCGGGGCCAATCTGGAGCTACCAGAATGGTGGGAACGTCCTCCGCTTTGAGCTTCCTCAGACTCCTGGGAAGGAGCGGAAGGGTATGAAACAGATAGGGTAGGGCAAACCCCACCCAAGGAATCACTAGGGCGTCCACGGCTAAAGCCAGAGGGTCCCGGGACTTGGACACAAATGGAAGGATCTTCCCATTGTGCCGGAACGTGAAGAGGGCCACGTCTGGAATGCCCCAGAGGTCGCGGATCTGCGTGAAGACCTCTGGATGTAGGGACCACTCACCTGGGTTGGGTGAGGACCGACTGAGGAAGTCCGCTTCCCAGTTGAGCAACCCCGGAATGTGAATCGCCGAGATGGCCGGAACCATGCTTTCCGCCCAGATGAGAATCTTTGTCACCTCCGCCATGGCTGTCGAGCTGAGAGTGCCGCCTTGACGATTTATGTATCCCACGGCCGTGGGGTTGTCTGACTGGACACGGACAGGTCGGGTCTGAAGCCGGGATTCCCAATGAAGAAGACAAACCAGGATCACCCGTAGTTCCAATATGTTTATCGGAAGAAGGGCTTCTCGGGGAGACCAGAGTCCCTGGACCGTCCAATCCCTGAACACACCGCCCCAGCCCGACTGGCATCCGTCGTAACCACCTGCCAGTGAAGGGGAACAAATGAGCGCCCCTGGAGAAGAAGCGGGGAGCGGAGCCAGCAGAGAAGAGACTGACGGATCCTGTGAGGGAGAACATGGAGAGCGGAGATCTGTCCCACCGAGAGAGAATTGCCAGTTGAAGAGGTCGGTAAGGAAACTGGGCAAAGGGCACGGCCTCTATGGTCGCCACCATCCATCCCAGGACTTCCATGCAAGTGCGGATGGAGACTGGGACCTGGAGCCAAAGGGAGCGGACTCCTGACAGAAGAGTCAGACGTTTGTCTGGCGGAAGTCAAATTCGGGCCGAGGTCGTGTTGAACTGAAGTCCCAAGAATATCAGGGACTGGGTGGGAGAGAGGACTGACTTGTCCCGGTTGACCCTCCACCCGAAGCGATCCAGAGTGTGAAGAGTGACATCCACATTCTCCAGAGTCTGGGATCTGGTGGAAGTCTTGATGAGAGGGTCGTCCAGGTGGGGTATCACCGAGACTCCCCTCGGCCGCAACAGGGCCAAGGATCTTGGTAAAGACCCGAGGAGCCGTGGCCAGGCAAAAGGGGAGGGCTACGAATTGAAAATGCCCCTCCGGAACCGCAAAGTGGAGTTACCGTGATGGCCTTGAAACATTGGCACATGGAGATAGGCATCCTTGTTGTCTACTGAGGAGAAACTCCCCTAGTTCCAGGGATACCACTACCGAACGGAGAGATTCCATTCGGAAGTGGCAGATGAGAAGATGACAGTTGAGACGCTTGAGGTCTAGGATTGGCCGCACAGAACCGTCCTTCTTGGGGACCACAAAAAGATTGGAATAGAAACCCCAAAAACGTTCCCCTGGAGGAAAGGGACCGATAACCCCCTGGAGAAGCAGAGACTGTAGAGCCTCTCGAAATTGCTTCGCCAGAGAAGGAGACCGGGGGGCCAGGGATCGAAAAAAGCGATCCCTTGGGAGGGAGGCAAATTCGATTCGGTAACCGCTGGATACCACGTCCCTGACCCGGGAGTCCTGAACGTGTGTGGTCCAGATGTCTCGAAAAAAATAAGAGAAGACCTCCCACCCGAGAAAAAACTGCGGGTGGGGGCTTCTCTTTGGAAGAGGGTTTGCGGTTGCCTGATTTGGCCGCAAACCGGTTGGTGTCCAACTTCCAAGACGGGCGCAGCCGGAATGAGGGAGCCTTCTTGTCCCGCGAAGGCGCCCGCTCAGACCCCTTGCTGGGGCCAAAGGTCCGAAAGGAAGAGGACTTCCTTTGGGAAGTAGAACGAGCCATATTTTGAGGCAACAAGGAACTCTTACCTCCCGTCGCCTCTGAGATAATCTCGTCAAGGTGCTTGCCAAAAAGACGGCCACCCGTAAAAGGAAGCTCAGTGAGAGACCTTTTGGAAGCGGCATCCACATTCCAAGCTTTAAGCCACATAGAAGCAGCTAGGTGACCCACAGCAAGGCAGAACAACGGGCTGACTGCATGGAAGCTGTGCACAGAAATTCCCCAGCTTTAGAGCATTGGAGAGCCAGAGCAGACAGATCCTCTGAGGGGGATCCTGCTAGGATACCCTGACAGAGTTTTGGGCACCACTCCGATAGGGCCTTGGACGCCCATGCTGAGGTGAAGATGGGAAGAAGCGAAGAGCCGGCTGCTTCAGAGACAAACTTCGCTAAGGACTCCACCTTCTTGTCTGTAGAATCCTTGAAGGCGGCCGCATCTGCCAGTGGCAGTGTAGTGGCCTTAGAGATCCGGGAGATTGGTGGATCCACTGAGGGAGGGGAAACCACCTTAGTGACAAGGTGTTGATTGGAGGACACTTTGCGCCTCCAGGGAGCTCCGACGGCCCTGTGGGCGGAGCTAATGAAGGACGGGGAAGGACTAGAAGGACGCTCCTAGTCCTGAGCGCATATGTCAGCCGCATATGCGCTCGGGGGGACCATGTCCACCTCCTTCAGACACTAAGCTTAAACTGATTAGCTCAGGGCCTGGAGGCGGGTATATCCTGCTGGGAGGAGCCGACCTTTTTTTATTATCATAGTGTCACACCTCCTAGAGAGAGCAGCATACACCCACGGTCTGTGTCCCCCAATGGAGCCGATATATATATTTTTTTCATTTACACATCCGACTTTAAAGAAAAGTTGTCAAACACCTGTGGGTGTTAAGGCTCACTGGACACCTTGTTACATGCCTTGAGGGGTGTAGTTTCTAATATGGTATGCCATGTGGGGGGTTTTCTGCTGTTCTGGCACCATAGGGGCTTCCTAAATGTGACACGCCCCCCAAAAACCATTTGATCAAAATTCACTCTCCAAAATCCTATTGTTGCTCCTTCCCTTCTGAGCCCTCTACTGCGCCTGCCGAACACTTCACATACACATATGAGATATTTCCTTACTCGAGAGAAATTGGGTTACACATTTAGGGAACTTTTTCTCCTATTACTCATTGCAAAAATTCAAAAACTGGGTCTAAAAGAACATGCGAGTGTAAAAAATGAAGATTTTGAATTTTCTCCTTCACTTTGCTGCTATTCCTGTGAAACACCTAAAGGGTTAACACACTAACTGAATGTCATTTTGAATTCTTTTGAGGGGTGTAGTTTTTATAATGGGGTCATTTGTGGGGTATTTCTAACATGAAGGCCCTTCAAATCCACTTCAAAACTGAACTGGTCTCTGAAAAATTCCTATTTTGAATATGTTGTGAAAAATTGGAAAATTGCTGCTGAACTTTGAAGCCCTCTGATGTCTTCCAAAAGTAAAAACATGTCAACTTTATGATGCCAATATAAAGTAGACATATTGTATATGTGAATCAATATATAATTTGTTTGGTATGTCTATTTTCCTTAAAAGCAGAGAGAAATTTTCAATTTTTCAATAAAATTTTGGAATTTTTCACCAACAAATGAGGCAAGTATCGACAAAAGTTTTCCATTAACATAAAGTAGAATATGTCACGAAAAAACTACCTCGGAATCAGAATGAAAAGTAAAAGCATCCCAGAGTTAATAATGCTTAAAGTCACAGTGGTCAGATGTGCAAAAAATGGCCGGGTCCTACACTGAAAATTGGCTGGGTCCTCAAGGGGTTAAGGTCCAGAGGATTTTTTGCACATCTGACCACTGTGACTTTAAGCATTAATAACTCAGGGATGCTTTTACTTATTAATTTGATTTCAAGAAAAAAATTTCGTGACATATTCTAATTTAACATAGTGATAAATTTTCGTCGATACTTGCATCATTTCTCAGTAAAAAATAGCAACATTTCATGAAAAATTTCAAAATTTTGCATTTTTCTAACTTAGAAGCTCTCTGCTTGTAAGGAAAACAGACATACCAAATAAATGATATATTAATTCACATATGCAATATATAAACTTTATGTTGGCATCATAAAGTTGACATGTTTTTATTTTTTAAAACATTAGAGGGCTTCAAATTTTAGCAGCAATTTTCCAATTTTTTCCCAAAATTTACAAAAACTGATTTTTTCAGGGACCAGTTCAGATTGAAGTGGATTTGAGAGGCCTTCATATTAGAAATACCCCATAAATTACCCATTATGAAAACCACACCCCTCAAAGTACTCAAAATGACATTCAGAAAGTTTGTTAGCCCTTTAGAAAATTCTAAATCTTCATTTTTTACAATCACATGTTCTTGTAGACCCATTTTTTGAATTTTTTACAAGGGTAAAACTCATGTGTGGACGTAAAGTGCTATGCAGGTGCACTACAGGGCTCAGAAGAGAAAGAGCCACATTTGGCTTTCGGAAAGCAAATTTTGTTGAAATGGTTTTTGGGCGGCATGTCGCATTTAGGAAGCCGCTATGGTGCCAGAACAGCAAAAAAACAAAACAAAAAAAAAACACACACATTTGGCACACTATTTGGAAAATAACACCCCTCAAGGAACGTAACAAGGGGTACAGTGAGCCTGTACACCCCACAGGTGTTTGACAAATTCTCTTTAAAGTTGGACATGAAAAAAAAAATTTTTCACGAAAATGCTGATATTACCCCAAAAATTTTATTTTCACAAGGGGTAATAGGAAAAAAAGCCCCCCAAAATGTGTAACACCTTTTCTTCTGAGTATGGAAATACTACATATGTGGATGTAAAGTGCTCTGCGAGTGCACTACAGGGTTCAGAAGACAAGGAGTGCCATTGGGCTGTTGGAGAGAGAAATTGGTTGGAATGGAAGTCGGGGGCCATGTGCATTTACAAAGCCCCCGTGCTACCAGAACAGTAAACCACACCCACATGTGACCCTATTTCAGACACCCCACACGGAATGTAACAATGGGTGCAGTGAGCATTTACACCCCACTGGCATTTGACAGACCTTTGGAACAGTAGGCTGTGCAAATAAAAAAATAAATTTTTCATTTTAATGGACCACAGTTCAAAAAATCTGTCAGACACCTGTGGGGTGTAAATGCTCACTGCACCCCTTTTTACATTCCATGAGGGGTGTAGTTTCAAAATGGAGTCACATATGGTTTCGGCACCATGGGGGCTTTGTAAACGCACATGGCCTTAAATTCCAGCCAAATTCTCCAAAAGCCCAATGGTGACCCTTCTCTTCTGAGCCCTGTAGTGCGCCCGCAGAGCACTTTACATCCACATATTAGGTTATGTAACAAACTCTCAGGTGTTTCGCAACCAGTGTGCCTTCAGCTGTTGCAAAAACTACAACTCTCAGCATGCACAGACAGCAGGAGGGCATGCTGGGACTTGTAGTTACGCAACAGCTGGAGGCACACTACTACAACTCCCAGCATGCCCTTTGGCTGTTCATGCATGCTGGGGGTTGTAGTTATGTAACTGCTGGAGGCACACTTTTTCATAGTAAGAATGTGCCTACAGCTGTTGCATAACTACAACCCCCAGCATGCACAAACTACCAAAGGGCAAGCTGGGAGTTGTGCCTTCTGCTGTTGCATAACAACAACTCCCAGCATGCCCTTTTCTGCATGCTGAGAGTTGTTGCTAAGCAACAGCAGGAGGCACAGCCTTACCTCCTGCTGTTGCCTGCTCCCTCCTCATCACCGCCTCCGCTGGTCCTGGGGCCCGATCCCACCACAGACTCCGGGGATCGGGGGCCCCAAGTGCGGTGTACACTCCCGACACTCGCTTTCGCCCACTGGAATGGGGGCGGAGCGGGTGCCATTAGGGGCGGAGCGGGTGCCCCTAGCAGGAGTCCTGATTTGTTAGCTGGTAACTGCAGATGAATCAGGACAATTGTGAGGTGGTTTTCTCGGGTCACCGGTGACCTGATTGACCTGAAATTGCCGCAAATCGCCGATCTGGTCTCAGGATCCCCCCCCAGGAGTCTGCATGGGGTACCTGCTGAATGATTTCAGCAGGCATCCCATTCCGGGTGAACGGAAAAGTCCAGCACGTACAGGTATGCCCTGGGCCCTTAAAAGGGTATTCCCGGAGAATTATTATTATTTTTTTTATATCAACTGGCTCCAGAAAGTTAAACAGATTTGCACAAGAGCCCTGTGATATGAGGTTACATTCCATTATTTGATATTTTAAATAAAACATTTCTATATTTTTATATAGTTGTATCTTATAATTGAAGCACAATCAAGGTATCCATTATCATTATAATTATTGTTCATCTATGTATCAGGTAACTGGTACTAGTCTTGAGGGGTTGGTTACTGTTTAGATTTGTAAATTATTTATATTAAGAAATCTTAATCCTTCCAATAAATATCAGCTGCTGAAGTTGAGTTGTTCTTTTCTGTCTGGCAACAGTGCTCTCTGCTGACACCTCTGTCTGTCTCGGGAACTGCACAGAGTAGAAGAGGTTTGCTATGGGATTTGCTTCTACTCTGGACAGTTCCCTAGACAGGTGTTAGCAGAGAGCACTTAGACAGAAAAGAACAACTCAACTTCAGCAGCTCATAAGTACTGAAATAATTAAAAAAAAAATTAATAGAAGTAATTTACAAATCTGTTTAACTTTCTGAAGCCAGTTGATATATGAAAAAAATTTTCCTGGATAACCCCTTTAAGTACCAGGACATCAGGGCGTACCTGTACGCCCTGTGTCCTTAAGGGGTTAAACTGCATTCCCATGCAGTTCTATACAATCACAATTTTGTGACAGGTATTACTTAGTGGTTGTAAGTAGGACCTAGGAAGAGAGCGTGCCTCCAAGGTCACAGGGTAATCGATAGGACTGATCATGATCTGCTATGTAATTAATCAGGACACTCCTCCTGCATAGAGGCTATAATTCTTTCCTCTGTACCCACTGATCTGTTTTACCTGACAGATTGCCTTAGATACATATATTTCTGAAAGACAAGTCAACCACCAGAGAGAGCAAACTGGATACAGCCTCATACAGACTAACCAGGGGACATTTATTGAAATTTGTGCAAGCAGAAGTGACAGCTGGCATTAGCCACTGAGAAATGACAACTTGTGTTTAACAGGTTGCTATGGGCAACTGCTTTTCTTTTAACTAGTTTTGATTATACTTTCACAGTGAACCTGTATAAATCCTTATAATCCCTACTCTGCTCTGGTGGAAGATTTATCTTTCAGAAATGTATGCATTTAATAATGTGCAAACATTTCTAAGAAATCCCATAAAATATAGCCTCAAATGAAGCAGTGTAAACAAATGGTGCACAACATATACGTTTAAAGGAATCACATAAGACATTGTGAAGACAATTATGACAGATGCATTAGATTAGTCCAAAATATCTGATTGGTGGGATTCTGACCACTGGGCCCCTACTAATTCCTAGAAGAAGTATCTTTCACTGTTTTACTTCAATAGACATTTAGGCAAGATGGCTGCACATACTTGGTCTGGATTATTTGGTACACAGTGCTCACCTCTGTGCCAACACTGCCTAACCTGTGTGCCATCTGTGTTGACCTTACATTACAAAAACAGGGAGCAGAAAGAAGCAGTGTTGTCTCCATAAAACTGGGGGGACACAAAGAACTGGCACTGGACTAGTCTTCAAGCTGTCTCTAGGATGGCAGTTAAAATGGCTGCTGCAGTATAGAGGTTGTCATAGCAACCACACCAAGCTCAGTAAACAACAGCGGACTGTACCACTACAAGAACAGATAAACTGTCCCAAAGCACACAGTAAAAAAATGATAAGGTAGGCCGCTGTATGATTAAAACATGAAAAATGTGAAAGTATTTTATTTTCTTACTCTCTTTTCATTTTGTATTCATGCATTTTCCCACTGTTTAATGTTCTTTTATTTACCCACCAGCCAATGGTTCAATCCAGTGTTTGCTTACAGCAGCTAGGGTCTTCAGAAGGGTGTGGGCACTGGTGATATATCCTATAAATGTTCAATACATGTCTCTCTCTCTCTCCATATATAGTATGCCCAATGCTCACAGGGGCATATGCATAGGAGCTAAGCCTTCTCTATACTCCTGGGTTGTTAGCTGATTTTAGCAGTTGACAGCCGTGTGCAGTTCAGGAGGATTAAAAACTTAAAAAGCAAAAAGGCTAAAAAAAAGTTCCAGAATTGGAATCCCTTTATGCAAAAAAAGCCCATGGTATTTAAAAATAACATTATTTATGCTGCACATCGAACTCCATAAACAAAAATAAATACCCAGTGCCAGATCTGATGATTTCTGGTCACTGCATATTCCCGAAAAATTAAATGAAAGGTGATAACAATGGTAGCATGGATGAAGTGCAATGCAGGGTGACTGGGCCCTAAAATTATGATGTCCTACCTGTGCCATCCATCAGATGCCGGGTGTGGGTATGCTCTTTTCTTTACTGTCATACTCTTACAGGTCATCCGGGCCCAGATATTCTCCAGGAACGCCAATAACTTGCTCTTTCTTGGTATCTCATCTGTACTAGGTGGCTCCTGAAAATCATTTTCACTGTTCTGGTCTCAGCTCATCTTTCTTCTTATTTCTTCTTCCTCTACTAAATGAATTTTCTTCCCTTTTGCCTACATTTTATGAGCATGACAAAGAAGATAAAGTCACTAGAAAACTACAGCAATGGACAGTGACCTATCACAAGTGACTCTGCTGATCCCTAGTGAGCGAATGAAATTGTAACCTGTGCACTTGGCTAAACATTCTATCTGCAGTTATGATGTCATCAGCCCTGTAATCTTTGTCACAATCAGTGTTACACAAACCTAAAGTGAGAGGACATTTTTCCATATATATGTAGATGGTAAGACCGCACCGGGGATCAACCTCTGTGCCTGTGGTTGCCCAGGCTGCCAGCCCAGGATAAATGAACAGCAAATCCAGAAAATCACCGCACAAGTAGGTCTTGGATCAGAAAAAGCTGGTGGTTTTATTCCCAATTAAAGTGCAATGTTTCGGCAATAGCAATGCTTGATAAAGGCTATTGACGAAACGTTGCACTTTAATTGGGATTAAAACCACCAGCTTTTTCTGATCCAAGACCTACTTGTGTGGTGATTTTCTGGATTTGCTATATATATATATATATATATATATATATATATATATATATATATGTATATATATATAGCACCACTGCGCTCTGTGTTATCACTACTCTTCTTTATTCACCGGACCGCTGTTGTGCTGTTTTGGAGGAAAGGAAGAAAGCAGCTTTGCATTTCTAATCCTGGATAACCCCTTTAAAGCCCCATTTGTGTATAGAATTGTCTATTAAAAAAATGATATATATCTGAAAATGATATATATATATAATGATATAAATATTTTTTATATTTGCCTTTAGTATGCAGCATTCCAAAAGACATTACTCAGTGGACATTCTAACACACAATGGGGGAGATTTATCAAAACCTGTGCAGAGAAAGAGAGGTGCAGTTGCCCATGGCAACCAATCAGATCACTTCTTTCATTTTTAAGGTGGCCTTGGAAAAATGAAAGAAGCAATCTGATTGGTTGCTATGGGCAACTGCACCACTCTTCCTCTAGACAGGTTTTGATAAATATCCCCAATGGCTTTTGTCTTGAAAAGATTATTGTAGCACTTATTAATAATAAGGAAAAGGTTTCCACTTTCTTTCATTATTTAAAAAATGGTGCAGATACAAGTAAGGGTGCTTTCACACTACGATTGTAGTATACGGTTGCTGGATCCGGTTGGGAGGGGTGAAAACCGTCCGCTCCCGTATCCCAGCCGGATCCAGCCTGAACCCCATTCATTTCAATGAGCCAACTGGAGTCAAACGCTGACTCCGGTTGTCTCATTTTTCCCCGAATACGGTTTTCTGACCGGACCTAGAACCGTGGTATACCACGGTTTTAGGTCCAGTCAGAAAACTGTATGCGGGGCAAAAATGAGACAACCGGAGTCAGCGTTTGACTCCGTTCGGCTCATTGAAATGAATGGGGTTCAGGCTGGATCCGGCTGGGATACGGGAGCGGACGGTTTTCGCCCCTCCCAACCGGATCCAGCAACCGTATACTACAATCGTAGTGTGAAAGCACCCTAAGAGAATTAATGCAGATAAAGAAGGAATATTGAGGAAAACTGTTAACCCCTTAAGGACCAGGCCCATTTTGGCCTTAAGGACCAGAGCGTTTTTTGCATATCTGACCATTGTCACTTTAAAGGGGTACTCCAGTGCTTAGACATCTTATCCCCTATCCCCACCGCTGGGGACCCCCATGATCTTGCACGCGGCACACCGTTTGTAATCAGTCCCGGGAGCGTGTTCGCTCCGGGACTGATTACCGGCGACTACAGGGCGGGCGGCGTGTGACGTCACGCTCCACCTCTCAATGCAAGCCTACGGGAGGGGGCGTGATAGCTGTCACGCCCCCTCCCATAGGCTTGCATTGAGGGGCGGAGCGTGACATCACACGGGGTCGGGGGCGTGACGTCGCACGCCGCCCGGCCTGTAGTCGCCGGTAATCAGTCCTGGAGCGAACACGCTCCGGGGACTGATTACAAACAGGGTGCCGCGTGCAAGTTCACGGGGGTCCCCAGCGGCGGGACTCCCGCGATCAAGCATCTTATCTCCTATCCTTTGGATAGGGGATAAGATGTCTAAGCATCGGAGTACCCCTTAAAGCATTAATAACTCTAGGATGCTTTTACCTTTCATTCTGATTCCGAGATTGTTTTTTCGTGACATATTCTCCTTTATGTTAGTGGTAAAATTTCATCGATACTTGCATCATTTCTTGTTGAAAATTCCAAAATTTGGAAAATAAATTGAAAATTTTGCATTTTTATAACTTTGAAGCTCTCTGTTTATCAGGAAAATAGATATTCCAAATAAATTATATATTGATTCACATATACAATATGTCTACTTTATGATTACATCATAAAGTTAACATGTTTTAACTTTTAGAAGACATCAGAGGGCTTCAAAGTACAGCAGCAATTTTCACAAAATTTCCAAAATCAGAATTTTTCAGAGACCAATTCAGTTTTGAAGTGGATTTGAAGGGCCTTCATATTAGAATTTAGAGCTGGGCGGTATGATCAAAAATGTGTATCACAGTATTTTTTAAAATGATGGTGGTATCACGGTATTTAACGGTATTTGGGGGGGGGGGCTTGTTTAAGTGTCAGAACATCAGGATTTCCCCAACCAGTGTGCCTCCAGCTGTAGCAAAACTACAACTCCCAGCATGCCTGGACAGCCTGCGGATGTCTGGGCATGCTGGGAGTTGTAGTTTTGCAACAGCTGGAGGCACACTGGTTGGGGAAACAGCGTTGTACTGTATACTCCCCCACTGCTGTCTATTACAGCTCTTCACTACAGGGGATGAGGAGTCAGGGCAGCAAAAATCTCTCCATTCACCCCATCCTGCCCCTCTTTCCATTCACCCCCCTACACCCATTAACCCCCCCTACACCAATTAACCCCATCCTGTCCCTCATTCCATTAACCCCCCTGCTTTCATTACCCCCCTGCACCCATTAACCCCCCCTGATCCTTTCATTTATCCTATCCTGCCCCTTATTCCATTACCCCCTCCGCTTCAATAACCCCCCCTCCTCACCTGGGAAGTGCCCTTATCATCAGTGCAGTAACGTGGGCGCTTCCCACCCGGACACAGGATCCTCTCTGGCGGAAGCGCTCACCGCAGGATGCTGACGCTTCCACCAGGAGGGAATTTTAAATTTTGATCTAAAGTGCCCACTGCGCTATTATGCGCCACCTCCACTTTAGAACAGTGAGCAGCAGCGGCGCAGCTCATGTGCGTTGTGTGAGGGGGCCCGCAGCTCTTTCAAAGATCAGCGGGCCCCCTCATAGGCGGTCTGTCCGCCCCTGAAGCGCTCGCTCTCCTCGGTCCTGCGGCATGCACTAGGGGCCTCAGGAGCGGGCACCGGAACTAGAAGAAATGCTGCGCAATACTCCGCCTTACGCCGCAGGACCAAGGGGAGCGGGCGCTTGTTATGAACACTCCCTGAAGTAGGCGAAGAGAGGGGAGAGGTGGACTGGAGCAGGGAGCCGGCTCGGGGCTCGGGGAAACATCAGAGCCAGGGGATGCAGTTTCTGAGCTTTCCCCTGGCTCTGATTGCAGAGAAGAGCCGGCCTGAAACTGCAGGGGGAGCGGGGATGAGGAGTCTCATCCTGCTCTCCCCTGACAGAATGGAGCTGTGGGCTCTGTAATTCATTCATGGGTGGGGGGGAGGGGCCCCACCGGTATAGCGGTATGGGGCAAAATTAATACCGTCGGAGAAAAAAAAACCTGTATCCGGTATGAGCCGGTATACCGCCCAGCCCTATTAGAAATACCCAATAAATGACCCCATTATAAAAACTGCACCCCTCAAAGTATTAAAATGACATTCATAATGCTTGTTAACCCTTTAGGTGTTTCACAGGAATAGCAGCAAAGTGAAGGAGAAAATTCTAAATCCTCATTTTTTACACTCGCATGTTCTTGAAAACCCAGTTTTTGAATTTTAACAAGGGGTAAAAGGAGAGAAATCATATGTGTATGTAAAGTATTCGGCAGGCGCAGTAGAGGGCTCAGAAGGTAAGGAGCGACACTGGGATTTTGGAGAGTACGTTTTTCTGAAATGGTTTTTGGGGGGCATGTCACATTTAGGAAGCCCCGATGGTGCCAGAATAGCAAAAAAAAACTCACATGGCATACTATTTTGGAAACTACACCCCTCAAGGAACTTAACAAGGGGTCCAGTGAGCCTTAACACCCATCAGGTGTTTGACAACTTTTCGTTAAAGTTGGATGTGTAAATGATTTTTTTTTCACTAAAATGCTGCTTTTCCCCCAAATGTAATTTTTTTTACAAGGAGTAATAGGAGTAAATGACACACAAAATTTGTAACCCCATTTCTTCTAAGTATGAAAATACCCCATGTGGACGTCAAGTGCTCTGCTGACGCACTACAATGCTCAGAAGAGAAGGAGCGCCATTGAGTTTACAGAGAATGAATTTGTTTGGAATTGGAGCCAGGGGCCATGTGTGTTTACAAAGCCCCCGTAGTGCCAGAACAGTAGAACCCCCCCCCCACATGTGACCCCATTTTGGAAACTACACCCCTCACAGAATTTAATAAGGGGTGCAGTGAATATTTACACCCCACTGGCGTTTGACAGATCTTTGGAATAGTGGGCTGTGCAAATGAAAAATACAATTTTTCATTTTCACGGACGACTGTTCCAAAAATCTGTCAGACACCTGTGGGGCATAAATGCTCACTGCACCCCTTATTACATTACGTGAGGGGTGTAGTTTCCAAAATGCGGTCACATGTGTGTGGGGGGGTCCATTGTTCTGGCACTATGGGGGCTTTTTAAACACACATGGCCTTCAATTTCAGGCACATTCTCTCTCCAAAATCCCAATTGCGCTCCCTCTCTTCTGAGCATTATACTTCGCCCGCAGAGCGCTTTACATCCCCATATGGGGTATTTTCTTACTCAGAAGAAATGGGGTTACAAATTTTGGGGGCTTTTTTCCTATTTTCCATTGTGAAAATGAAAAATTTAGGGTAACACCAGCATTTTAGTGAAAAAACATTTTTTTTTTCATTTTCCCATCCAACTTTAATGAAAATTCTTCAAACATCTGTGGTGTGTTACGTTCCGTGAGGGGTGTAGTTTCCAAAATGGGGTCACATGTGGGTATTTATTTTTTTGCGTTTATGTCAGAACCGCTGTAAAATCAGCCACCCCTGTTCAAATCACCAATTTAGGCCTCAAATGTACATAGTGTGCTCTCAATCCTGAGCCTTCGTCCGCAGAGCATTTTACGCCCACATATGGCGTATTTGCGTACTCAGGAGAAATTGCGTTACAAATTTTGGGGGTCTTTTTTTGCTTTTACTGCTTGTGAAAATATAAAGTATGGGGCAACATCAGCATGCTAGTGTAAATTTTTTTTATTTTTTTACACTAACAGGCTGGTGTAGACCCCAACTTTTCCTTTTCATAAGGGGTAAAAGGAGAAAAAGCCCCCCATAATTTGTATTGCAATTTCTCCCAAGTACGAAAATACCCCATATGTGGCCCTAAACTGTTTCCTTGAAATACGACAGGGCTCTGAACTGAGAGAGCGCCATGAGCATTTGAGGACTAAATTAGGGATTGCATAGGGGTGGACATGAGGGTATTCTACATCAATGATTCCCAAACAGGGTGCCTCCAGCTGTTGCTAAACTCCCAGCATGCCTGGACAGTCAGTGGCTGTCCGGAAATGCTGGGAGTTGTTGTTTTGCAACAGCTGGAGGCTCCGTTTTGGAAACACTGCCGTACAATACGTTTTTCATTTTTATTTGGGGGGGGGGGGGACAGTGTAGGGGGGTGTATATGTAGCGTTTTACCCTTTATTTTGTATTAGTGAAGTGTAGTGTTTTTAGGGTACATTCGCACTGGCGGGTGACGGTGAGTATCCCGCTAGGAGTTTGCACTGCGGTGAAATATTTGCCGCAGCCCAAACTTGAAGCAGGAAACTTACTGCCCGTGTGAATGTACCCTGTACATTCACATGGGGGGGGGGGGGCAAACCTCCAGCTGTTTCAAAACTACAACTCCCAGCATGTACTGACAGACCGTGCATGCTGGGAGTTGTACTTTTGCAACAGCTGCAGGCACACTGGTTGGAAAACCTTCAGTTAGGTTCTGTTACCTAACTCAGTATTTTCCAACCAGTGTGCCTCAAGCTTTTGCAAAAGTACAACTCCCAGCATGTACTGATCACCGAAGGGCATGCAGGGAGATGTAGTTATGCAACAGCTCGAGGTATGCAATTACATCTCCCAGCATGCTGAGACAGTTGTTTGCTCTTTGGGCATGCTGGGATTTGCAGTGATCTCCAAACTGTAGTCCTCCAGCTTTTGCAAAACTACAACTCCCAGCATGTCCAAACAGCTGTCTGGGCATGCTGGGAGTTGTAGTTTTGCAACATCTGAAGGGATAAAGTATAGAGACCACTGTATAGTGGTCTCAGACTGTAGCCCTCCAGATGTTGCTAGGTAACTCACTGGCTTCTGTACGATCCAGGGAGCCGCATAGCCATCCTCGTCTGCTGCCTGCTGCCACTGCCGATCGTGTCTCGCTGCCATCGCCGATGGGTAAGTGGACTTCGGCGCCCGGTCCCTGTCGGTTTCCCCGTCCTGCCCCGCCTATTGTGGGTGGGCAGAACGGGGAAAGCGAAAGTTAACCCCCCCGCCCCCGATCTGCTATTGGTCAATGCTTCTGACGACCAATAGCAGGGATAGGAGGGGTGGCACCCCTGCCACCTCACTCCTATTCCTTCACCCCCCTGGGCATTTGCGCGGGGTGCCCTCCCGGCGCCCGGCAGGGACCGAAATTCTACATGATGTACGCGTACGTCCTTGGTCCTTAAGTACCAGGGAGCTAGGACGTATGCGTACATCCATGGTCCTTAACAGGTTAAACACTTTCCCAATGGTCACCATATAGTGCACCCGATTTCTACTGCACACCAGGAATGTGCGGCACTCATAAGCTTTTAGGTATCACAATGTACAATCCGACCAAATTATGGTACATGGCAAATACACATAACATGGTAACATGAGGAGCCATGTATGTGTCCATCTCCTAGACTACAAAGTATAATGGAAACGCTCACCTCTGTGCCAACACTGCCCAAAACCTGTGCGCCATCTATGTTCACCTTACATTACAGAAACAGGAAGCAGAGAGAGAAGCAGGATTGTCTCCATACAAATGGCGGGGGGGGACTCAGGACTGGCACTGGACTGGTCTTCAATCTGTCTTTAGGATGGCAGTTAAAATGGCTGCTGAAATATAACAGTTGTCATAGCAATAGTACCTAGCTCAACAAGCAACAGTGGACTATACCAACACAAGAAAAGGTAAACTGCCCCAAAACACACAGTAAAAATTAAGGCAGCTCTATGATTGACCCCTTAAGGACCAGGCCAATTTTATTTTTGCGTTTTTTCCTCCTCGCCTTCTAAAATCCATAACTCTTTTATATTTCCATCCACAGACCCATATGAGGGCTTTTTTTTGGACCCATCACTTATTTACCATAAAATGTACAGCAAGCCTAAAAAGATTATTATTTGTGTGAAGAAATTGAAACAAAAACTGCAATTTTGCACATTTTGAAAGGTTTTGTTTTTACGCTGTACACTAGAGATGAGTGAACTTACAGTAAATTCGATTCGTCACGAACTTCTCTGCTTGGCGGTTGCTGACTTTAACTGCATAAATTAGTTCAGCTTTCTGGTGCTCCGGTGGGCTGGAAAAGGTGGATACAGTCCTAGGAAAGAGTCTCCTAGGACTGTATCCACCTTTTCCAGCCCAATGGGAGCACCTGAAAGCTGAACTAATTTCTGCAGGAAAAGTCATCAACTGCCGAGCCGAGAAGTTTGTGACGAATCGAATTTACTGTAAGTTCGCTCATCTCTACTGTACACTTTACGGTAAAAATGAAATTTTATTTTTTTCCTGTGGGTCAATGCAATTAAAATGAAATCCATGATCACATACTTTTCGGTCTCATTGGTCTCATTGTGTAGACCGAAACGTGGCACTTTTGTGACTTGATGGGTGAATAAATTCACATTATCACTATTTGACTGGAGTGCCGCTTCTTCTTCTTTGGATCTACAAGTCATGGGATATTGAGTAACATCCCTAGGAGCAGTGCCGGTTCCTTCCCAGAAATAGTTTACTTTTCTATTGCTATATTGTTTAAAAAAAAATGTTTTCTTTTTTTTTTTTTACAAACTAAGTAATTTTAAAATCGCCCTGTTCTGACCACCTATTACTTTTCCATTTTTCCATATATGGGGATTTATGAGGGCTCATTTTTTGTGCAATGACCTGTATTTTTTTTTAGTACCACATGACTTTTAAGTCGCTTTTTATAAATTTTTTGGGGAATGTGATGTGACCAAAAAGCATCAATTTATTTTATTTTTTTTTTTTAATGTTTATGCCATTCACTGTACGGAATCATTAACCTTTTGTTAGTCCAAATATGTTTATTAATAATTTTTTTTTACGCTTTTTGGGGGGAAAATGTGAAAAATGGGCGATGTACAATTCAATTGGGGGAGGAGATTTTTCACATTTTTGTTACTTATTTTCTTTACACTTTTTATGTCCCCATAGGGGACTATTTATAGCAATCATTTGATTGCTAATTCTATTCAGTGCTATGCATAGACATATCGTCGATCTTCCGCTCTGGTCTGCTCGATGTCAGACCAGAGCAGAAGACCCCGGGAGAGCGGCGGAGGCCAGTTAGAGGACCTTTTGTCCACCATTTTGGATGATCATATCCCTGCGGCAGTGCCGCCAGTGATCCGATCATCCAATATAACGCCCGCATTGCTGCAGATGCAGTAATCTGTATTGATCACGACATCTGAGGGGTTAATGGCAGACATCCGCCATTTTGGATGATCGTATCCCCGCAGCAGTGCAGTCATCGATCCGATCATCCAATATAATGCCTGCATTGCCGCAGATGCCGTTATCTGTATTGATCATGGCATCTAAGGGGTTAATGGCAGTCTGGTGCCCCCATCATGTACAGGACATAAATGTACGTCCTAGTGCGTTAAAGGAAAACTGTTAGTCTATTTACCCACACTACACTGGGTTATAGTGTGGGTGAACAGGAGTCAGTGATGCCAGAAAGTTAAACAGATTTGTAAATGACTTCTATTAAAAAATCTTAATTCTTCCAGTACTTATTAGCTGCTGAATACTACAGAGGAAAATATTTTCTTTTTGGAACACAGAGCTCTCTGCTGACATCATGAGCACAGTGCTCTCTGCTGACATCTCTGTCCATTTTAAGAACTGTCCAAGAGTAGGAGAAAATCCTCATAGCAAACATATGCTGCTCTGGACAGTTCCTAAAATGGACAGAGATGTCAGCAGAGAGCACTGCGCTCGTGATGTCAGCAGAGAGCACTGTGTTCCAAAAAGAAAACAATGTCCTCTGTAGTATTCAGCAGCTATTAAGTACTGGAATGATTAAGATTTTTAAATAGAAGCAATTTACAAATCTGTTTTACTTTCTGGCACCATTTGATTTAAAAAAATAAAAAGTTTTCCACCCGAGTACCACTTTAAAGCGGTACTCCGGAACTAGACATTTTATCCCATATCCAAAGGATAGGGGATAAGATGTCTGATCGCAGGGGTCCCACTGCTGGGGACCCCGCGATCTCCCTGCGGCACAAACTTGTCATCAGCCTCATGGAGCAAAGATCGCTCCGTGTCTGATGACTCACAATATAGGGACTGGAGTACCGCGACGTCATGGCTCTGCCCCTCGTGACGTCAATGCAATGCAAGCCTATGGGAGATGGCGTGAAGGCCGCAATGCATAGGGAGATCATGGGGGTCCCCAGCGGAGGGACCCCCGAGATCATACATCAGTACCCCTTTAAATTTGTCCAGTAGGTCCTGAGATATGTCCCACAGAACATGCTCTTCAGAATTTGGTGAATCACGTGCAGGGGGCGGGGCTTCACCGTCTCAATTTATATATTCATTGTCTGTGACTCCTGGAGTAAAGAAGCCCCGCCCGCTACACGTGATTCACTGAATTAAGCAGAGGATCTTCTGGGGGACATATCTCAGGACCTACTGGACATATTTAGGTAAGTGACCCCTCGCTGGATACTTGTTCACCCACACTATAACCCATTGTTTTGGGTTTAGTGTGGTGAGCAGGCTGACAGTTTTCCTTAGTACCACTGCATCAGGACGTACATTTACTTTCATTATCCTTAAGGGGTTAAAGGAGTACTCTGGTTATTTTTTTTTTTAATCAACTGGTGCCACCTCTGTCCATGTCAGGAACTGTCTGGAGCAGGAGAGGTTCGCTATGGGGATTTGCTCCTGCTCTGGTCATGTCCTGATAGGGACAGAGGTGTCAGCAGAAAGCACTGTTGTCAGACTGAAAAGAACAACTCAACTTCCTCTGGAGCATACAGCAGCTGATAAGTACTGGTTGGGTGAAGATATATTTTTATTTTAATAGAAGTAATTTACAAATCTGTTTAACTGTCTGGCACCATTTGATTTAAAAAAATAAATAAAAAATGTTGCTGCTGCTGACCTGCTACTTTACTATCGCCTCCCGTAAATGGTTCAGTCCAGTGCTTGTTTACTGCTTCTAGGTAAGAATTTAACCCTGACTGGTTGATTTTATCTCTATATAAGTGTACTCAATACTATTAAAGAAGATTTTCCATCTGGAGATTGATAGCATACCCACAGGCTATACCATAAAAGTCTGACGGGCGGAAGTATTATTGATCGGATCTACGGTGGTACCTACCAAATAATGTCAGTATTATCTGATCTCGGTAGGACCTACCAAAAGCTGTCAGTTTTACTGATCACACACGATGGTGACCCATGTGCAGACCTCCTTAAATTTGTGGGAGGAGATTATGCACAGTGAGACCACTATTCATATGTAAATCATCCCTGTGGGCAACTCCCTGAATATAGGATTAGTTCCCCCACAGGATGACCCCCATATGAATGTTGTGTCTATCCCGCTATGGCGGGCGGTCATTGCTTCATTGTGACACCATGACCTGCAGTCACCAGTAATTTAATATATGTGATCTTATTAACTGCTTAAATATCTGTAATGCAATTCATATCTCTGGGCCTGAATATTTACCCAGAATATTTAAAAGCTCATTGATTTAAGCTATGGCGGTATGTTTTCAATATCATGAAATAACACACAGGTATTATTAACTATGCAGATTTATTAGTTATCAGTAATAACCAATATGAATATATAAAGACAAAGGTTATACATATATGTATCTTAAATCAATATGACACGTATAGAACATTATTTAAGCGTTATTTAACCCATGAAATGGGTACTCTAATAATTTTTTTTTATTAAATAGAATGTTTCTAATATGTTTTATTTAAAAAAAAAAAAGTGTTATATGTGTTTTTTTTTTACATTAGTAAACCTGGCCACTACTTGTCACCCTATATGGCTCGGGATTACTTTCCCCCCCCCTGACGTTCGGCATGTTCGGACCAACGCTGGCCGGGCAGCGTGGTCCAGAACGCGCGTTCACATGGATGAGGAGAGGGAGATGCAGGTGGGCGGGGATATTAAAATTTCACGTGCCGCGTGCGCACGACCACTGTGCTCGCTCTCTGCCTGTTTCCTATACAGGCAGAGAGCGAGTACCATGCTCGTACGCGTGCGGCGCGCAAAACATAAAATTTCCCTGCCCCCCTGCATCTCCCTCTCCTAATTCATTGCAGCGCACGAGAGAGGAGACGGGCAGAAGCGAGCCCCGGGAAGGCTTCAATCGACGTCACGCCTGCCGTGGCCGTCCACTTCCTGCCCTCACCAGAGAGCTCAACTCTGAGCTCCTGCAGCAGTTAAACATAAGGTATTTTTATGGGGATTTGTAGAAATATAAAGACAGGGATAGATGTAGTTAGTGTCAGGGAAGATGGGGAGGGGGAATAGGGAAATTTTATTTAGTGATAGCTACTCTTTAAGGACCAAGCCCATTTTGCCCTTAACCCCTTAAGGACCCAGCCCAAATATACCTTAAGGACCCGGCTATTTTTTGAACATCTGACCACTGTCACTTCAAGCATTAATAACTCTGGGATGCTTTTACCTTTCATTCTGATTCCGAGATAGTTTTTTCGTGACATATTCTACTTTATGTTAGTGGTAACATTTTGTCGATACATTTCTTGGTGAAAAATTCCAAAATTTGATGAAAGAATTGAAAATTCTGCATTTTTTTTTTACTTTGAAGCTCTCTGCTTATAAGGAAAATGGATATTCCAAATAAATTATATATTGATTCAAAAATACAATTTGTCTACTATATGTTTGCATCATAAAGTTTACATGTTTTTACTTTTGTCACCAAAGATATATATAACCCTACATATATAGTAGGTAAGGGTATGTATTTGCACTTATGACACCAAAAAGAGAACCATACCACAAATTAAACAGAAAAGTAATAGAATGTAAAAAATAAACTTTATTAATACAATTTAGTAATAAAAAATAGATATTAGAATTAAAGCAAAAAAAGTAGTGGCAATAGATAGGGGGTTCAGGTGTAGGTATGGTTTGGCACCCTTTATTGTATACTATTGGCAGGTATTATTATTGTATCCTACCAGCTACTGTGGCATTTACTCCTTATACTTGTATATTTTGATGTATTTGGGTCCTACCATTGTCCTATATCTTTGTATGTCCACTAGTGCCTATCTATTGCTACTACTTTTTTTTGTTTTAATTCTAATATCTATTTTTTATTACTAAATTGTATTAATAAAGTTTATTTTTTACATTCTATTACTTTTCTGTTTAATTTGTGGTATGGTTCTCTTTTTGGTGTCATGTTTTTACTTTTGGAAGACATCAGAGGGCTTCAAAGTTCAGCAGCAGTTTTCAAATTTTTCACAAAATTTTCTAAATCGGAATTTTTCAGGGACCAGTTCAGTTTTTAAGTGGATTTGAAGGGCCTTCATATTAGAAATACCCCACAAATGACCCAATTATAAAAACTGCACCCCTCAAAGTATTCAAAATTACATTCAGTAAGCTTGTTAACCCTTTAGGTGTTTCACAGGAATAGCAGCAACGTGAAGGAGAAAATAAAAAATCTTCATTTTTTACACTCGCATGTTCTTGTAGACCCAGTTTTTTAATTTTTACAAGTGGTAATAGTAGAAAAAGCCCCCAAAATTTGTAACCCAATTTCTCTCGAGTAAGGAAATACCTCATATGTGCATGTCAAGTGTTCGGCGGGCGCAGTAGAGGGCTCAGAAGGGAAGGAGCGACAATGGGATTTTGGAGAGGGAATTTTTCTGAAATGGTTTTTGGGGGGCATGTCACATTTAGAAAGCCCCACATGGCATACCATTTTGTAAACAACACCCCTCAAGGCACGTAAAAAGGGGTCCAGTTAGCCTTAAACCCCACAGGTGTTTTCGTTAAAATCGGATGTGTAAATGGAAAAAAAAAATTCACACTAAAGTGCAGTTTTTACCCCAAATTTACCATTTTTACAAAGGGTAATGGGAGAAAATGCCCCCCTAAATTTGTAACCTCTTTGTAATCTCTTCTGAGTATGGAAATACCCCATGTTAGGACATAAAATGCTTTACGGGCGAACTACAATGCTCAGAAGAGAAGGAGTCACATTTGGCTTTTTGAAGGCAACTTTAGCTGAAATGTTTTTTGGGGGGCATTTCGCATTTAGGAAGCCCCTGTGGTGCCAGAACAGCAAAAAATACCCACATGGCATACTATTTTGGAAACTACAACCCTCAAGGAACGTAACAAGGGGTCCACTGAGCCTTAACACCCCACAGGTGTTTGACGACTTTTCGTTAATGTTGGATGTGTAAATAAGAAAAAATTTTTTTTACTAAAATGCAGTTTTTCCCCTAAATTTGTAACCCCATTTCTTCTGAGTATGGAAATACCCCATGTTAGGATGTAAAATGCTCTGCTGGCGAACTACAATGCTCAGAAGAGGAGGAGCGCCATTGAGCTTTTGGAAAGAGAATTCTTTGGAATGGTAGGCAGGGGCCATGTGCGTTTACAAAGCCCCCCGTGGTGCCAGAACAGTGGACCCCCCCACATGTGACCCCATTTTAGAAACTACACCCCTCACAGAATTTAATAAGGGGTGCAGTGAGTATTTACACCCCACTGGCGTTTGACAGATCTTTGGAACAGTGGGCTGTGCAAATGAAAAATTTAATTTTTCATTTTTACGGACCACTGTTCCAAAAATCTGTCAGACACCTGTGGGGCGTAAATGCTCACTGTACCCCTTATTACATTACGTGAGGGGTGTAGTTTCCAAAATGGGGTCAGATGTGTCGGGGTCCATTGTTCTGGCACTATGGGGGCTTTGTAAACACATGTGGCCTTCAATTCCGGACAAATTTTGTCTTCAAAATCCCAATTGTGCTCCTTCTCTTCTGAGCATTGTAGTTCGCCCGCAGAGCACTTTAAATTCACATATGGGGTATGTTCTTACTCAGAAGAGATGGGGTTACAAATATGAGGGGGGGGCTTTTTCTTATTTTCTCTTGTGAAAATGAAAAATTTAGGGTAACACCAGCATTTTTGTGAAACATTTTTTTTTTCCATTTTCCCATCCAACTTTAATGAAAATTCGTCAAACACCTGTGGGGTGTTAAGGCTCACTACACCCCTTGTCACGTTCCGTGAGGGGTGTAGTTTCCAAAATGGGGTCACATGTGGGTATTTCTTTTTTTTGCGTTTGTCAGAACCGCTGTAAAATCAGTCACCCCTGTGCAAATCACCAATGTACATTGTGCGCTCTCATTCCTGAGCCTTGTTGTGCGTCTGCAGAGCATTTTACGCTTACATATGGGGTATTTCCGTACTCAGGAGAAATTGTGTTGCAAATTTTGCGGGTCTTTTTTACCTTTAACCGCTTGTGAAAATAAAAAGTATGGGACAACACCAGCATGTTAGTGTAATTTGTTTTTTCTTTTTTTACACTAACAGGCTGGTGTAGCCCCCAACTTTTCATTTTCACAAGCGGTAAAAGGAAAAAGAGACCACCAAAATTTGTAGTGCAATTTCTCCCGAGTGCGGAAATACTCCATGTGTGTCCCTAAACTGTTTCCTTTAAATACGACAGGGCTACAAAGTGAGAGAGTGCCATGCGCATTTGAGGACTAAATTAGGGATTGCATAGGGGTGGACATAGGGGTATTCTACACCAGTGATTCCCAAAAAGGGTGCCTCCAGCTGTTGCTAAACTCCCAGCATGCCCGGACAGTCAGTGGCTGTCCAGAAAGGATGGGAGTTGTTGTTTTGCAACAGCTGGAGGCTCCGTTTTGGAAACACTGCCGTACAAGACGTTTTTTTTTTTTGGGGGGAGGCAGTGTAAAAGGGTGTATATGTAGTGTTTTACCCTTTATTATGTGTTAGTGTAGTGTAGTGCAGTGTTTTTAGGGTACATTCGCACCGGTGAGTTTCCCGCTAGGAGTTTGTGCTGCGGCGAAAAATTTGCCGCAACCCAGACTTAAAGCAGGAAATTTACTGTAAACCTGCCCGTGTGAATGTACCCTGTACATTCACATGGGGGGGGCAAACCTCCAGCTGTTTCAAAACTGCAACTCCCAGCATGTACTGATAGACCGTGCATGCTGGGAGTTGTACTTTTGCAACAGCTGGAGGCACACTGGTTGGAAAACCTTCAGTTAGGTTCTGTTACCTAACTCAGTATTTTCCAACCAGTGTGCCTCCAGCTGTTGCAAAACTACAACTCCCAGCATGTACTAATCAACGAAGGGCATGCTGGGAGATGTAGTTATGCAACAAATGGAGGTACCCAACAACAACTCCCAGCATGCCGAGACAGCTGTTTGCTGTCTTGGCATGCTGGGATTTGCAGTTTTGCAACATCTGGAGGGCTACCGTTTTTAGACCAGTGCACAGTGATCTCCAAACTGTGGACCTCCAGATGTTGCAAAACTACAACTCCCAGCATTCCCAGACAACAAACAGCTATGTGGGCATGCTAGGAGTTGTAGTTTTGCAAGATCTGGAGGGACATAGTTTAGAGACCACTGTATAGTGGTCTCAAACTGCAGCCCTCCAGCTGTTGCAAAACTACAACTCCCAGCATGCCCAAACAACTGTCTGGGCATGCTTGGAGTTGTAGTTTTGTAACATCAGGAGGGCTACAGTTTAGAGACCACTATACAGTGGTCTCAAAACTATGTCCCTCCAGATCTTGCAAAACTACAACTCCTAGCATGCCCACATAGCTGTTTGTTGTCTGGACATGCTGGGAGTGGTAGTTTTGCAACATCTGGAGGTCCACAGTTTGGAGATCACTGTGCACTGGTCTAAAAACGGTAGCC
This sequence comes from Hyla sarda, assembly GCF_029499605.1. Classification (NCBI taxonomy): domain Eukaryota; kingdom Metazoa; phylum Chordata; class Amphibia; order Anura; family Hylidae; genus Hyla; species Hyla sarda. The sequence goes on from NC_079190.1 coordinate 415,590,305, forward strand.
CTCCAGATGTTGCAAAACTGCAAATCCCAGCATGCCAAGACAGCAAACAGCTGTCTCGGCATGCTGGGAGTTGTTGTTGGGTACCTCCAACTGTTGCATAACTACATCTCCCAGCATGCCCTTCAGTGATGCCCGCGTGCATGATCCCGGGCGTCCCCAGCTGCGGGACTCCCGCGATCAGGCATCTTATCCCCTATCCTTTGCATAGGGGATAAGATATGTAAGCACCGGAGTACCCCTTTAAAGCTTCAATTGTTTTTGAATGTTTAAAATTAGGAATACCGGATCATGAGATTGTGGGCAATGGAAACGTTCATGTTACTACTATTTGTGATAAAAGAAGCAAATTGTTAAAAATGCACCAATTTTGGAGATGGACAGGAAGGCTGTAGGGGCGGAGGAGGCCTGAACTGATTAACGATTTATTTGTAACTGTGCTCATAACGTGTAATCTAGAAAAGTTTCCAAGGCCGACATGTCATATTCCTTGTATATTAACAATCTATTGTGGAATTTCCTTTTTTGTTAACTTTTCATTTGTCTTTATATGTGTTATTTCAATGTTCTTTCGCAAGGGAGTGACTAAAAGCATGACAACTGTTTTGATTATCTTATACCAGAATTTTATAACAGGTGATATATATTCTTCCGTCAGAAAATCGTCAGCAAAAGGGCAGTTACAAAATCCTAATAGCGGTTTTAACACGTTATAGCCCGATATTAAAAACAGCCATTATTTGTGACGGAAGATAGTAACGGGAGAAATAGTTCATGAACTATTTCTCCCATTGCTATCTTCCATCATAAAATAACGGGTTAAAACGGCTATTAGAAAAATCTCACAGACTATAATGGGATTTTCCAATGGCAGTATAGGACTAGGTAACTACCATTTTCATGCCGATTTTCTGAGTAATTATATAGTGTGAAAGGGGCCTTAAAGCTTCAATTTTTTTTGAATAGTTCTTGAACTAATTCTCCCGTTACTATCTTCCGTCACAAATAATGGCCGTTATTTATAACAGGCTATAACGTGTTAAAACGGCTATTAGAAAAATCCCACAGACTATAAAGGGATTTTCTAACGGCCGTATAGGATTTTGTAACTGCCCTTTTCCTGACGATTTTCTGACGGAAGAATATATATCACCTGTTATAAAATTCTGGTATAAGATAATCAAAACAGTTGTCATGCTTTTAGTCACTCCCTTGCGAGAGAACATTGAAATAACACATATAAAGAAAAATGAAAAATTAACAAAAAAGGAAATTCCACAATAGATTGTTAATATACAAGGAATATGACATGGCGGCCTTGGAAACTTTACTAGATTACACGTTTTGAGCACAGTTACAAATAAATCGCTATGCTCAGTTCAGGCCTCCTCCGCCCCTACAGCCTTCCTGTCCATCTCCAAAATTGGTGCATTTTTAACTATTTGCTTCTTTTATCACAAATAGTAGTAACATGAAAGTTTCCATTTCCCACAATCTCATGATTCGTCATTCCTAATTTTAAACATTCAAAAACAATTGAAGATTTAAAGGGGTACTCCGGTGCTTACATATCTTATCCCCTATGCAAAGGATAGGGGATAAGATGCCTGATAGCGGGAGTCCCGCAGCTGGGGACGCCCGGGATCATGCACGCGGCACCCAGTTTGTAATCAGTCCCCGGAGCTTGTTCGCTCTGGGTCTGATTACGGTCGACCGCAGGGCCGGCGGTGTGTGACATCACGCCCACGTGTGACGTCACGCTCCGCCTCTCAAAGCAAGCCTACGGGAGGGGGCGTGATAGCTATGACGTCACACGGGGGCGGGGGCGTGACGTCACATGCCGCTGGCCCTTCGAGCACGCTCCGGGGACTGATTAAAAAGGGGGTGCCACGTGCATGATCCCGGGCGTCCCCATCTGCGGGACTCCCGCGATCAGGCATCTTATCCCCTATCCTTTGGATAGGGGATAAGATGTGTAAGCACCGGAGTACCCCTTTAAGAATATATACATCACTTATGTTATAACATTCTGGAACAAGACAATCAAAAACAGTAGTCATGCCCTTAGTCACTCCCTTGTAAAAGAACATTTACAAAACACATTTAAAGAAATTAAAACATTTCAAAAGTTAACATAAAAAGAAAACTCCACAAAAGATTGTTAATTTACAAGGAATATGACATGACGGCCTTGGAAACTTTACTAGATTACACATTTTGAGCACAAATACATATAAATTGCTATGCTCAGTTCAGTACTCCTCCCCTACAGAATTCCTGTCCATCTCCAAAATTGGTGCATTTATAACTATTTGCTTCTTTTATCACAAATAGTAGTAACATGAAAGTTTCCATTGCCCACAATCTCATAATCCGGTATTCCTAATTTTAAACATTCAAAAACAATTGAAGCTTTAAGGCCCCTTTCACACTACACAATTACTCAGAAAATCGGCATTAAAACGGTAGTTACCTAGTCCTATACAGCCGTTTGAAAATCCCATGATAGTCTGTGAGATTTTTCTAATAGCCGTTTGAACCCGTTATTTTATGATGGAAGATAGTTATGGGAGAAATACCGTATTTATTGGGGTATACCACGCACCGGCCTATAACACGCACCCTCATTTTACCAAGGATATTTGGGTAAAAAAAAGTTTTTTACCCAAATATCCATGGTAAAATGAGGGTGCGTGTGTGCGCGTGTATACCCCGATACACCCCCAGGAAAGGCAGGGGGAGAGAGAGGCCGTTCCAGCCTGCTTCTCTCCCCCTGCCTTTCCTGGGGTCTAGAGCCCTGCTGCCGGCCCTTCTCTCCCCCTGGCTATCGGCGCCGCTGCCCAATCTGTCCCCCCCTACTATCGGTGCCGGCGCCGATAGCCAGGGGGAGAGAAGCAGCGCCGACAGCCAGGGGGAGAGAAGGGGCAGCGGCACCCATTGCCGGCGCCGCTACTACGTTGCCTCCCCCCATCCCCGGTGGCATAATTACCTGGGTTGGGTCCGCGCTGCTGCAGGCCTCCGGCGCGCGTCCCCTGCGTCGTTGCTATGCACGGCGCGGCGCACTGAGCAGCGCATAGCAACGACGCCAGAGACGCACGCCGGAGGCCTGCAGAAGCACGGACCCGATCCAGGTAATTATGCCACCGGGGATGGGGGGAGGCAACGGGGCAGCGGCGCCGGCAATGGATGCCGCTACCCTTTCTCTCCTCCTGGCTATCGGCGCCGCTTCTTTCCCCCTGGCTATCTGCACCGGCAATGGAACGCCGGCACCGATAGTCAGGGGGAAAGAACGGGCAGCGGCGCCGATAGCCAGGGGGAGAGAAGGGCCGGCAGCAGGGCTCTAGACCCCAGGAAAGGCAGGGAGAGAGAAGCGTGCAGCGACGGCCTCTCTCCCCCTGCCTTTCCTGGGGGGTGTATCGGCGTATAACACGCACATAGACTTTAGGCTAAAAATTTTAGCGTAAAAAGTGCTTGTTATACGCCGATAAATACGGTAGTTCATGAACTACTTCTCCCGTTACTATCTTCCGTCAAAAATAATGGCATTTATTAATAACGGGCTATAACGTGTTAAAACGGCTATTAGAAAAATCCCACAGACTATAATGGGATTTTCTAACGGCCGTATAGGATTTTGTAACTGCCCTTTTGCTGATGATTTTCTGACGGAAGAATATATATCACCTGTTATAAAATTCTGGAATAAGATAATCAAAACAGTTGTCATGCTTTTAGTCACTCCTTTGCGAAAGAACATTGAAATAACACATATAAAGACAAATGAAAAGTTAACAAAAAAGGAAGTTCCACAATAGATTGTTAATATACAAGGAATATGACATAGCGGCCTTGTAAACTTTACTAGATTACACGTTTTGAGCACAGTTACAAATAAATCGCTATGCTCAGTTCAGGCCTCCTCCGCCCCTACAGCCTTCCTATCCATCTCCAAAATTGGTGCATTTTTAACTATTTGCTTCTTTTATCACAAATAGTAGTAACATGAAAATTTCCATTGCCCACAATCTCATGATCCGGTATTCCTAATTTTAAACATTCAAAAACAATTGAAGCTTTAAAGGGGTACTCCGGTGCTTTCATATCTTATCGCCTATGCAAAGGATAGGGGATAAGATGCCTGATCGCGGGAGTCCCGCAGCTGGGGACGCCCGGGATCATGCACGCGGCACCCAGTTTGTAATCAGTCCCCGGAGCGTGTTCGCTCCGGGTCTGATTACGGTCGACCGCAGGGCCGGCAGCGTGTGACATCACGCCCCCGTGTGAGGTCACGCTCCGCCTCAATGCAAGCCTACAGGAGGGGGCGTGATAGCTATCATGCCCCCTCCCGTAGGTTTACATTGAGGGGCGGAGCGTGACGTCACACAGGGGGCGGGGGCGTGACGTCACATGCCGCTGGCCCTGCGAGCACGCTCCGGGGTCTGATTAAAAAGGGGGTGCCGCGTGCATGATCCCGGGCGTCCCCAGCTGCGGGAATCCCGCGATCAGGCATCTTATCCCCTATCCTTTGGATAGGGGATAAGATGTGTAAGCACCGGAGTACCCCTTTAAGAATATATATCCCCTATGTTATAACATTCTGGAACAAGACAATCAAAAACAGTAGTCATGCTTTTACTTAGTCACTCCCTTGTAAAAGAACATTTACATAACACATGTAAAGAAATTTAAAAAGTGAACAAAAAAAGAAAACTTCACAGAAGATTGTTAATTTACAAGGAATATGACATGGCGGCCTAGGAAACTTTATTAGATTTCACATTTTGAGCACAAATACATATAAATTGCTATGCTCAGTTCAGTCCTCCTCCCCTACAGAATTCCTGTCCATCCCGAAATTGGTGCATTTTTAACTATTTGCTTCTTTTATCACAAATAGTAGTAACATGAAAGTTTCCATTGCCCACAATCTCATAATCTAGTATTCCTGAATTTAAACATTCAAAAACAATTGAAGCTTTAAGGCCCCTTTCACACTACATAATTAATCAGAAAATCGGCATTAAAATGGTAGTTACCTAGTCCTATACGGCCGTTGGAAAATCCCATTATAGTCTGTGAGATTTTTCTAATAGCCGTTTTAACCCGTTATTTTATGATGGAAGATAGTAATGGGAGAAATAGTTCATGAACTATTTCTCCCGTTACTATCTTCCGTCACAAATAATGGCCGTTATTAATAACGGGCTATAACGTGTTAAAACGGCTATTAGAAAAATCCTACAGACTATAATGGGATTTTCTAACGGCCGTGTAGGATTTTGTAACTGCCCTTTTGCGACGATTTTCTGACGGAAGAATTTATATCACCTGTTATAAAATTCTGGTATAAGATAATCAAAACAGTTGTCATGCTTTTAGTCACTCCCTTGCGAAAGAACATTTAAATAACACATATAAAGACAAATGAAAAGTTAACAAAAAAGGAAATTCCACAATAGATTGTTAATATACAAGGAATATGACATGGCGGCCTTGGAAACTTTACTAGATTACACGTTTTGAGCACAGTTACAAATAAATCGCTATGCTCAGTTCAGGCCTCCTCCGCCCCTACAGCCTTCCTGTCCATCTCCAAAATTGGTGCCTTTTTAACTATTTGCTTCTTTTATCACAAATAGTAGTAACATGAAAATTTGCATTGCCCACAATTTCATGATCCGGTATTCCTAATTTTAAACATTCAAAAACAATCGAAGCTTTAAAGGGGTACTCCGGTGCTTACATATCTTATCCCCTATGCAAAGGATAGGGGATAAGATGCCTGATCGCGGGAGTCCCGCAGCTGGGGACGCCCGGGATCATGCACGCGGCACCCTGTTTGTAATCAGTCCCTGGAGCGTGTTCACATGTAAAGAAATTTAAAAATTTAAAAAGTGAACAAAAAAAGAAAACTCCACAGAAGATTGTTAATTTACAAGGAATATGAGATGGCGGCATTGGAAACTTTACTAGATTTCACATTTTGAGCACAAATACATATAAATTGCTATTCTCAGTTCAGTCCTCCTCCCCTACAGAATTCCTTTCCATCCCGAAATTGGTGTATTTTTAACTATTTGCTTCTTTTATCACAAATAGTAGTAACATGAAAGTTTCCATTGCCCACAATCTCATAATCTGGTATTCCTAAATTTAAACATTCAATAACATTTGAAGCTTTAAGGCCCCTTTCACACTACATAATTACTCAGAAAATCGGCATTAAAACGGTAGTTACCTAGTCCTATACGGCCGTTGGAAAATCCCATTATAGTCTGTGAGATTTTTCTAACAGCCGTTTTAACCCGTTATTTTATGATGGAAGATAGTAATGGGAGAAATAGTTCATGAACTATTTCTCCCGTTACTATCTTCCGTCACAAATAATGGCCGTTATTAATAACGGGCTATAACGTGTTAAAACAACTATTAGAAAAATCCCACAGACTATAATGGGATTTTATAATGGCCGTATAGGATTTTGTAACTGCCCTTTTGCTAACGATTTTCTGACTGAAGAATATATATCATCTGTTATAAAATTCTGGTATAAGATAATCAAAACAGTTGTCATGCTTTTAGTCACTCCCTTGCGAAAGAACATTGAAATAAAACATATAAAGACAAATGAAATGTTAACAAAAAAGGAAATTCCACAATAGATTGTTAATATACAAGGAATATGACATGGCGGCCTTGGAAACTTTACTAGATTACACATTTTGAGCACAGTTACAAATAAATCGCTATGCTCAGTTCAGGCCTCCTCTGCCCCTACAGCCTTCCTGTCCATGTCCAAAATTGGTGCATTTTTAACTATTTGCTTCTTTTATCACAAATAGTAGTAACATGAAAATTTCCATTGCCCACAATCTCATGATCCGGTATTCCTAATTTTAAACATTCAAAAACAATTGAAGTTTAAAGGGGTACTCCGGTGCTTACATATCTTATCGCCTATGCAAAGGATAGGGGATAAGATGCCTGATCGCGGGAGTCCCGCAGCTGGGGACGCCCGGGATCATGCACGCGGCACCCAGTTTGTAATCAGTCCCCGGAGCGTGTTCGCTCCGGGTCCGATTACGATCGACCGCAGGACCGGCAGCGTGTGACATCACGCCCCCGTGTGAGGTCATGCTCCGCCTCAATGCAAGCCTACGGGAGGGGGCGTGATAGCTATCATGCCCCCTCCCGTAGGTTTGCATTGAGGGGCGGAGCGTGACATCCCACAGGGGGCGGGGGCGTGACGTCACATGCCGCTGGCCCTGCGAGCACGCTCCGGGGTCTGATTAAAAAGGGGGTGCCGCTTGCATGATCCCGGGCGTCCCCAGCTGCGGGACTCCCGCGATCAGGCATCTTATCCCCTATCCTTTGGATAGGGGATAAGATGTGTGAGCACCGGAGTACCCCTTTAAGAATATATATCCCCTATGTTATAACATTCTGGAACAAGACAATCAAAAACAGTAGTCATGCTTTTACTTAGTCACTCCCTTGTAAAAGAACGTTTACATAACACATGTAAAGAAATTTAAAAAGTGAACAAAAAAAGAAAACTTCACAGAAGATTGTTAATATACAAGGAATATGACATGGCGGCCTTGGAAACTTTACTAGATTTCACATTTTGAGCACAAATACATATAAATTGCTATGCTCAGTTCAGTCCTCCTCCCCTACAGAATTCCTGTTCATCCCGAAATTGGTGCATTTATAACTATTTGCTTCTTTTATCATAAATAGTAGTAACATGAAAGTTTCCATTGCCCACAATCTCATAATCTGGTATTCCTAAATTTAAACATTCAAAAACAATTGAAGCTTTAAAGCCCCTTTCACACTACATAATTACTCAGAAAATCGGCATTAAAACGGTAGTTACCTAGTCCTATACGGCCGTTGGAAAATCCCATTATAGTCTTTGAGATTTTTCTAATAGCCGTTTTAAACCGTTATTTTATGATGGAAGATAGTAATGGGAGAAATAGTTCATGAACTATTTCTCCCGTTACTATCTTCCGTCACAAATAATGGCCGTTATTAATAACGGGCTATAACGTGTTAAAACGGCTATTAGAAAAATCCCACAGACTATAATGGGATTTTCTAACCGCCGTATAGGATTTTGTAACTGCCCTTTTGCTGACGATTTTCTGACGGAAGAATATATATCACCTGTTATAAAATTCTGGTATAAGATAATCAAAACAGTAGTCATGCTTTTAGTCACTCCCTTGCGAAAGAACATTGAAATAACACATATAAAGACAAATGAAAAGTTAACAAAAAAGGAAATTCCACAATAGATTGTTAATATACAAGGAATATGACTTGGCGGCCTTGGAAACATTACTAGATTACACGTTCTGAGCACAGTTACAAATAAATCGCTATGCTCAGTTCAGGCCTCCTCCGCCCCTACAGCCTTCCTGTCCATCTCCAAAAATGGTGAATTTTTAACTATTTGCTTCTTTTATCACAAATAGTAGTAACATGAAAATTTCCATTGCCCACAATCTCATGATCCGGTATTCCTAATTTTAAACATTCAAAAACAATTGAAGCTTTAAAGGGGTACTCCGGTGCTTACATATCTTATCCCCTATGCAAAGGATAGGGGATAAGATGCCTGATCGCGGGAGTCCCGCAGCTGGGGACACCCGGGATCATGCACGCGGCACCCAGTTTGTAATCAGTCCCTGGAGCGTGTTCGCTCCGGGTCTGATTAAGGTCGAGGGCATTGCTGGCGGCGTGTGACATCACGCCCCCGTGTGACGTCACGCTCCGAATCAATGCAAGCCTACGGGAGGGGGCGTGATAGCTATCACGCCCCCTCCCGTAGATTTGCATTGAGGGGCAGAGCGTGACGTCACACAGGGGGCGGGGGCGTGACGTCAAATGCCGCTGGCCCTGCGAGCACGCTCCGGGGTCTGATTAAAAAGGGGGTGCCGCGTGCATGATCCCAGGCGTCCCCAGCTGCGGGACTCCCGCAATCAGGCATCTTATCCCCTATCCTTTAGATAGGGGATAAGATGTGTAAGCACCGGAGTACCCCTTTAAGAATATATATCCCCATGTTATAACATTCTGGAACAAGACAATCAAAAACAGTAGTCATGCTTTTACTTAGTCACTCCCTTGTAAAAGAACATTTACATAACACATGTAAAGAAATTTAAAAATTTAAAAAGTGAACAAAAAAAGAAAACTCCACAGAAGATTGTTAATTTACAAGGAATATGAGATGGCGGCCTTGGAAACTTTACTAGATTTCACATTTTGAGCACAAATACATATAAATTGCTATTCTCAGTTCAGTCCTCCTCCCCTACAGAATTCCTTTCCATCCCGAAATTGGTGCATTTTTAACTATTTGCTTCTTTTATCACAAACAGTGTAACATGAAAGTTTCCATTGCCCACAATCTCATAATCTGGTATTCCTAAATTTAAACATTCAATAACATTTGAAGCTTTAAGGCCCCTTTCACACTACATAATTACTCAGAAAATCGGCATTAAAACGGTAGTTATCTAGTCCTATACAGCCGTTGGAAAATCCCATTATAGTCTGTGAGATTTTTCTAATAGCCGTTTTAACCCGTTATTTTATGATGGAAGATAGTAATGGGAGAAATAGTTCATGAACTATTTCTCCCGTTACTATCTTCCGTCACAAATAATGGCCGTTATTAATAACGGGCTATAACGTGTTAAAACGACTATTAGAAAAATCCCACGGACTATAATGGGATTTTATAACGGCCGTATAGGATTTTGTAACTGCCCTTTTGCTGACGATTTTCTGACGGAAGAATATATATCACCTGTTATAAAATTCTGGTATAAGATAATCAAAACAGTTGTCATGCTTTTAGTCACTCCCTTGCGAAAGAACATTGAAATAAGACATATAAAGACAAATGAAAAGTTAACAAAAAAGGAAATTCCACAATAGATTGTTAATATACAAGGAATATAACATAGCGGCCTTGGAAACTTTACTAGATTACACGTTTTGAGCACAGTTACAAATAAATCGCTATGCTCAGTTCAGGCCTCCTCCGCCCCTACAGCCTTCCTGTCCATCTCCAAAATTGGTGAATTTTTAACTATTTGCTTCTTTTATCACAAATAGTAGTAACATGAAAATTTCCATTGCCCACAATCTCATGATCTGGTATTCCTAAATTTAAACATTCAAAAATAATTGAAGCTTTAAGGCCCCTTTCACACTACACAATTACTCAGAAAATCGGCATTAAAACGGTAGTTACCTAGTCCTATACGGCCGTTGGAAAATCCCATTATAGTCTAAACAAAAAAAGAAATTCCACAATAGATTGTTAATATACAAGGAATATGACATGTTTTGAGCACAGTTACAAATAAATCGCTATGCTCAGTTCAGGCCTCCTCCGCCCCTACAGCCTTCCTGTCCATCTCCAAAATTGGTGCATTTTTAACTATTTGCTTCTTTTATCACAAATAGTAGTAACATGAAAATTTCCATTGCCCACAATCTTATGATCCGGTATTCCTAATTTTAAACATTCAAAAACAATCGAAGCTTTAAAGGGGTACTCCGGTGCTTACATATCTTATCCCCTATGCCCCCTCCCGTAGGTTTGCATTGAGGGGCGGAGCGTGACGTCACACAGGGGGCGGGGGCGTGACGTCAAATGCCGCTGGACCTGCGAGCACGCTCCGGGGTCTGATTAAAAAGGGGGTGCCGCGTGCATGATCCCGGGCGTCCCCAGCTGCGGAACTCCCGCGATCAGGCATCTTATCCCCTATCCTGTGGATAGGGGATAAGATGTGTAAGCACCGGAGTACCCCTTTAAGAATATATATCCCCATGTTATAACATTCTGGAACAAGACAATCAAAAACAGTAGTCATGCTTTTACTTAGTCACTCCCTTGTAAAAGAACATTTACATAACACATGTAAAGAAATTTAAAAATTTTAAAAGTGAACAAAAAAAGAAAATTTCACAGAAGATTGTTAATATACAAGGAATATGACATGGCGGCCTTGGAAACTTTACTAGATTTCACATTTTGAGCACAAATACATATAAATTGCTATTCTCAGTTCAGTCCTCCTCCCCTACAGAATTCCTTTCCATCCCGAAATTGGTGCATTTTTAACTATTTGCTTCTTTTATCACAAATAGTAGTAACATGAAAGTTTCCATTGCCCACAATCTCATAATCTGGTATTCCTAAATTTAAACATTCAATAACATTTGAAGCTTTAAGGCCCCTTTCATACTACATAATTACTCAGAAAATCGGCATTAAAACGGTAGTTATCTAGTCCTATACGGCCGTTGGAAAATCCCATTATAGTCTGTGAGATTTTTCTAAAAGCCGTTTTAACCCGTTATTTTATGATGGAAGATAGTAATGGGAGAAATAGTTCATGAACTATTTCTCCCGTTACTATCTTCCGTCACAAATAATGGCCGTTATTAATAACGGGCTATAACGTGTTAAAACAACTATTAGAAAAATCCCACAGACTATAATGGGATTTTATAATGGCCGTATAGGATTTTGTAACTGCCCTTTTGCTAACGATTTTCTGACTGAAGAATATATATCACCTGTTATAAAATTCTGGTATAAGATAATCAAAACAGTTGTCATGCTTTTAGTCACTCCCTTGCGAAAGAACATTGAAATAAAACATATAAAGACAAATGAAATGTTAACAAAAAAGGAAATTCCACAATAGATTGTTAATATACAAGGAATATGACATGGCGGCCTTGGAAACTTTACTAGATTACACATTTTGAGCACAGTTACAAATAAATCGCTATGCTCAGTTCAGGCCTCCTCTGCCCCTACAGCCTTCCTGTCCATGTCCAAAATTGGTGCATTTTTAACTATTTGCTTCTTTTATCACAAATAGTAGTAACATGAAAATTTCCATTGCCCACAATCTCATGATCCGGTATTCCTAATTTTAAACATTCAAAAACAATTGAAGTTTAAAGGGGTACTCCGGTGCTTACATATCTTATCGCCTATGCAAAGGATAGGGGATAAGATGCCTGATCGCGGGAGTCCCGCAGCTGGGGACGCCCGGGATCATGCACGCGGCACCCAGTTTGTAATCAGTCCCCGGAGCGTGTTCGCTCCGGGTCCGATTACGATCGACCGCAGGACCGGCAGCGTGTGACATCACGCCCCCGTGTGAGGTCATGCTCCGCCTCAATGCAAGCCTACGGGAGGGGGCGTGATAGCTATCATGCCCCCTCCCGTAGGTTTGCATTGAGGGGCGGAGCGTGACATCCCACAGGGGGCGGGGGCGTGACGTCACATGCCGCTGGCCCTGCGAGCACGCTCCGGGGTCTGATTAAAAAGGGGGTGCCGCTTGCATGATCCCGGGCGTCCCCAGCTGCGGGACTCCTGCGATCAGGCATCTTATCCCCTATCCTTTGGATAGGGGATAAGATGTGTGAGCACCGGAGTACCCCTTTAAGAATATATATCCCCTATGTTATAACATTCTGGAACAAGACAATCAAAAACAGTAGTCATGCTTTTACTTAGTCACTCCCTTGTAAAAGAACGTTTACATAACACATGTAAAGAAATTTAAAAAGTGAACAAAAAAAGAAAACTTCACAGAAGATTGTTAATATACAAGGAATATGACATGGCGGCCCTGGAAACTTTACTAGATTTCACATTTTGAGCACAAATACATATAAATTGCTATGCTCAGTTCAGTCCTCCTCCCCTACAGAATTCCTGTTCATCCCGAAATTGGTGCATTTATAACTATTTGCTTCTTTTATCATAAATAGTAGTAACATGAAAGTTTCCATTGCCCACAATCTCATAATCTGGTATTCCTAAATTTAAACATTCAAAAACAATTGAAGCTTTAAAGCCCCTTTCACACTACATAATTACTCAGAAAATCGGCATTAAAACGGTAGTTACCTAGTCCTATACGGCCGTTGGAAAATCCCATTATAGTCTTTGAGATTTTTCTAATAGCCGTTTTAACCCGTTATTTTATGATGGAAGATAGTAATGGGAGAAATAGTTCATGAACTATTTCTCCCGTTACTATCTTCCGTCACAAATAATGGCCGTTATTAATAACGGGCTATAACGTGTTAAAACGGCTATTAGAAAAATCCCACAGACTATAATGGGATTTTCTAACCGCCGTATAGGATTTTGTAACTGCCCTTTTGCTGACGATTTTCTGACGGAAGAATATATATCACCTGTTATAAAATTCTGGTATAAGATAATCAAAACAGTAGTCATGCTTTTAGTCACTCCCTTGCGAAAGAACATTGAAATAACACATATAAAGACAAATGAAAAGTTAACAAAAAAGGAACTTCCACAATAGATTGTTAATATACAAGGAATATGACCTGGCGGCCTTGGAAACATTACTAGATTACACGTTCTGAGCACAGTTACAAATAAATCGCTATGCTCAGTTCAGGCCTCCTCCGCCCCTACAGCCTTCCTGTCCATCTCCAAAAATGGTGAATTTTTAACTATTTGCTTCTTTTATCACAAATAGTAGTAACATGAAAATTTCCATTGCCCACAATCTCATGATCCGGTATTCCTAATTTTAAACATTCAAAAACAATTGAAGCTTTAAAGGGGTACTCCGGTGCTTACATATCTTATCCCCTATGCAAAGGATAGGGGATAAGATGCCTGATCGCGGGAGTCCCGCAGCTGGGGACACCCGGGATCATGCACGCGGCACCCAGTTTGTAATCAGTCCCTGGAGCGTGTTCGCTCCGGGTCTGATTAAGGTCGAGGGCATTGCTGGCGGCGTGTGACATCACGCCCCCCTTGTGACGTCACGCTCCGAATCAATGCAAGCCTACGGGAGGGGGCGTGATAGCTATCACGCCCCCTCTCGTAGATTTGCATTGAGGGGCGGAGCGTGACGTCACACAGGGGGCGGGGGCGTGACGTCAAATGCCGCTGGCCCTGCGAGCACGCTCCGGGGTCTGATTAAAAAGGGGGTGCCGCGTGCATGATCCCAGGCGTCCCCAGCTGCGGGACTCCAGCGATCAGGCATCTTATCCCCTATCCTTTAGATAGGGGATAAGATGTGTAAGCACCGGAGTACCCCTTTAAGAATATATATCCCCATGTTATAACATTCTGGAACAAGACAATCAAAAACAGTAGTCATGCTTTTACTTAGTCACTCCCTTGTAAAAGAACATTTACATAACACATGTAAAGAAATTTAAAAATTTAAAAAGTGAACAAAAAAAGAAAACTCCACAGAAGATTGTTAATTTACAAGGAATATGAGATGGCGGCCTTGGAAACTTTACTAGATTTCACATTTTGAGCACAAATACATATAAATTGCTATTCTCAGTTCAGTCTTCCTCCCCTACAGAATTCCTTTCCATCCCGAAATTGGTGCATTTTTAACTATTTGCTTCTTTTATCACAAACAGTGTAACATGAAAGTTTCCATTGCCCACAATCTCATAATCTGGTATTCCTAAATTTAAACATTCAATAACATTTGAAGCTTTAAGGCCCCTTTCACACTACATAATTACTCAGAAAATCGGCATTAAAACGGTAGTTATCTAGTCCTATACAGCCGTTGGAAAATCCCATTATAGTCTGTGAGATTTTTCTAATAGCCGTTTTAACCCGTTATTTTATGATGGAAGATAGTAATGGGAGAAATAGTTCATGAACTATTTCTCCTGTTACTATCTTCCGTCACAAATAATGTCCGTTATTAATAACGGGCTATAACGTGTTAAAACGACTATTAGAAAAATCCCACGGACTATAATGGGATTTTATAACGGCCGTATAGGATTTTGTAACTGCCCTTTTGCTGACGATTTTCTGACGGAAGAATATATATCACCTGTTATAAAATTCTGGTATAAGATAATCAAAACAGTTGTCATGCTTTTAGTCACTCCCTTGCGAAAGAACATTGAAATAAGACATATAAAGACAAATGAAAAGTTAACAAAAAAGGAAATTCCACAATAGATTGTTAATATACAAGGAATATAACATAGCGGCCTTGGAAACTTTACTAGATTACACGTTTTGAGCACAGTTACAAATAAATCGCTATGCTCAGTTCAGGCCTCCTCCGCCCCTACAGCCTTCCTGTCCATCTCCAAAATTGGTGAATTTTTAACTATTTGCTTCTTTTATCACAAATAGTAGTAACATGAAAATTTCCATTGCCCACAATCTCATGATCCGGTATTCCTAATTTTAAACATTCAAAAACAATTGAAGCTTTAAACGGGTACTCCGGTGCTTTAATATCTTATCGCCTATGCAAAGGATAGGGGATAAGATGCCTGATCGCAGGATTCCCGCAGCTGGGGACGCTCGAGATCATGCACGCAGCACCCAGTTTGTAATCAGTCCCCGAAGCGTGTTCGCTCCGGGTCTGATTACGGTCGACCTCAGGGCCGGCAGCGTGTGACATCACGCCCCCGTGTGACGTCACGCTCCGCCTCAATGCAAGCCTACGGGAGGGGGCGTGATAGCTATCATGCCCCCTCCCGTAGGTTTGCATTGAGGGGCGGAGCGTGACGTCACACAGGGGGCGGGGGCATGACGTCACATGCCGCTGGCCCTGCGAGCACGCTCCGGGGTCTGATTAAAAAGGGGTTGCCGCTTGCATGATCCCGGGCGTCCCCAGCTGCGGGACTCCCGCGATCAGGCATCTTATCCTCTATCCTTTGGATAGGGGATAAGATGTGTAAGCACCGGAGTACCCCTTTAAGAATATATATCCCCTATGTTATAACATTCTGGAACAAGACAATCAAAAACAGTAGTCATGCTTTTACTTAGTCACTCCCTTGTAAAAGAACATTTACATAACACATGTAAAGAAATTAAAAAATTTAAAAAGTGAACAAAAAAAGAAAACTCCACAGAAGATTGTTAATTTACAAGGAATATGACATGGCGGCCATAGAAACTTAACTAGATTTCACATTTTGAGCACAAATACATATAAATTACTATGCTCAGTTCAGTCCTCCTCCCCTACAGAATTTCTGTCCATCCCAAAATTGGTGCATTTTTAACTCTTTGCTTCTTTTATCACAAATAGTAGTAACATGAAAGTTTCCATTGCCCACAATCTCATAATCTGGTATTACTAAATTTAAACATTCAAAAACAATTGAAGCTTTAAGGCCCCTTTCACACTACATAATTACTCAGAAAATCGGCATTAAAACGGTAGTTACCTAGTCCTATACGGCTGTTGGAAAATCCCATTATAGTCTGTGAGATTTTTCTTATAGCCGTTTTAACCCGTTATTTTATGATGGAAGATAGAAATGGGAGAAATAGTTTATGAACTATTTCTCCCGTTACTATCTTCCGTCACAAATAATGTCCGTTATTAATAACGGGCTATAACGTGTTAAAACGACTATTAGAAAAATCCTACTGACTATAATGGGATTTTCTAACGGCCGTGTAGGATTTTGTAACTGCCCTTTTGCGACGATTTTCTGATGGAAGAATTTATATCACCTGTTATAAAATTCTGGTATAAGATAATCAAAACAGTTGTCATGCTTTTAGTCACTCCCTTGCGAAAGAACATTTAAATAACACATATAAAGACAAATGAAAAGTTAACAAAAAAGGAAATTCCACAATAGATTGTTAATATACAAGGAATATGACATGTTTTGAGCACAGTTACAAATAAATCGCTATGCTCAGTTCAGGCCTCCTCCGCCCCTACAGCCTTCCTGTCCATCTCCAAAATTGGTGCATTTTTAACTATTTGCTTCTTTTATCACAAATAGTAGTAACATGAAAATTTCCATTGCCCACAATCTTATGATCCGGTATTCCTAATTTTAAACATTCAAAAACAATCGAAGCTTTAAAGGGGTACTCCGGTGCTTACATATCTTATCCCCTATGCCCCCTCCCGTAGGTTTGCATTGAGGGGCGGAGCGTGACGTCACACAGGGGGCGGGGGCGTGACGTCAAATGCCGCTGGCCCTGCGAGCACGCTCCGGGGTCTGATTAAAAAGGGGGTGCCGCGTGCATGATCCCGGGCGTCCCCAGCTGCGGAACTCCCGCGATCAGGCATCTTATCCCCTATCCTGTGGATAGGGGATAAGATGTGTAAGCACCGGAGTACCCCTTTAAGAATATATATCCCCATGTTATAACATTCTGGAACAAGACAATCAAAAACAGTAGTCATGCTTTTACTTAGTCACTCCCTTGTAAAAGAACATTTACATAACACATGTAAAGAAATTTAAAAATTTTAAAAGTGAACAAAAAAAGAAAATTTCACAGAAGATTGTTAATATACAAGGAATATGACATGGCGGCCTTGGAAACTTTACTAGATTTCACATTTTGAGCACAAATACATATAAATTGCTATTCTCAGTTCAGTCCTCCTCCCCTACAGAATTCCTTTCCATCCCGAAATTGGTGCATTTTTAACTATTTGCTTCTTTTATCACAAATAGTAGTAACATGAAAGTTTCCATTGCCCACAATCTCATAATCTGGTATTCCTAAATTTAAACATTCAATAACATTTGAAGCTTTAAGGCCCCTTTCATACTACATAATTACTCAGAAAATCGGCATTAAAACGGTAGTTATCTAGTCCTATACGGCCGTTGGAAAATCCCATTATAGTCTGTGAGATTTTTCTAATAGCCGTTTTAACCCGTTATTTTATGATGGAAGATAGTAATGGGAGAAATAGTTCATGAACTATTTCTCCCGTTACTATCTTTTGTCACAAATAATGGCCGTTATTAATAACGGGCTATAACGTGTTAAAACGACTATTAGAAAAATCCCACAGACTATAATGGGATTTTATAACGGCCGTATAGGATTTTGTAACTGCCCTTTTGCTGACGATTTTCTGCCGGAAGAATATATATCACCTGTTATAAAATTCTGGTATAAGATAATCAAAACAGTTGTCATGCTTTTACTCACTCCCTTGCGAAAGAACATTGAAATAACACATATAAAGACAAATGAAAACTTAACAAAAAAGGAAATTCCACAATAGATTGTTAATATACAAGGAATATGACATGGCGGCCTTGGAAACTTTACTAGATTGCATCTTTTGAGCACAGTTACAAATAAATCGCTATGCTCAGTTCAGGCCTCCTCCGCCCCTACAGCCTTCCTGTCCATCTCCAAAATTGGTGCATTTTTAACTATTTGCTTCTTTTATCACAAATAGTAGTAACATGAAAATTTCCATTGCCCACAATCTCATGATCCGGTATTCCTAATTTTAAACATTCATAAACAATTGAAGCTTTAAAGGGGTACTCCGTTGCTTACATATCATATCCCCTATGCAAAGAATAGGGGTTAAGATGCCCGATCGCGGGAGTCCCGCAGCTGGGGACGCCCGAGATCATGCACGCGGCACCCAGTTTGTAATCAGTCCCCGGAGCGTTTTCGCTCCGGGTCTGATTACGGTCGACCGCATGGCTGGTGGCGTGTGACATCACGCCCCCGTGTGACGTCACGCTCCGCCTCAATGCAAGCCTACGGGAGGGGGCATGATAGCTATTATGCCCCCTCCCGTAGGTTTGCATTGAGGGGCGGAGAGTGACGTCACACAAGGGGCGGGGGCGTGACGTCACATGCCGCTGGCCCTGTGAGCACGCTCCGGGGACTGATTAAAAAAGGGGTGCCGCGTGCATGATCCTGGGCGTCCCCAGCTGCGGGACTCCCGTGATCAAGCATCTTATTTCCTATCCTTTGGATAGGGGATAAGATGTGTATGCACCGGAGTACCCCTTTAAGAATATATTTCCCTTATGTTATAACATTCTGGAACAAAACAATCAAAAACAGTAGTCATGCTTTTACTTAGTCACTCCCTTGTAAAAGAACATTTACATAACACATGTAAAGAAATTTAAAAAGTGAACAAAAAAAGAAAACTCCACAGAAGATTGTTAATTTACAAGGAATATTACATGGCGGCCTTGGAAACTTTACTAGATTTTACATTTTGAGCACAAATACATATAAACTGCTATGCTCAGTTCAGTCCTCCTCCCCTACAGAATTCCTGTCCATCTCCAAAATTGGTGTATTTTTAACTATTTGCTTCTTTTATCACAAATAGTAGTAACATGAAAGTTTCCATTGCGCACAATTTCATAATCTGGTATTCCTAAATTTAAACATTCAAAAACAATTGAAGCTTTAAGGCCCCTTTCACACTACATAATTACTCAGAAAATCGGCATTAAAACGGTAGTTACCTAGTCCTATACGGCCGTTGGAAAATCCCATTATAGTCTATGAGATTTTTCTAATAGCCGTTGTTACGCCGAGCGCTCCGGGTCCCCGCTCCTCCCCGGAGCGCTCGCTACACTTCCCTCACTGCAGCGCCCCGGTCGGTTCCACGGACCCGGGGCGCTGCGTTACCACCTCCGGCCGGGATGCGATTCGCGATGCGGGTAGCGCCCGCTCGCGATGCGCACCCCGGCTCCCGTACCTTACTCGCTCCCCGTCAGTTCTGTCCCGGCGCGCGCGGCCCCGCTCCCTAGGGCGCGCGCGCGCCGGGTCTTTGCGATTTAAAGGGCCACTGCACCGCTGATTGGTGCAGTGGTTCCAATTAGTGTTTACACCTGTGCACTTCCCTATATCACCTCATTTCCCCTTCACTCCCCTGCCGGATCTTGTTGCCCTAGTGCCAGTGAAAGCGTTCCTTGTGTGTTCCTTGCCTGTGATTCCAGACCTTCTGCCGTTGCCCCTGACTACGATCCTTGCTGCCTGCCCCGACCTTCTGCTACGTCCGACCTTGCTTCTGTCTACTCCCTTGTACCGCGCCTATCTTCAGCAGCCAGAGAGGTTGAGCCGTTGCTAGGGGATACGACCTGGTCACTACCGCCGCAGCAAGACCATCCCGCTTTGCGGCGGGCTCTGGTGAAAACCAGTAGTGACTTAGAACCGATCCTCTAGCACGGTCCACGCCAATCCCTCTCTGGCACAGAGGATCCACTACCTGCCAGCCGGCATCGTGACAGTAGATCCGGCCATGGATCCCGCTGAAGTTCCTCTGCCAGTTGTCGCTGACCTCACCACGGTGGTCGCCCAGCAGTCACAACAGATTGCGCAACAAGGCCAACAGCTGTCTCAACTGACTGTTATGCTACAACAGTTACTACCACAGCTCCAGCAATCATCTCCTCCGCCAGCTCCTGTACCTCCTCCGCAGCGAGTGGCCGCTTCTGGAATACGACTATCCTTGCCGGATAAATTTGATGGGGACTCTAAGTTTTGCCGTGGCTTTCTTTCCCAATGTTCATTACACTTGGAGATGATGTCGGACCAGTTCCCCACTGAAAGGTCTAAGGTGGCTTTCGTAGTCAGCCTGCTGTCTGGAAAAGCCCTGGCTTGGGCCACACCGCTCTGGGACCGCAATGACCCCGTCACTGCCTCTGTACACTCCTTCTTCTCGGAAATTCGAAGTGTCTTTGAGGAACCTGCCCGAGCCTCTTCTGCTGAGACTGCCCTGTTGAACCTGGTCCAGGGTAATTCTTCCGTTGGCGAGTATGCCGTACAGTTCCGTACCCTTGCTTCAGAATTACCCTGGAATAATGAGGCACTCTGCGCGACCTTTAAAAAAGGCCTATCCAGCAACATTAAAGATGTTCTGGCCGCACGAGAAATCCCTGCTAACCTACATGAACTCATCCATCTTGCCACTCGCATTGACATGCGTTTTTCCGAACGGCGTCAGGAGCTCCGCCAGGATATGGACTCTGTTCGCACGAGGCGTTTCTTCTCCCCGGCTCCTCTCTCCTCTGGTCCCCTGCAATCTGTTCCTGTGCCTCCCGCCGTGGAGGCTATGCAGGTCGACCGGTCTCGCCTGACACCCCAAGAGAGGACACGACGCCGCATGGAGAATCTCTGCCTGTACTGTGCTAGTACCGAACACTTCCTGAAGGATTGTCCTATCCGTCCTCCCCGCCTGGAAAGACGTCCGCTGACTC
This sequence comes from Hyla sarda, assembly GCF_029499605.1. Taxonomy (NCBI): domain Eukaryota; kingdom Metazoa; phylum Chordata; class Amphibia; order Anura; family Hylidae; genus Hyla; species Hyla sarda. The sequence continues at coordinate 415,611,350 of NC_079190.1, forward strand.
CGCACAAAGGTGAGACAGTCCTTGATGTCTACTCTGCTTCTCCACGTCTTACTGTGCCTGTGCGGATGTCTGCCTCTGCCTTCTCCTTCTCTGCTGTGGCCTTCTTGGACTCTGGATCTGCAGGAAATTTCATCTTAGCCTCTCTCGTCAACAAGTTCAACATCCCGGTGACCAGTCTCGCCAGACCCCTCTACATCAATTGTGTAAACAATGAAAGATTGGACTGTACTATACGTTTCCGCACGGAGCCCCTTCTAATGTGCATCGGATCTCATCACGAGAGGATTGAACTGTTGGTCCTCCCCAATTGCACTTCTGAAATCCTTCTTGGACTTCCCTGGCTTCAACTCCATTCCCCAATCCTGGATTGGTCCACTGGGGAGATCAAGAGTTGGGGGCCCTCTTGTTCCAAGGACTGCTTAAAACCGGTTCCCAGTAAACCTTGCCGTGTCCCTGTGCTTCCTCATGTAACCGGTCTCCCTAAGGCCTATATGGACTTTGCGGACGTTTTTTGCAAAAAACAAGCTGAGACTCTACCTCCTCACAGGCCTTATGATTGTCCCATTGACCTCCTCCCGGGCACTACTCCACCCCGGGGCAGAATCTATCCTCTGTCCGTCCCAGAGACTCTTGCCATGTCTGAATACGTCCAAGAAAATTTAAAAAAGGGCTTTATCCGTAAATCCTCCTCTCCTGCCGGAGCCGGATTTTTCTTTGTGTCCAAAAAAGATGGCTCTCTACGTCCTTGCATTGACTACCGCGGTCTTAATAAAATCACGGTTAAGAACCGCTACCCCCTACCCCTCATCTCTGAACTCTTTGATCGTCTCCAAGGTGCCCATATTTTTACCAAACTGGACTTAAGAGGTGCTTATAATCTCATCCGCATCAGAGAGGGGGATGAATGGAAAACGGCATTTAACACCAGAGATGGACACTTTGAGTATCTGGTCATGCCCTTTGGTCTATGCAACGCCCCTGCCGTCTTCCAAGACTTTGTTAATGAAATTTTTCGTGATCTACTATACTCCTGTGTTGTTGTATATCTGGACGATATCCTGATTTTTTCTGCCAATCTAGAAGAACACCGCCAGCATGTCCGTATGGTTCTTCAGAGACTTCGTGATAATCAACTCTATGCCAAAATAGAGAAATGTCTGTTTGAATGCCAATCTCTTCCTTTTCTAGGATACTTGGTCTCTGGCCAGGGACTACAAATGGACCCAGATAAACTCTCTGCCGTCTTAGATTGGCCACGCCCCTCCGGACTCCGTGCCATCCAACGTTTTTTGGGGTTCGCCAATTATTACAGGCAATTTATTCCACATTTTTCTACCATTGTGGCTCCTATTGTGGCTTTAACAAAAAAAAATGCCGATCCCAAGTCCTGGCCTCCTCAAGCGGAAGACGCCTTTAAACGACTCAAGTCTGCCTTTTCTTCGGCTCCCGTGCTCTCCAGACCTGACCCATCTAAACCCTTCCTATTGGAGGTTGATGCCTCCTCAGTGGGAGCTGGAGCTGTCCTTCTACAAAAAAACTCTTCCGGGCATGCTGTTACTTGTGGTTTTTTTTCCAGGACCTTCTCTCCGGCGGAGAGGAACTACTCCATCGGGGATCGAGAGCTTCTAGCCATTAAATTAGCACTTGAGGAATGGAGGCATCTGCTGGAGGGATCAAGATTTCCAGTTATTATTTACACCGATCACAAGAACCTCTCCTACCTCCAGTCTGCCCAACGGCTGAATCCTCGTCAGGCCAGGTGGTCTCTGTTCTTTGCCCGATTTAATTTTGAAATTCACTTTCGGCCTGCTGATAAAAACATTAGGGCCGATGCTCTCTCTCGTTCCTCAGATGCCTCTGAAATTGAACTCTCTCCTCAACACATCATTCCTCCTGACTGCCTGATTTCCACTTCTCCAGCCTCCATCAGGCAAACTCCTCCAGGAAAGACCTTTGTTTCTCCACGCCAACGCCTTGGGATCCTCAAATGGGGTCACTCCTCCCATCTCGCAGGTCATGCGGGCATCAAGAAATCTGTGCAACTCATCTCTCGCTTCTATTGGTGGCCGACTCTAGAGACTGATGTGGTGGACTTTGTGCGAGCCTGCACTATCTGTGCCCGGGATAAGACTCCTCGCCAGAAGCCCGCTGGTTTTCTTCATCCTCTACCTGTCCCCGAACAACCTTGGTCTCTGATTGGTATGGATTTTATTACTGACTTACCCCCATCCCATGGCAACACTGTTATTTGGGTGGTCGTTGATCGATTCTCCAAAATGGCACATTTCATCCCTCTTCCTGGCCTTCCTTCAGCGCCTCAGTTGGCTAAACAATTTTTTGTACACATTTTTCGTCTTCACGGGTTGCCTACACAGATCGTCTCGGATAGAGGCGTCCAATTTGTGTCTAAATTCTGGAGGGCTCTCTGTAAACAACTCAAGATTAAATTAAATTTTTCTTCTGCATACCATCCTCAATCCAATGGACAAGTAGAGAGAATTAACCAGATCTTGGGTGACTATTTACGACATTTTGTTTCCTCCCGCCAGGATGACTGGGCAGATCTTCTACCTTGGGCCGAATTCTCGTATAATTTCAGAATCTCTGAATCTTCCTCCAAATCTCCGTTTTTCGTGGTGTACGGCCGTCACCCTCTTCCCCCCCTCCCTACCCCCTTGCCCTCTGGTCTGCCCGCTGTGGATGAAATTTCTCGTGATCTTTCCACCATATGGAAAGAGACCCAAAATTCTCTCTTACAGGCTTCTTCTCGCATGAAGAGATTCGCAGATAAGAAAAGAAGAGCTCCTCCCATTTTTTCCCCTGGAGACAAGGTATGGCTCTCCGCTAAATATGTCCGTTTCCGTGTCCCGAGCTATAAGTTGGGACCACGCTATCTTGGTCCTTTTAAAGTTTTGTGTCAAATTAATCCTGTCTCTTACAAACTTCTTCTTCCTCCTTCTCTTCGTATCCCTAATGCCTTTCACGTCTCTCTTCTTAAACCTCTCATCCTCAACCGTTTTTCTCCTAAATCTGTTCCTCCCACTCCTGTTTCCGGCTCCTCGGACATCTTCTCTGTCAAAGAGATTTTGGCCTCTAAAAAGGTCAGGGGAAGAACTTTTTTTTTAGTGGATTGGGAGGGTTGTGGTCCAGAAGAGAGGTCCTGGGAACCTGAGGACAATATCCTGGACAAAAGTCTGATCCTCAGGTTCTCAGGCCCCAAGAAGAGGGGGAGACCCAAGGGGGGGGGTACTGTTACGCCGAGCGCTCCGGGTCCCCGCTCCTCCCCGGAGCGCTCGCTACACTTCCCTCACTGCAGCGCCCCGGTCGGTTCCACGGACCCGGGGCGCTGCGTTACCACCTCCGGCCGGGATGCGATTCGCGATGCGGGTAGCGCCCGCTCGCGATGCGCACCCCGGCTCCCGTACCTTACTCGCTCCCCGTCAGTTCTGTCCCGGCGCGCGCGGCCCCGCTCCCTAGGGCGCGCGCGCGCCGGGTCTTTGCGATTTAAAGGGCCACTGCACCGCTGATTGGTGCAGTGGTTCCAATTAGTGTTTACACCTGTGCACTTCCCTATATCACCTCATTTCCCCTTCACTCCCCTGCCGGATCTTGTTGCCCTAGTGCCAGTGAAAGCGTTCCTTGTGTGTTCCTTGCCTGTGATTCCAGACCTTCTGCCGTTGCCCCTGACTACGATCCTTGCTGCCTGCCCCGACCTTCTGCTACGTCCGACCTTGCTTCTGTCTACTCCCTTGTACCGCGCCTATCTTCAGCAGCCAGAGAGGTTGAGCCGTTGCTAGGGGATACGACCTGGTCACTACCGCCGCAGCAAGACCATCCCGCTTTGCGGCGGGCTCTGGTGAAAACCAGTAGTGACTTAGAACCGATCCTCTAGCACGGTCCACGCCAATCCCTCTCTGGCACAGAGGATCCACTACCTGCCAGCCGGCATCGTGACAGCCGTTTTAACCCGTTATTTTATGATGGAAGATAGTAATGGGAGAAATAGTTCATGAACTATTTCTCCCGTTACTATCTTCCGTCACAAATAATGGCCGTTATTAATAACGGGCTATAACGTGTTAAAACGGCTATTAGAAAAATCCCACAGACTATAATGGAATTTTCTAACGGCCGTATAGGATTTTGTAACTGCCCTTTTGCTGACGATTTTCTGACGGAAGAATATATATCACCTGTTATAAAATTCTGGTATAAGATAATCAAAACAGTTGTCATGCTTTTAGTCACTCCCTTGCGAAAGAACATTGAAATAACACATATAAAGACAAATGAAAAGTTAACAAAAAAGGAAATTCCACAATAGATTGTTAATATACAAGGAATATGACATGGCGGCCTTGGATACTTACTAGATTGCATCTTTTGAGCACAGTTACAAATAAATCGCTATGCTCAGTTCAGGCCTCCTCCGCCCCTACAGCCTTCCTGTCCATCTCCAAAATTGGTGCATTTTTAACTATTTGCTTCTTTTATCACAAATAGTAGTAACATGAAAGTTTCCATTGCCCACAATCTCATAATCCGGTATTCCTAATTTTAAACATTCAAAAACAATTGAAGTTTTAAAGGGGTACTCCGGTGCTTTCAAATCATATCCCCTATGCAAAGGATAGGGGATAAGATGCCTTATCGCGGGAGTCCCGCAGCTGGGGACGCCCGAGATCATGCACGCGGCACCCAGTTTGTAATCAGTCCCCGGAGCGTGTTCGCTCCGGGTCTGATTACGGTCGACCGCAGGGCCGGCGGCGTGTGAAATCACGCCCCCGTGTGACGTCACGCTCCACCTCTCAATGCAAGCCTACGGGAGGGGGCGTGATAGCTATCATGCCCCCTACCGTAGGTTTGCATTGAGGGGCGGAGCGTGACGTCATACGGGGGCGAGGGCGTGACGTCACATGCCGCTGGCCCTGCGAGCATGCTCCGGGGACTGATTAAAAAGGGGGTGCCGCGTGCATGATCCCGGGCGTCCCCAGCTGCGGGACTCACGCGATCAGGCATCTTATCCCCTATCCTTTGGATAGGGGATAAGATGTTTAAGCACCAGAGTACCCCTTTAAGAATATATATCACCTATGTTATAACATTCTGGAACAAGACAATCAAAAACAGTAGTCATGCTTTTACTTAGTCACTCCCTTGTAAAAGAACAGTTACATAACACATGTAAAGAAATGTAAAAATTTAAAAAGTTAACAAAAAAAGAAAACTCCACAAAAGATTGTTAATTTACAAGAAATATGACATGGCGGCATTGGAAACTTTACTAGATTACACATTTTGAGCACAAATACATATAAATTGCTATGCTCAGTTCAGTCCTCCTCCCCTACAGAATTCCTGTCCATCTCCAAAATTGGTGTATTTTTAACTATTTGCTTCTTTTATCACAAATAGTAGTAACATGAAAGTTTCCATTGCCCACAATCTCATAATCTGGTATTCCTAAATTTAAACATTCAAAAACAATTGAAGCTTTAAGGCCCCTTTTCACACTACATAATTACTCAGAAAATCGGCATTAAAACCGTAGTTACCTAGTCCTATACGGCCGTTGGAAAATCCCATTATAGTCTATGAGATTTTTCTAATAGCCGTTTTAACCTTTTATTTTATGATGGAAGATAGTAATGGGAGAAATAGTTCATGAACTATTTCTCCCGTTACTATCTTCCGTCACAAATAATGGCCGTTATTAATAACGGGCTATAACGTGTTAAAACGGCTATTAGAAAAATCCCACAGACTATAATGGGATTTTATAACGGCCGTATAGGATTTTGTAACTGTCCTTTTGCTGACGATTTTCTGACGGAAGAATATATATCACCTGTTATAAAATTCTGGTATAAGATAATCAAAAAAGTTGTCATGCTTTTAGTCACTCCCTTGCGAAAGAACATTGAAATAACACATATAAAGACAAATGAAAACTTAACAAAAAAGGAAATTCCACAATAGATTGTTAATATACAAGGAATATGACATGGCGGCCTTGGAAACTTTACTAGATTGCATCTTTTGAGCACAGTTACAAATAAATCGCTATGCTCAGTTCAGGCCTCCTCCGCCCCTACAGCCTTCCTGTCCATCTCCAAAATTGGTGCATTTTTAACTATTTGCTTCTTTTATCACAAATAGTAGTAACATGAAAGTTTCCATTGCCCACAATCTCATAATCCGGTATTCCTAATTTTAAACATTCAAAAACAATTGAAGCTTTAAAGGGGTACTCCGGTGCTTACATATCTTATCCCCTATGCAAAGGATAGGGGATAAGATGCCTTATTGCGGGAGTCCCGCAGCTGGGGACGCCCGGGATCATGCACGCGGCACCCAGTTTGTAATCTGTCCCCGGAGCGTGTTCGCTCCGGGTCTGATTACGGTCGACCGCAGGGCCGGCGGCGTGTGAAATCACGCCCCCGTGTGACGTCACGCTCCGCCTCTCAATGCAAGCCTACGGGAGGGGGCGTGATAGCTATCATGTGCCCTCCCGTAGGTTTGCATTGAGGGGCGGAGCGTGACGTCACACGGGGGCGGGGGCGTGACGTCACATGCTGCTGGCCCTGCGAGCACGCTCCGGGGACTGATTAAAAAGGGGGTGCCGCGCGCATGATCCCGGGCGTCCCCAGCTGCAGGACTCCCGCGATCAGGCATCTTATCCCCTATCCTTTGGATAGGGGATAAGATGTGTAAGCACCGGAGTACCCCTTTAAGAATATATATCACCTATGTTATAACATTCTGGAACAAGACAATCAAAAACAGTAGTCATGCTTTTACTTAGTCACTCACTTGTAAAAGAACATTTACATAACACATGTAAAGAAATGCAAAAATTTAAAAAGTTAACAAAAAAAGAAAACTCCACAAAAGATTGTTAATTTACAAGAAATATGACATGGCGGCATTGGAAACTTTACTAGATTACACATTTTGAGCACAAATACATATAAATTGCTATGCTCAGTTCAGTCCTCCTCCCCTACAGAATTCCTGTCCATCTCCAAAATTGGTGTATTTTTAACTATTTGCTTCTTTTATCACAAATAGTAGTAACATGAAAGTTTCCATTGCCCACAATCTCATAATCTGGTATTCCTAAATTTAAACATTCAAAAACAATTGAAGCTTTAAGGCCCCTTTCACACTACATAATTACTCAGAAAATCGGCATTAAAACGGTAGTTACCTAGTCCTATACGGCCGTTGGAAAATCCCATTATAGTCTATGAGATTTTTCTAATTGCCGTTTTAACCCGTTATTTTATGATGGAAGATAGTAATGGGAGAAATAGTTCATGAACTATTTCTCCCGTTACTATCTTTCGTCACAAATAATGGCCGTTATTAATAACGGGCTATAACGTGTTAAAACGGCTATTAGAAAAATCCCACAGACTATAATGGGATTTTCTAACGTCCGTATAGGATTTTGTAACTGCCCTTTTGCTGACAATTTTCTGACGGAAGAATATATATCACCTGTTATAAAATTCTGGTATAAGATAATCAAAACAGTTGTCATGCTTTTAGTCACTCCCTTGCGAAAGAACATTGAAATAACACATATAAAGACAAATGAAAAGTTAACAAAAAAGGAAATTCCACAATAGATTGTTAATATACAAGGAATATGACATGGCGGCCTTGGAAACTTTACTAGATTGCATCTTTTGAGCACAGTTACAAATAAATCGCTATGCTCAGTTCAGGCCTCCTCCGCCCCTACAGCCTTCCTGTCCATCTCCAAAATTGGTGTATTTTTAACTATTTGCTTCTTTTATCACAAATAGTAGTAACATGAAAGTTTCCATTGCCCACAATCTCATAATCCGGTATTCCTAATTTTAAACATTCAAAAACAATTGAAGCTTTAAAGGGGTACTCCGGTGCTTACATATCTTATCCACTATGCAAAGGATAGGGGATAAGATGCCTTATCGCGGGAGTCCCGCAGCTGGGGACGCCCGGGATCATGCACGCGGCACCCAGTTTGTAATCAGTCCCCGGAGCGTGTTCGCTCCGGGTCTGATTACGGTCGATCGCAGGGCCGGCGGCGTGTGAAATCACGCCCCCGTGTGACGTCACGCTCCGCCTCTCAATGCAAGCCTACGGGAGGGGGCGTGATAGCTATTATGCCCCCTCCCGTAGGTTTGCATTGAGGGGCAGAGCGTGACGTCACACGGGGGCGGGGGCGTGACGTCACATGCCGCTGGCCCTGCGAGCACGCTCCGGGGACTGATTAAAAAGGGGGTGCCGCGCGCATGATCCCGGGCGTCCCCAGCTGCAGGACTCCCGCGATCAGGCATCTTATCCCCTATCCTTTGGATAGGGGATAAGATGTGTAAGCACCGGAGTACCCCTTTAAGAATATATATCACCTATGTTATAACATTCTGGAACAAGACAATCAAAAACAGTAGTCATGCTTTTACTTAGTCACTCACTTGTAAAAGAACATTTACATAACACATGTAAAGAAATGCAAAAATTTAAAAAGTTAACAAAAAAAGAAAACTCCACAAAAGACTGTTAATTTACAAGAAATATGACATGGCGGCATTGGAAACTTTACTAGATTACACATTTTGAGCACAAATACATATAAATTGCTATGCTCAGTTTAGTCCTCCTCCCCTACAGAATTCCTGTCCATCTCCAAAATTGGTGTATTTTTAACTATTTGCTTCTTTTATCACAAATAGTAGTAACATGAAAGTTTCCAATCCATTGCCCACAATCTCATAATCTGGTATTCCTAAATGTAAACATTCAAAAACAATTGAAGCTTTAAGGCCCCTTTCACACTACATAATTACTCAGAAAATCGGCATTAAAACGGTAGTTACCTAGTCCTATACGGCCGTTGGAAAATCCCATTATAGTCTATGAGATTTTTCTAATAGCCGTTTTAACCCGTTATTTTATGATGGAAGATAGTAATGGGAGAAATAGTTCATGAACTATTTCTCCAGTTACTATCTTCCGTCACAAATAATGGCCGTTATTAATAACGGGCTATAACGTGTTAAAACGGCTATTAGAAAAATCCCACAGACTATAATGGGATTTTCTAACGGCCGTATAGGATTTTGTAACTGTCCTTTTGCTGACGATTTTCTGATGGAAGAATATATATCACCTGTTATAAAATTCTGGTATAAGATAATCAAAACAGTTGTCATGCTTTTAGTCACTCCCTTGCGAAAGAACATTGAAATAACACATATAAAGACAAATGAAAAGTTAACAGAAAAGGAAATTCCACAATAGATTGTTAATATACAAGGAATATGACATGGCGGCCTTGGAAACTTTACTAGATTGCATCTTTTGAGCACAGTTACAAATAAATCGCTATGCTCAGTTCAGGCCTCCTCCGCCCCTACAGCCTTCCTGTCCATCTCCAAAATTGGTGCATTTTTAACTATTTGCTTCTTTTATAACAAATAGTAGTAACATGAAAGTTTCCATTGCCCACAATCTCATAATCCGGTATTCCTAATTTTAAACATTCAAAAACAATTGAAGCTTTAAAGGGGTAATCCGGTGCTTTCAAATCATATCCCCTATGCAAAGGATAGGGGATAAGATGCCTTATCGCGGGAGTCCCGCAGCTGGGGACGCCCGGGATCATGCACGCGGCACCCAGTTTGTAATCAGTCCCCGGAGCGTGTTCGCTCCGGGTCTGATTACGGTCGACCGCAGGGCCGGCGGCGTGTGAAATCACGCCCCCGTGTGACGTCACGCTCCGCCTCTCAATGCAAGCCTACGGGAGGGGCGTGATAGCTATCATGCCCCTCCCGTAGGTTTGCATTGAGGGGCGGAGCGTGATGTCACACGGGGGCGGGGGCGTGACGTCACATGCCGCTGGCCCTGCGAGCATGCTCCGCGGACTGATTAAAAAGGGGGTGCCGCGTGCATGATCCCGGGCGTCCCCAGCTGCGGGACTCACGCGATCAGGCATCTTATCCCCTATCCTTTGGATAGGGGATAAGATGTGTAAGCACCGGAGTACCCCTTTAAGAATATATATCACCTATGTTATAACATTCTGGAACAAGACAATCAAAAACAGTAGTCATGCTTTTACTTAGTCACTCCCTTGTAAAAGAACATTTACATAACACATGTAAAGAAATGTAAAAATTTAAAAAGTTAACAAAAAAAGAAAACTCCACAAAAGATTGTTAATTTACAAGAAATATGACATGGTGGCATTGGAAACTTTACTAGATTACACATTTTGAGCACAAATACATATAAATTGCTATGCTCAGTTCAGTCCTCCTCCCCTACAGAATTCCTGTCCATCTCCAAAATTGGTGTATTTTTAACAATTTGCTTCTTTTATCACAAATAGTAGTAACATGAAAGTTTCCATTGCCCACAATCTCATAATCTGGTATTCCTAAATTTAAACATTCAAAAACAATTGAAGCTTTAAGGCCCCTTTCACACTACACAATTACTCAGAAAATCGGCATTAAAACGGTAGTTACCTAGTCCTATACGGCCGTTGGAAAATCCCATTATAGTCTATGAGATTTTTCTAATAGCCGTTTTAACCCGTTATTTTATGATGGAAGATAGTAATGGGAGAAATAGTTCATGAACTATTTCTCCCGTTACTATCTTCCGTCACAAATAATGGCCGTTATTAATAACGGGCTATAATGTGTTAAAACGGCTATTAGAAAAATCCCACAGACTATAATGGGATTTTCTAACGGCCGTATAGGATTTTGTAACTGTCCTTTTGCTGACGATTTTCTGATGGAAGAATATATATCACCTGTTATAAAATTCTGGTATAAGATAATCAAAACAGTTGTCATGCTTTTAGTCACTCCCTTGCGAAAGAACATTGAAATAACACATATAAAGACAAATGAAAAGTTAACAAAAAAGGAAATTCCACAATAGATTGTTAATATACAAGGAATATGACATGGCGGCCTTGGAAACTTTACTAGATTGCATCTTTTGAGCACAGTTACAAATAAATCGCTATGCTCAGTTCAGGCCTCCTCCGCCCCTACAGCCTTCCTGTCCATCTCCAAAATTGGTGCATTTTTAACTATTTGCTTCTTTTATCACAAATAGTAGTAACATGAAAGTTTCCATTGCCCACAATCTCATAATCCGGTATTCCTTATTTTAAACATTCAAAAACAATTGAGCTTTAAAGGGGTACTCCAGTGCTTTCAAATCATATCCCCTATGCAAAGGATAGGGGATAAGATGCCTTATCGCGGGAGTCCCGCAGCTGGGGACGCCCGGGATCATGCACGCGGCACCCAGTTTGTAATCAGTCCCCGGAGCGTGTTCGCTCCGGGTCTGATTACGGTCGACCGCAGGGCCGGCGGCGTGTGAAATCACGCCCCCGTGTGACGTCACGCTCCGCCTCTCAATGCAAGCCTACGGGAGGGGGCGTGATAGCTATCATGCCCCCTCCCGTAGGTTTGCATTGAGGGGCGGAGCGTGATGTCACACGGGGGCGTGACGTCACATGCCGCTGGCCCTGCGAGCATGCTCCGGGGACTGATTAAAAAGGGGGTGCCGCGTGCATGATCCCGGGCGTCCCCAGCTGCGGGACTCACGCGATCAGGCATCTTATCCCCTATCCTTTGAATAGGGGATAAGATGTGTAAGCACCGGAGTACCCCTTTAAGAATATATATCACCTATGTTATAACATTCTGGAACAAGACAATCAAAAACAGTAGTCATGCTTTTACTTAGTCACTCCCTTGTAAAAGAACATTTACATAACACATGTAAAGAAATGTAAAAATTTAAAAAGTTAACAAAAAAAGAAAACTCCACAAAAGATTGTTAATTTACAAGAAATATGACATGGCGGCATTGGAAACTTTACTAGATTACACATTTTGAGCACAAATACATATAAACTGCTATGCTCAGTTCAGTCCTCCTCCCCTACAGAATTCCTGTCCATCTCCAAAATTGGTGTATTTTTAACAATTTGCTTCTTTTATCACAAATAGTAGTAACATGAAAGTTTCCATTGCCCACAATCTCATAATCTGGTATTCCTAAATTTAAACATTCAAAAACAATTGAAGCTTTAAGGCCCCTTTCACACTACACAATTACTCAGAAAATCGGCATTAAAACGGTAGTTACCTAGTCCTATACGGCCGTTGGAAAATCCCATTATAGTCTATGAGATTTTTCTAATAGCCGTTTTAACCCGTTGTTTTATGATGGAAGATAGTAATGGGAGAAATAGTTCATGAACTATTTCTCCCGTTACTATCTTCCGTCACAAATAATGGCCGTTATTAATAACGGGCTATAACGTGTTAAAACGGCTATTAGAAAAATTCCACAGACTATAATGGGATTTTCTAACGGCCGTATAGGATTTTGTAACTGTCCTTTTGCTGACGATTTTCTGATGGAAGAATATATATCACCTGTTATAAAATTCTGGTATAAGATAATCAAAACAGTTGTCATGCTTTTAGTCACTCCCTTGCGAAAGAACATTGAAATAAAACATATAAAGACAAATGAAAAGTTAACAAAAAAGGAAATTCCACAATAGATTGTTAATATACAAGGAATATGACATGGCGGCCTTGGAAACTTTACTAGATTGCATCTTTTGAGCACAGTTACAAATAAATCGCTATGCTCAGTTCAGGCCTCCTCCGCCCCTACAGCCTTCCTGTCCATCTCCAAAATTGGTGCATTTTTAACTATTTGCTTCTTTTATCACAAATAGTAGTAACATGAAAGTTTCCATTGCCCACAATCTCATAATCCGGTATTCCTAATTTTAAACATTCAAAAACAATTGAAGCTTTAAAGGGGTACTCCAGTGCTTTCAAATCATATCCCCTATGCAAAGGATAGGGGATAAGATGCCTTATCGCGGGAGTCCCGCAGCTGGGGACGCCCGGGATCATGCACGCGGCACCCAGTTTGTAATCAGTCCCCGGAGCGTGTTCGCTCCGGGTCTGATTACGGTCGACCGCAGGGCCGGCGGCGTGTGAAATCACGCCCCCGTGTGACGTCACGCTCCGCCTCTCAATGCAAGCCTACGGGAGGGGGCGTGATAGCTATCATGCCCCCTCCCGTAGGTTTGCATTGAGGGGCGGAGCGTGATGTCATACGGGGCGGGGGCGTGACGTCACATGCCGCTGGCCCTGCGAGCATGCTCCGGGGACTGATTAAAAAGGGGGTGCCGCGTGCATGATCCCGGGCGTCCCCAGCTGCGGGACTCACGCGATCAGGCATCTTATCCCCTATCCTTTGGATAGGGGATAAGATGTGTAAGCACCGGAGTACCCCTTTAAGAATATATATCACCTATGTTATAACATTCTGGAACAAGACAATCAAAAACAGTAGTCATGCTTTTACTTAGTCACTCCCTTGTAAAAGAACATTTACATAACACATGTAAAGAAATGTAAAAATTTAAAAAGTTAACAAAAAAAGAAAACTCCACAAAAGATTGTTAATTTACAAGAAATATGACATGGCGGCATTGGAAACTTTACTAGATTACACATTTTGAGCACAAATACATATAAATTGCTATGCTCAGTTCAGTCCTCCTCCCCTACAGAATTCCTGTCCATCTCCAAAATTGGTGTATTTTTAACAATTTGCTTCTTTTATCACAAATAGTAATAACATGAAAGTTTCCATTGCCCACAATCTCATAATCTGGTATTCCTAAATTTAAACATTCAAAAACAATTGAAGCTTTAAGGCCCCTTTCACACTACACAATTACTCAGAAAATCGGCATTAAAACGGTAGTTACCTAGTCCTATACGGCCGTTGGAAAATCCCATTATAGTCTATGAGATTTTTCTAATAGCCGTTTTAACCCGTTATTTTATGATGGAAGATAGTAATGGGAGAAATAGTTCATGAACTATTTCTCCCGTTACTATCTTCCGTCACAAATAATGGCCGTTATTAATAACGGGCTATAACGTGTTAAAACGGCTATTAGAAAAATCCCACAGACTATAATGGGATTTTCTAACGGCCGTATAGGATTTTGTAACTGTCCTTTTGCTGACGATTTTCTGATGGAAGAATATATATCACCTGTTATAAAATTCTGGTATAAGATAATCAAAACAGTTGTCATGCTTTTAGTCACTCCCTTGCGAAAGAACATTGAAATAACACGTATAAAGACAAATGAAAAGTTAACAAAAAAGGAAATTCCACAATAGATTGTTAATATACAAGGAATATGACATGGCGGCCTTGGAAACTTTACTAGATTGCATCTTTTGAGCACAGTTACAAATAAATCGCTATGCTCAGTTCAGGCCTCCTCCGCCCCTACAGCCTTCCTGTCCATCTCCAAAATTGGTGCATTTTTAACTATTTGCTTCTTTTATCACAAATAGTAGTAACATGAAAGTTTCCATTGCCCACAATCTCATAATCCGGTATTCCTAATTTTAAACATTCAAAAACAATTGAAGCTTTAAAGGGGTACTCCGGTGCTTTCAAATCATATCCCCTATGCAAAGGATAGGGGATAAGATGCCTTATCGCGGGAGTTCCGCAGCTGGGGACGCCCGGGATCATGCACGCGGCACCCAGTTTGTAATCAGTCCCCGGAGCGTGTTCGCTCCGGGTCTGATTACGGTCGACCGCAGGGCCGGCGGCGTGTGAAATCACGCCCCCGTGTGACGTCACGCTCCGCCTCTCAATGCAAGCCTACGGGAGGGGGCGTGATAGCTATCATGCCCCCTCCCGTAGGTTTGCATTGAGGGGCGGAGCGTGATGTCATACGGGGGCGGGGGCGTGACGTCACATGCCGCTGGCCCTGCGAGCATGCTCCGGGGACTGATTAAAAAGGGGGTGCCGCGTGCATGATCCCGGGCGTCCCCAGCTGCGGGACTCACGCGATCAGGCATCTTATCCCCTATCCTTTGGATAGGGGATAAGATGTGTAAGCACCGGAGTACCCCTTTAAGAATATATATCACCTATGTTATAACATTCTGGAACAAGACAATCAAAAACAGTAGTCATGCTTTTACTTAGTCACTCCCTTGTAAAAGAACATTTACATAACACATGTAAAGAAATGTAAAAATTTAAAAAGTTAACAAAAAAAGAAACTCCACAAAAGATTGTTAATTTACAAGAAATATGACATGGCGGCATTGGAAACTTTACTAGATTACACATTTTGAGCACAAATACATATAAATTGCTATGCTCAGTTCAGTCCTCCTCCCCTACAGAATTCCTGTCCATCTCCAAAATTGGTGTATTTTTAACAATTTGCTTCTTTTATCACAAATAGTAGTAACATGAAAGTTTCCATTGCCCACAATCTCATAATCTGGTATTCCTAAATTTAAACATTCAAAAACAATTGAAGCTTTAAGGCCCTTTCACACTACACAATTACTCAGAAAATCGGCATTAAAACGGTAGTTACCTAGTCCTATACGGCCGTTGGAAAATCCCATTATAGTCTATGAGATTTTTCTAATAGCCGTTTTAACCCGTTATTTTATGATGGAAGATAGTAATGGGAGAAATAGTTCATGAACTATTTCTCCCGTTACTATCTTCCGTCACAAATAATGGCCGTTATTAATAACGGGCTATAACGTGTTAAAACGGCTATTAGAAAAATCCCACAGACTATAATGGGATTTTCTAACGGCCGTATAGGATTTTGTAACTGCCCTTTTGCTGACGATTTTCTGACGGAAGAATATATATCACCTGTTATAAAATTCTGGTATAAGATAATCAAAACAGTTGTCATGCTTTTAGTCACTCCCTTGCGAAAGAACATTGAAATAACACATATAAAGACAAATGAAAAGTTAACAAAAAGGAAATTCCACAATAGATTGTTAATATACAAGGAATATGACATGGCGGCCTTGGAAACTTTACTAGATTGCATCTTTTGAGCACAGTTACAAATAAATCGCTATGCTCAGTTCAGGCCTCCTCTGCCCCTACAGCCTTCCTGTCCATCTCCAAAATTGGTGCATTTTTAACTATTTGCTTCTTTTATCACAAATAGTAGTAAAATGAAAGTTTCCATTGCCCACAATCTCATAATCCGGTATTCCTAATTTTAAACATTCAAAAACAATTGAAGCTTTAAAGGGGTACTCCGGTGCTTACATATCTTATCCCCTATGCAAAGGATAGGGGATAAGATGCCTTATCGCGGGAGTCCCGCAGCTGGGGACGCCCGGGATCATGCACGCGGCACCCAGTTTGTAATCAGTCCCCGGAGCGTGTTCGCTCCGGGTCTGATTACGGTCGACCGCAGGGCCGGCGGCGTGTGAAATCACGCCCCCGTGTGACGTCACGCTCCGCCTCTCAATGCAAGCCTACGGGAGGGGGCGTGATAGCTATCATGCCCCCTCCCGTGGGTTTGCATTGAGGGGCGGAGCGTGACGTCACACGGGGGTGGGGGCGTGACGTCACATGCCGATGGCCCTGCGAGCACGCTTCGGGGACTGATTAAAAAGGGGGTGCCGCACGCATGATCCCGGGCATCCCCAGCTGCGGGACTCCCGCGATCAGGCATCTTATCCCCTATCCTTTGGATAGGGGGATAAGATGTGTAAGCACCGGAGTACCCCTTTAAGAATATATATCACCTATGTTATAACATTCTGGAACAAGACAATCAAAAACAGTAGTCATGCTTTTACTTAGTCACTCCCTTGTAAAAGAACATTTACATAACACGTAAAGAAATTTAAAAATTTAAAAAGTTAACAAAAAAAGAAAACTCCACAAAAGATTGTTAATTTACAAGAAATATGACATGGCGGCATTGGAAACTTTACTAGATTACACATTTTGAGCACAAATTACATATAAATTGCTATGCTCAGTTCAGTCCTCCTCCCCTACAGAATTCCTGTCCATCTCCAAAATTGGTGTATTTTTAACTATTTGCTTCTTTTATCACAAATAGTAGTAACATGAAAGTTTCCATTGCCCACAATCTCATAATCTGGTATTCCTAATGTAAACATTCAAAAACAATTGAAGCTTTAAGGCCCCTTTCACACTACATAATTACTCAGAAAATCGGCATTAAAACGGTAGTTACCTAGTCCTATACGGCCGTTGGAAAATCCCATTATAGTCTATGAGATTTTTTCTAATAGCCGTTTTAACCCGTTATTTTATGATGGAAGATAGTAATGGGAGAAATAGTTCATGAACTATTTCTCCCGTTACTATCTTCCGTCACAAATAATGGCCGTTATTAATAACGGGCTATAACGTGTTAAAACGGCTATTAGAAAAATCCCACAGACTATAATGGGATTTTTTAACGGCCGTATAGGATTTTGTAACTGTCCTTTTGCTGACGATTTTCTGATGGAAGAATATATATCACCTGTTATAAAATTCTGGTATAAGATAATCAAAACAGTTGTCATGCTTTTAGTCACTCCCTTGCGAAAGAACATTGAAATAACACATATAAAGACAAATGAAAAGTTAACAAAAAAGGAAATTCCACAATAGATTGTTAATATACAAGGAATATGACATGGCGGCCTTGGAAACTTTACTAGATTGCATCTTTTGAGCACAGTTACAAATAAATCGCTATGCTCAGTTCAGGCCTCCTCCGCCCCTACAGCCTTCCTGTCCATCTCCAAAATTGGTGCATTTTTAACTATTTGCTTCTTTTATAACAAATAGTAGTAACATGAAAGTTTCCATTGCCCACAATCTCATAATCCGGTATTCCTAATTTTAAACATTCAAAAACAATTGAAGCTTTAAAGGGGGTACTCCGGTGCTTTCAAATCATATCCCCTATGCAAAGGATAGGGGATAAGATGCCTTATCGCGGGAGTCCCGCAGCTGGGGACGCCCGGGATCATGCACGCGGCACCCAGTTTGTAATCAGTCCCCGGAGCGTGTTCGCTCCGGGTCTGATTACGGTCGACCGCAGGGCCGGCGGCGTGTGAAATCACGCCCCCGTGTGACGTCACGCTCCGCCTCTCAATGCAAGCCTACGGGAGGGGCGTGATAGCTATCATGCCCCTCCCGTAGGTTTGCATTGAGGGGCGGAGCGTGATGTCACACGGGGGCGGGGGCGTGACGTCACATGCCGCTGGCCCTGCGAGCATGCTCCGCGGACTGATTAAAAAGGGGGTGCCGCGTGCATGATCCCGGGCGTCCCCAGCTGCGGGACTCACGCGATCAGGCATCTTATCCCCTATCCTTTGGATAGGGGATAAGATGTGTAAGCACCGGAGTACCCCTTTAAGAATATATATCACCTATGTTATAACATTCTGGAACAAGACAATCAAAAACAGTAGTCATGCTTTTACTTAGTCACTCCCTTGTAAAAGAACATTTACATAACACATGTAAAGAAATGTAAAAATTTAAAAAGTTAACAAAAAAAGAAAACTCCACAAAAGATTGTTAATTTACAAGAAATATGACATGGTGGCATTGGAAACTTTACTAGATTACACATTTTGAGCACAAATACATATAAATTGCTATGCTCAGTTCAGTCCTCCTCCCCTACAGAATTCCTGTCCATCTCCAAAATTGGTGTATTTTTAACAATTTGCTTCTTTTATCACAAATAGTAGTAACATGAAAGTTTCCATTGCCCACAATCTCATAATCTGGTATTCCTAAATTTAAACATTCAAAAACAATTGAAGCTTTAAGGCCCCTTTCACACTACACAATTACTCAGAAAATCGGCATTAAAACGGTAGTTACCTAGTCCTATACGGCCGTTGGAAAATCCCATTATAGTCTATGAGATTTTTCTAATAGCCGTTTTAACCCGTTATTTTATGATGGAAGATAGTAATGGGAGAAATAGTTCATGAACTATTTCTCCCGTTACTATCTTCCGTCACAAATAATGGCCGTTATTAATAACGGGCTATAATGTGTTAAAACGGCTATTAGAAAAATCCCACAGACTATAATGGGATTTTCTAACGGCCGTATAGGATTTTGTAACTGTCCTTTTGCTGACGATTTTCTGATGGAAGAATATATATCACCTGTTATAAAATTCTGGTATAAGATAATCAAAACAGTTGTCATGCTTTTAGTCACTCCCTTGCGAAAGAACATTGAAATAACACATATAAAGACAAATGAAAAGTTAACAAAAAAGGAAATTCCACAATAGATTGTTAATATACAAGGAATATGACATGGCGGCCTTGGAAACTTTACTAGATTGCATCTTTTGAGCACAGTTACAAATAAATCGCTATGCTCAGTTCAGGCCTCCTCCGCCCCTACAGCCTTCCTGTCCATCTCCAAAATTGGTGCATTTTTAACTATTTGCTTCTTTTATCACAAATAGTAGTAACATGAAAGTTTCCATTGCCCACAATCTCATAATCCGGTATTCCTTATTTTAAACATTCAAAAACAATTGAGCTTTAAAGGGGTACTCCAGTGCTTTCAAATCATATCCCCTATGCAAAGGATAGGGGATAAGATGCCTTATCGCGGGAGTCCCGCAGCTGGGGACGCCCGGGATCATGCACGCGGCACCCAGTTTGTAATCAGTCCCCGGAGCGTGTTCGCTCCGGGTCTGATTACGGTCGACCGCAGGGCCGGCGGCGTGTGAAATCACGCCCCCGTGTGACGTCACGCTCCGCCTCTCAATGCAAGCCTACGGGAGGGGGCGTGATAGCTATCATGCCCCCTCCCGTAGGTTTGCATTGAGGGGCGGAGCGTGATGTCACACGGGGGCGTGACGTCACATGCCGCTGGCCCTGCGAGCATGCTCCGGGGACTGATTAAAAAGGGGGTGCCGCGTGCATGATCCCGGGCGTCCCCAGCTGCGGGACTCACGCGATCAGGCATCTTATCCCCTATCCTTTGAATAGGGGATAAGATGTGTAAGCACCGGAGTACCCCTTTAAGAATATATATCACCTATGTTATAACATTCTGGAACAAGACAATCAAAAACAGTAGTCATGCTTTTACTTAGTCACTCCCTTGTAAAAGAACATTTACATAACACATGTAAAGAAATGTAAAAATTTAAAAAGTTAACAAAAAAAGAAAACTCCACAAAAGATTGTTAATTTACAAGAAATATGACATGGCGGCATTGGAAACTTTACTAGATTACACATTTTGAGCACAAATACATATAAACTGCTATGCTCAGTTCAGTCCTCCTCCCCTACAGAATTCCTGTCCATCTCCAAAATTGGTGTATTTTTAACAATTTGCTTCTTTTATCACAAATAGTAGTAACATGAAAGTTTCCATTGCCCACAATCTCATAATCTGGTATTCCTAAATTTAAACATTCAAAAACAATTGAAGCTTTAAGGCCCCTTTCACACTACACAATTACTCAGAAAATCGGCATTAAAACGGTAGTTACCTAGTCCTATACGGCCGTTGGAAAATCCCATTATAGTCTATGAGATTTTTCTAATAGCCGTTTTAACCCGTTGTTTTATGATGGAAGATAGTAATGGGAGAAATAGTTCATGAACTATTTCTCCCGTTACTATCTTCCGTCACAAATAATGGCCGTTATTAATAACGGGCTATAACGTGTTAAAACGGCTATTAGAAAAATTCCACAGACTATAATGGGATTTTCTAACGGCCGTATAGGATTTTGTAACTGTCCTTTTGCTGACGATTTTCTGATGGAAGAATATATATCACCTGTTATAAAATTCTGGTATAAGATAATCAAAACAGTTGTCATGCTTTTAGTCACTCCCTTGCGAAAGAACATTGAAATAAAACATATAAAGACAAATGAAAAGTTAACAAAAAAGGAAATTCCACAATAGATTGTTAATATACAAGGAATATGACATGGCGGCCTTGGAAACTTTACTAGATTGCATCTTTTGAGCACAGTTACAAATAAATCGCTATGCTCAGTTCAGGCCTCCTCCGCCCCTACAGCCTTCCTGTCCATCTCCAAAATTGGTGCATTTTTAACTATTTGCTTCTTTTATCACAAATAGTAGTAACATGAAAGTTTCCATTGCCCACAATCTCATAATCCGGTATTCCTAATTTTAAACATTCAAAAACAATTGAAGCTTTAAAGGGGTACTCCAGTGCTTTCAAATCATATCCCCTATGCAAAGGATAGGGGATAAGATGCCTTATCGCGGGAGTCCCGCAGCTGGGGACGCCCGGGATCATGCACGCGGCACCCAGTTTGTAATCAGTCCCCGGAGCGTGTTCGCTCCGGGTCTGATTACGGTCGACCGCAGGGCCGGCGGCGTGTGAAATCACGCCCCCGTGTGACGTCACGCTCCGCCTCTCAATGCAAGCCTACGGGAGGGGGCGTGATAGCTATCATGCCCCCTCCCGTAGGTTTGCATTGAGGGGCGGAGCGTGATGTCATACGGGGCGGGGGCGTGACGTCACATGCCGCTGGCCCTGCGAGCATGCTCCGGGGACTGATTAAAAAGGGGGTGCCGCGTGCATGATCCCGGGCGTCCCCAGCTGCGGGACTCACGCGATCAGGCATCTTATCCCCTATCCTTTGGATAGGGGATAAGATGTGTAAGCACCGGAGTACCCCTTTAAGAATATATATCACCTATGTTATAACATTCTGGAACAAGACAATCAAAAACAGTAGTCATGCTTTTACTTAGTCACTCCCTTGTAAAAGAACATTTACATAACACATGTAAAGAAATGTAAAAATTTAAAAAGTTAACAAAAAAAGAAAACTCCACAAAAGATTGTTAATTTACAAGAAATATGACATGGCGGCATTGGAAACTTTACTAGATTACACATTTTGAGCACAAATACATATAAATTGCTATGCTCAGTTCAGTCCTCCTCCCCTACAGAATTCCTGTCCATCTCCAAAATTGGTGTATTTTTAACAATTTGCTTCTTTTATCACAAATAGTAATAACATGAAAGTTTCCATTGCCCACAATCTCATAATCTGGTATTCCTAAATTTAAACATTCAAAAACAATTGAAGCTTTAAGGCCCCTTTCACACTACACAATTACTCAGAAAATCGGCATTAAAACGGTAGTTACCTAGTCCTATACGGCCGTTGGAAAATCCCATTATAGTCTATGAGATTTTTCTAATAGCCGTTTTAACCCGTTATTTTATGATGGAAGATAGTAATGGGAGAAATAGTTCATGAACTATTTCTCCCGTTACTATCTTCCGTCACAAATAATGGCCGTTATTAATAACGGGCTATAACGTGTTAAAACGGCTATTAGAAAAATCCCACAGACTATAATGGGATTTTCTAACGGCCGTATAGGATTTTGTAACTGTCCTTTTGCTGACGATTTTCTGATGGAAGAATATATATCACCTGTTATAAAATTCTGGTATAAGATAATCAAAACAGTTGTCATGCTTTTAGTCACTCCCTTGCGAAAGAACATTGAAATAACACGTATAAAGACAAATGAAAAGTTAACAAAAAAGGAAATTCCACAATAGATTGTTAATATACAAGGAATATGACATGGCGGCCTTGGAAACTTTACTAGATTGCATCTTTTGAGCACAGTTACAAATAAATCGCTATGCTCAGTTCAGGCCTCCTCCGCCCCTACAGCCTTCCTGTCCATCTCCAAAATTGGTGCATTTTTAACTATTTGCTTCTTTTATCACAAATAGTAGTAACATGAAAGTTTCCATTGCCCACAATCTCATAATCCGGTATTCCTAATTTTAAACATTCAAAAACAATTGAAGCTTTAAAGGGGTACTCCGGTGCTTTCAAATCATATCCCCTATGCAAAGGATAGGGGATAAGATGCCTTATCGCGGGAGTTCCGCAGCTGGGGACGCCCGGGATCATGCACGCGGCACCCAGTTTGTAATCAGTCCCCGGAGCGTGTTCGCTCCGGGTCTGATTACGGTCGACCGCAGGGCCGGCGGCGTGTGAAATCACGCCCCCGTGTGACGTCACGCTCCGCCTCTCAATGCAAGCCTACGGGAGGGGGCGTGATAGCTATCATGCCCCCTCCCGTAGGTTTGCATTGAGGGGCGGAGCGTGATGTCATACGGGGGCGGGGGCGTGACGTCACATGCCGCTGGCCCTGCGAGCATGCTCCGGGGACTGATTAAAAAGGGGGTGCCGCGTGCATGATCCCGGGCGTCCCCAGCTGCGGGACTCACGCGATCAGGCATCTTATCCCCTATCCTTTGGATAGGGGATAAGATGTGTAAGCACCGGAGTACCCCTTTAAGAATATATATCACCTATGTTATAACATTCTGGAACAAGACAATCAAAAACAGTAGTCATGCTTTTACTTAGTCACTCCCTTGTAAAAGAACATTTACATAACACATGTAAAGAAATGTAAAAATTTAAAAAGTTAACAAAAAAAGAAAACTCCACAAAAGATTGTTAATTTACAAGAAATATGACATGGCGGCATTGGAAACTTTACTAGATTACACATTTTGAGCACAAATACATATAAATTGCTATGCTCAGTTCAGTCCTCCTCCCCTACAGAATTCCTGTCCATCTCCAAAATTGGTGTATTTTTAACAATTTGCTTCTTTTATCACAAATAGTAGTAACATGAAAGTTTCCATTGCCCACAATCTCATAATCTGGTATTCCTAAATTTAAACATTCAAAAACAATTGAAGCTTTAAGGCCCCTTTCACACTACACAATTACTCAGAAAATCGGCATTAAAACGGTAGTTACCTAGTCCTATACGGCCGTTGGAAAATCCCATTATAGTCTATGAGATTTTTCTAATAGCCGTTTTAACCCGTTATTTTATGATGGAAGATAGTAATGGGAGAAATAGTTCATGAACTATTTCTCCCGTTACTATCTTCCGTCACAAATAATGGCCGTTATTAATAACGGGCTATAACGTGTTAAAACGGCTATTAGAAAAATCCCACAGACTATAATGGGATTTTCTAACGGCCGTATAGGATTTTGTAACTGCCCTTTTGCTGACGATTTTCTGACGGAAGAATATATATCACCTGTTATAAAATTCTGGTATAAGATAATCAAAACAGTTGTCATGCTTTTAGTCACTCCCTTGCGAAAGAACATTGAAATAACACATATAAAGACAAATGAAAAGTTAACAAAAAAGGAAATTCCACAATAGATTGTTAATATACAAGGAATATGACATGGCGGCCTTGGAAACTTTACTAGATTGCATCTTTTGAGCACAGTTACAAATAAATCGCTATGCTCAGTTCAGGCCTCCTCTGCCCCTACAGCCTTCCTGTCCATCTCCAAAATTGGTGCATTTTTAACTATTTGCTTCTTTTATCACAAATAGTAGTAAAATGAAAGTTTCCATTGCCCACAATCTCATAATCCGGTATTCCTAATTTTAAACATTCAAAAACAATTGAAGCTTTAAAGGGGTACTCCGGTGCTTACATATCTTATCCCCTATGCAAAGGATAGGGGATAAGATGCCTTATCGCGGGAGTCCCGCAGCTGGGGACGCCCGGGATCATGCACGCGGCACCCAGTTTGTAATCAGTCCCCGGAGCGTGTTCGCTCCGGGTCTGATTACGGTCGACCGCAGGGCCGGCGGCGTGTGAAATCACGCCCCCGTGTGACGTCACGCT
This sequence comes from Hyla sarda, assembly GCF_029499605.1. Taxonomy (NCBI): domain Eukaryota; kingdom Metazoa; phylum Chordata; class Amphibia; order Anura; family Hylidae; genus Hyla; species Hyla sarda. The sequence goes on from NC_079190.1 coordinate 415,635,995, forward strand.
CCGCCTCTCAATGCAAGCCTACGGGAGGGGGCGTGATAGCTATCATGCCCCCTCCCGTGGGTTTGCATTGAGGGGCGGAGCGTGACGTCACACGGGGGTGGGGGCGTGACGTCACATGCCGATGGCCCTGCGAGCACGCTTCGGGGACTGATTAAAAAGGGGGTGCCGCACGCATGATCCCGGGCATCCCCAGCTGCGGGACTCCCGCGATCAGGCATCTTATCCCCTATCCTTTGGATAGGGGATAAGATGTGTAAGCACCGGAGTACCCCTTTAAGAATATATATCACCTATGTTATAACATTCTGGAACAAGACAATCAAAAACAGTAGTCATGCTTTTACTTAGTCACTCCCTTGTAAAAGAACATTTACATAACACGTAAAGAAATTTAAAAATTTAAAAAGTTAACAAAAAAAGAAAACTCCACAAAAGATTGTTAATTTACAAGAAATATGACATGGCGGCATTGGAAACTTTACTAGATTACACATTTTGAGCACAAATACATATAAATTGCTATGCTCAGTTCAGTCCTCCTCCCCTACAGAATTCCTGTCCATCTCCAAAATTGGTGTATTTTTAACTATTTGCTTCTTTTATCACAAATAGTAGTAACATGAAAGTTTCCATTGCCCACAATCTCATAATCTGGTATTCCTAAATGTAAACATTCAAAAACAATTGAAGCTTTAAGGCCCCTTTCACACTACATAATTACTCAGAAAATCGGCATTAAAACGGTAGTTACCTAGTCCTATACGGCCGTTGGAAAATCCCATTATAGTCTATGAGATTTTTCTAATAGCCGTTTTAACCCGTTATTTTATGATGGAAGATAGTAATGGGAGAAATAGTTCATGAACTATTTCTCCCGTTACTATCTTCCGTCACAAATAATGGCCGTTATTAATAACGGGCTATAACGTGTTAAAACGGCTATTAGAAAAATCCCACAGACTATAATGGGATTTTTTAACGGCCGTATAGGATTTTGTAACTGTCCTTTTGCTGACGATTTTCTGATGGAAGAATATATATCACCTGTTATAAAATTCTGGTATAAGATAATCAAAACAGTTGTCATGCTTTTAGTCACTCCCTTGCGAAAGAACATTGAAATAACACATATAAAGACAAATGAAAAGTTAACAAAAAAGGAAATTCCACAATAGATTGTTAATATACAAGGAATATGACATGGCGGCCTTGGAAACTTTACTAGATTGCATCTTTTGAGCACAGTTACAAATAAATCGCTATGCTCAGTTCAGGCCTCCTCCGCCCCTACAGCCTTCCTGTCCATCTCCAAAATTGGTGCATTTTTAACTATTTGCTTCTTTTATAACAAATAGTAGTAACATGAAAGTTTCCATTGCCCACAATCTCATAATCCGGTATTCCTAATTTTAAACATTCAAAAACAATTGAAGCTTTAAAGGGGTACTCCGGTGCTTTCAAATCATATCCCCTATGCAAAGGATAGGGGATAAGATGCCTTATCGCGGGAGTCCCGCAGCTGGGGACGCCCGGGATCATGCACGCGGCACCCAGTTTGTAATCAGTCCCCGGAGCGTGTTCGCTCCGGGTCTGATTACGGTCGACCGCAGGGCCGGCGGCGTGTGAAATCACGCCCCCGTGTGACGTCACGCTCCGCCTCTCAATGCAAGCCTACGGGAGGGGGCGTGATAGCTATCATGCCCCCTCCCGTAGGTTTGCATTGAGGGGCGGAGCGTGATGTCACACGGGGGCGGGGGCGTGACGTCACATGCCGCTGGCCCTGCGAGCATGCTCCGGGGACTGATTAAAAAGGGGGTGCCGCGTGCATGATCCCGGGCGTCCCCAGCTGCGGGACTCACGCGATCAGGCATCTTATCCCCTATCCTTTGGATAGGGGATAAGATGTGTAAGCACCGGAGTACCCCTTTAAGAATATATATCACCTATGTTATAACATTCTGGAACAAGACAATCAAAAACAGTAGTCATGCTTTTACTTAGTCACTCCCTTGTAAAAGAACATTTTCATAACACATGTAAAGAAATGTAAAAATTTAAAAAGTTAACAAAAAAAGAAAACTCCACAAAAGATTGTTAATTTACAAGAAATATGACATGGCGGCATTGGAAACTTTACTAGATTACACATTTTGAGCACAAATACATATAAATTGCTATGCTCAGTTCAGTCCTCCTCCCCTACAGAATTCCTGTCCATCTCCAAAATTGGTGTATTTTTAACTATTTGCTTCTTTTATCACAAATAGTAGTAACATGAAAGTTTCCATTGCCCACAATCTCATAATCTGGTATTCCTAAATTTAAACATTCAAAAATAATTGAAGCTTTAAGGCCCCTTTCACACTACACAATTACTCAGAAAATCGGCATTAAAACGGTAGTTACCTAGTCCTATACGGCCGTTGGAAAATCCCATTATAGTCTATGAGATTTTTCTAATAGCCGTTTTAACCCGTTATTTTATGATGGAAGATAGTAATGGGAGAAATAGTTCATGAACTATTTCTCCCGTTACTATCTTCCGTCACAAATAATGGCCGTTATTAATAACGGGCTATAACGTGTTAAAACGGCTATTAGAAAAATCCCACAGACTATAATGGGATTTTCTAACGGCCGTATAGGATTTTGTAACTGTCCTTTTGCTGACGATTTTCTGATGGAAGAATATATATCACCTGTTATAAAATTCTGGTATAAGATAATCAAAACAGTTGTCATGCTTTTAGTCACTCCCTTGCGAAAGAACATTGAAATAACACATATAAAGACAAATGAAAAGTTAACAAAAAAGGAAATTCCACAATAGATTGTTAATATACAAGGAATATGACATGGCGGCCTTGGAAACTTTACTAGATTGCATCTTTTGAGCACAGTTACAAATAAATCGCTATGCTCAGTTCAGGCCTCCTCCGCCCCTACAGCCTTCCTGTCCATCTCCAAAATTGGTGCATTTTTAACTATTTGCTTCTTTTATCACAAATAGTAGTAACATGAAAGTTTCCATTGCCCACAATCTCATAATCCGGTATTCCTAATTTTAAACATTCAAAAACAATTGAAGCTTTAAAGGGGTACTCCGGTGCTTTCAAATCATATCCCCTATGCAAAGGATAGGGGATAAGATGCCTTATCGCGGGAGTTCCGCAGCTGGGGACGCCCGGGATCATGCACGCGGCACCCAGTTTGTAATCAGTCCCCGGAGCGTGTTCGCTCCGGGTCTGATTACGGTCGACCGCAGGGCCGGCGGCGTGTGAAATCACGCCCCCGTGTGACGTCACGCTCCGCCTCTCAATGCAAGCCTACGGGAGGGGGCGTGATAGCTATCATGCCCCCTCCCGTAGGTTTGCATTGAGGGGCGGAGCGTGATGTCATACGGGGGCGGGGGCGTGACGTCACATGCCGCTGGCCCTGCGAGCATGCTCCGGGGACTGATTAAAAAGGGGGTGCCGCGTGCATGATCCCGGGCGTCCCCAGCTGCGGGACTCACGCGATCAGGCATCTTATCCCCTATCCTTTGGATAGGGGATAAGATGTGTAAGCACCGGAGTACCCCTTTAAGAATATATATCACCTATGTTATAACATTCTGGAACAAGACAATCAAAAACAGTAGTCATGCTTTTACTTAGTCACTCCCTTGTAAAAGAACATTTTCATAACACATGTAAAGAAATGTAAAAATTTAAAAAGTTAACAAAAAAAGAAAACTCCACAAAAGATTGTTAATTTACAAGAAATATGACATGGCGGCATTGGAAACTTTACTAGATTACACATTTTGAGCACAAATACATATAAATTGCTATGCTCAGTTCAGTCCTCCTCCCCTACAGAATTCCTGTCCATCTCCAAAATTGGTGTATTTTTAACAATTTGCTTCTTTTATCACAAATAGTAGTAACATGAAAGTTTCCATTGCCCACAATCTCATAATCTGGTATTCCTAAATTTAAACATTCAAAAATAATTGAAGCTTTAAGGCCCCTTTCACACTACACAATTACTCAGAAAATCGGCATTAAAACGGTAGTTACCTAGTCCTATACGGCCGTTGGAAAATCCCATTATAGTCTATGAGATTTTTCTAATAGCCGTTTTAACCCGTTATTTTATGATGGAAGATAGTAATGGGAGAAATAGTTCATGAACTATTTCTCCCGTTACTATCTTCCGTCACAAATAATGGCCGTTATTAATAACGGGCTATAACGTGTTAAAACGGCTATTAGAAAAATCCCACAGACTATAATGGGATTTTCTAACGGCCGTATAGGATTTTGTAACTGTCCTTTTGCTGACGATTTTCTGATGGAAGAATATATATCACCTGTTATAAAATTCTGGTATAAGATAATCAAAACAGTTGTCATGCTTTTAGTCACTCCCTTGCGAAAGAACATTGAAATAACACATATAAAGACAAATGAAAAGTTAACAAAAAAGGAAATTCCACAATAGATTGTTAATATACAAGGAATATGACATGGCGGCCTTGGAAACTTTACTAGATTGCATCTTTTGAGCACAGTTACAAATAAATCGCTATGCTCAGTTCAGGCCTCCTCCGCCCCTACAGCCTTCCTGTCCATCTCCAAAATTGGTGCATTTTTAACTATTTGCTTCTTTTATCACAAATAGTAGTAACATGAAAGTTTCCATTGCCCACAATCTCATAATCCGGTATTCCTAATTTTAAACATTCAAAAACAATTGAAGCTTTAAAGGGGTACTCCGGTGCTTTCAAATCATATCCCCTATGCAAAGGATAGGGGATAAGATGCCTTATCGCGGGAGTTCCGCAGCTGGGGACGCCCGGGATCATGCACGCGGCACCCAGTTTGTAATCAGTCCCCGGAGCGTGTTCGCTCCGGGTCTGATTACGGTCGACCGCAGGGCCGGCGGCGTGTGAAATCACGCCCCCGTGTGACGTCACGCTCCGCCTCTCAATGCAAGCCTACGGGAGGGGGCGTGATAGCTATCATGCCCCCTCCCGTAGGTTTGCATTGAGGGGCGGAGCGTGATGTCATACGGGGGCGGGGGCGTGACGTCACATGCCGCTGGCCCTGCGAGCATGCTCCGGGGACTGATTAAAAAGGGGGTGCCGCGTGCATGATCCCGGGCGTCCCCAGCTGCGGGACTCACGCGATCAGGCATCTTATCCCCTATCCTTTGGATAGGGGATAAGATGTGTAAGCACCGGAGTACCCCTTTAAGAATATATATCACCTATGTTATAACATTCTGGAACAAGACAATCAAAAACAGTAGTCATGCTTTTACTTAGTCACTCCCTTGTAAAAGAACATTTTCATAACACATGTAAAGAAATGTAAAAATTTAAAAAGTTAACAAAAAAAGAAAACTCCACAAAAGATTGTTAATTTACAAGAAATATGACATGGCGGCATTGGAAACTTTACTAGATTACACATTTTGAGCACAAATACATATAAATTGCTATGCTCAGTTCAGTCCTCCTCCCCTACAGAATTCCTGTCCATCTCCAAAATTGGTGTATTTTTAACAATTTGCTTCTTTTATCACAAATAGTAGTAACATGAAAGTTTCCATTGCCCACAATCTCATAATCTGGTATTCCTAAATTTAAACATTCAAAAATAATTGAAGCTTTAAGGCCCCTTTCACACTACACAATTACTCAGAAAATCGGCATTAAAACGGTAGTTACCTAGTCCTATACGGCCGTTGGAAAATCCCATTATAGTCTATGAGATTTTTCTAATAGCCGTTTTAACCCGTTATTTTATGATGGAAGATAGTAATGGGAGAAATAGTTCATGAACTATTTCTCCCGTTACTATCTTCCGTCACAAATAATGGCCGTTATTAATAACGGGCTATAACGTGTTAAAACGGCTATTAGAAAAATCCCACAGACTATAATGGGATTTTCTAACGGCCGTATAGGATTTTGTAACTGTCCTTTTGCTGACGATTTTCTGATGGAAGAATATATATCACCTGTTATAAAATTCTGGTATAAGATAATCAAAACAGTTGTCATGCTTTTAGTCACTCCCTTGCGAAAGAACATTGAAATAACACATATAAAGACAAATGAAAAGTTAACAAAAAAGGAAATTCCACAATAGATTGTTAATATACAAGGAATATGACATGGCGGCCTTGGAAACTTTACTAGATTGCATCTTTTGAGCACAGTTACAAATAAATCGCTATGCTCAGTTCAGGCCTCCTCCGCCCCTACAGCCTTCCTGTCCATCTCCAAAATTGGTGCATTTTTAACTATTTGCTTCTTTTATCACAAATAGTAGTAACATGAAAGTTTCCATTGCCCACAATCTCATAATCCGGTATTCCTAATTTTAAACATTCAAAAACAATTGAAGCTTTAAAGGGGTACTCCAGTGCTTTCAAATCATATCCCCTATGCAAAGGATAGGGGATAAGATGCCTTATCGCGGGAGTCCCGCAGCTGGGGACGCCCGGGATCATGCACGCGGCACCCAGTTTGTAATCAGTCCCCGGAGCGTGTTCGCTCCGGGTCTGATTACGGTCGACCGCAGGGCCGGCGGCGTGTGAAATCACGCCCCCGTGTGACGTCACGCTCCGCCTCTCAATGCAAGCCTACGGGAGGGGGCGTGATAGCTATCATGCCCCCTCCCGTAGGTTTGCATTGAGGGGCGGAGCGTGATGTCATACGGGGCGGGGGCGTGACGTCACATGCCGCTGGCCCTGCGAGCATGCTCCGGGGACTGATTAAAAAGGGGGTGCCGCGTGCATGATCCCGGGCGTCCCCAGCTGCGGGACTCAAGCGATCAGGCATCTTATCCCCTATCCTTTGGATAGGGGATAAGATGTGTAAGCACCGGAGTACCCCTTTAAGAATATATATCACCTATGTTATAACATTCTGGAACAAGACAATCAAAAACAGTAGTCATGCTTTTACTTAGTCACTCCCTTGTAAAAGAACATTTACATAACACATGTAAAGAAATGTAAAAATTTAAAAAGTTAACAAAAAAAGAAAACTCCACAAAAGATTGTTAATTTACAAGAAATATGACATGGCGGCATTGGAAACTTTACTAGATTACACATTTTGAGCACAAATACATATAAATTGCTATGCTCAGTTCAGTCCTCCTCCCCTACAGAATTCCTGTCCATCTCCAAAATTGGTGTATTTTTAACAATTTGCTTCTTTTATCACAAATAGTAGTAACATGAAAGTTTCCATTGCCCACAATCTCATAATCTGGTATTCCTAAATTTAAACATTCAAAAATAATTGAAGCTTTAAGGCCCCTTTCACACTACACAATTACTCAGAAAATCGGCATTAAAACGGTAGTTACCTAGTCCTATACGGCCGTTGGAAAATCCCATTATAGTCTATGAGATTTTTCTAATAGCCGTTTTAACCCGTTATTTTATGATGGAAGATAGTAATGGGAGAAATAGTTCATGAACTATTTCTCCCGTTACTATCTTCCGTCACAAATAATGGCCGTTATTAATAACGGGCTATAACGTGTTAAAACGGCTATTAGAAAAATCCCACAGACTATAATGGGATTTTCTAACGGCCGTATAGGATTTTGTAACTGTCCTTTTGCTGACGATTTTCTGATGGAAGAATATATATCACCTGTTATAAAATTCTGGTATAAGATAATCAAAACAGTTGTCATGCTTTTAGTCACTCCCTTGCGAAAGAACATTGAAATAACACATATAAAGACAAATGAAAAGTTAACAAAAAAGGAAATTCCACAATAGATTGTTAATATACAAGGAATATGACATGGCGGCCTTGGAAACTTTACTAGATTGCATCTTTTGAGCACAGTTACAAATAAATCGCTATGCTCAGTTCAGGCCTCCTCCGCCCCTACAGCCTTCCTGTCCATCTCCAAAATTGGTGCATTTTTAACTATTTGCTTCTTTTATCACAAATAGTAGTAACATGAAAGTTTCCATTGCCCACAATCTCATAATCCGGTATTCCTAATTTTAAACATTCAAAAACAATTGAAGCTTTAAAGGGGTACTCCAGTGCTTTCAAATCATATCCCCTATGCAAAGGATAGGGGATAAGATGCCTTATCGCGGGAGTCCCGCAGCTGGGGACGCCCGGGATCATGCACGCGGCACCCAGTTTGTAATCAGTCCCCGGAGCGTGTTCGCTCCGGGTCTGATTACGGTCGACCGCAGGGCCGGCGGCGTGTGAAATCACGCCCCCGTGTGACGTCACGCTCCGCCTCTCAATGCAAGCCTACGGGAGGGGGCGTGATAGCTATCATGCCCCCTCCCGTAGGTTTGCATTGAGGGGCGGAGCGTGATGTCATACGGGGCGGGGGCGTGACGTCACATGCCGCTGGCCCTGCGAGCATGCTCCGGGGACTGATTAAAAAGGGGGTGCCGCGTGCATGATCCCGGGCGTCCCCAGCTGCGGGACTCAAGCGATCAGGCATCTTATCCCCTATCCTTTGGATAGGGAATAAGATGTGTAAGCACCGGAGTACCCCTTTAAGAATATATATCACCTATGTTATAACATTCTGGAACAAGACAATCAAAAACAGTAGTCATGCTTTTACTTAGTCACTCCCTTGTAAAAGAACATTTACATAACACATGTAAAGAAATTTAAAAATTTAAAAAGTTAACAAAAAAAGAAAACTCCACAAAAGATTGTTAATTTACAAGAAATATGACATGGCGGCATTGGAAACTTTACTAGATTACACATTTTGAGCACAAATACATATAAATTGCTATGCTCAGTTCAGTCCTCCTCCCCTACAGAATTCCTGTCCATCTCCAAAATTGGTGTATTTTTAACAATTTGCTTCTTTTATCACAAATAGTAGTAACATGAAAGTTTCCATTGCCCACAATCTCATAATCTGGTATTCCTAAATTTAAACATTCAAAAACAATTGAAGCTTTAAGGCCCCTTTCACACTACACAATTATTCAGAAAATCGGCATTAAAACGGTAGTTACCTAGTCCTATACGGCCGTTGGAAAATCCCATTATAGTCTATGAGATTTTTCTAATAGCCGTTTTAACCCGTTATTTTATGATGGAAGATAGTAATGGGAGAAATAGTTCATGAACTATTTCTCCCGTTACTATCTTCCGTCACAAATAATGGCCGTTATTAATAACGGGCTATAACGTGTTAAAACGGCTATTAGAAAAATCCCACAGACTATAATGGGATTTTCTAACGGCCGTATAGGATTTTGTAACTGTCCTTTTGCTGACGATTTTCTGATGGAAGAATATATATCACCTGTTATAAAATTCTGGTATAAGATAATCAAAACAGTTGTCATGCTTTTAGTCACTCCCTTGCGAAAGAACATTGAAATAACACGTATAAAGACAAATGAAAAGTTAACAAAAAAGGAAATTCCACAATAGATTGTTAATATACCAGGAATATGACATGGCGGCCTTGGAAACTTTACTAGATTGCATCTTTTGAGCACAGTTACAAATAAATCGCTATGCTCAGTTCAGGCCTCCTCCGCCCCTACAGCCTTCCTGTCCATCTCCAAAATTGGTGCATTTTTAACTATTTGCTTCTTTTATCACAAATAGTAGTAACATGAAAGTTTCCATTGCCCACAATCTCATAATCCGGTATTCCTAATTTTAAACATTCAAAAACAATTGAAGCTTTAAAGGGGTACTCCGGTGCTTACATATCTTATCCCCTATGCAAAGGATAGGGGATAAGATGCCTTATCGCGGGAGTCCCGCAGCTGGGGACGCCCGGGATCATGCACGCGGCACCCAGTTTGTAATCAGTCCCCGGAGCGTGTTCGCTCCGGGTCTGATTACGGTCGACCGCAGGGCCGGCGGCGTGTGAAATCACGCCCCCGTGTGACGTCACGCTCCGCCTCTCAATGCAAGCCTACGGGAGGGGGCGTGATAGCTATCATGCCCCCTCCCGTGGGTTTGCATTGAGGGGCGGAGCGTGACGTCACACGGGGGTGGGGGCGTGACGTCACATGCCGATGGCCCTGCGAGCACGCTTCGGGGACTGATTAAAAAGGGGGTGCCGCACGCATGATCTCGGGCATCCCCAGCTGCGGGACTCCCGCGATCAGGCATCTTATCCCCTATCCTTTGGATAGGGGATAAGATGTGTAAGCACCGGAGTACCCCTTTAAGAATATATATCACCTATGTTATAACATTCTGGAACAAGACAATCAAAAACAGTAGTCATGCTTTTACTTAGTCACTCCCTTGTAAAAGAACATTTACATAACACATGTAAAGAAATTTAAAAATTTAAAAAGTTAACAAAAAAATAAAACTCCACAAAAGATTGTTAATTTACAAGAAATATGACATGGCGGCATTGGAAACTTTACTAGATTACACATTTTGAGCACAAATACATATAAATTGCTATGCTCAGTTCAGTCCTCCTCCCCTACAGAATTCCTGTCCATCTCCAAAATTGGTGTATTTTTAACTATTTGCTTCTTTTATCACAAATAGTAGTAACATGAAAGTTTCCATTGCCCACAATCTCATAATCTGGTATTCCTAAATGTAAACATTCAAAAACAATTGAAGCTTTAAGGCCCCTTTCACACTACATAATTACTCAGAAAATCGGCATTAAAACGGTAGTTACCTAGTCCTATACGGCCGTTGGAAAATCCCATTATAGTCTATGAGATTTTTCTAATAGCCGTTTTAACCCGTTATTTTATGATGGAAGATAGTAATGGGAGAAATAGTTCATGAACTATTTCTCCCGTTACTATCTTCCGTCACAAATAATGGCCGTTATTAATAACGGGCTATAACGTGTTAAAACGGCTATTAGAAAAATCCCACAGACTATAATGGGATTTTTTAACGGCCGTATAGGATTTTGTAACTGTCCTTTTGCTGACGATTTTCTGATGGAAGAATATATATCACCTGTTATAAAATTCTGGTATAAGATAATCAAAACAGTTGTCATGCTTTTAGTCACTCCCTTGCGAAAGAACATTGAAATAACACATATAAAGACAAATGAAAAGTTAACAAAAAAGGAAATTCCACAATAGATTGTTAATATACAAGGAATATGACATGGCGGCCTTGGAAACTTTACTAGATTGCATCTTTTGAGCACAGTTACAAATAAATCGCTATGCTCAGTTCAGGCCTCCTCCGCCCCTACAGCCTTCCTGTCCATCTCCAAAATTGGTGCATTTTTAGCTATTTGCTTCTTTTATAACAAATAGTAGTAACATGAAAGTTTCCATTGCCCACAATCTCATAATCCGGTATTCCTAATTTTAAACATTCAAAAACAATTGAAGCTTTAAAGGGGTACTCCGGTGCTTTCAAATCATATCCCCTATGCAAAGGATAGGGGATAAGATGCCTTATCGCGGGAGTCCCGCAGCTGGGGACGCCCGGGATCATGCACGCGGCACCCAGTTTGTAATCAGTCCCCGGAGCGTGTTCGCTCCGGGTCTGATTACGGTCGACCGCAGGGCCGGCGGCGTGTGAAATCACGCCCCCGTGTGACGTCACGCTCCGCCTCTCAATGCAAGCCTACGGGAGGGGGCGTGATAGCTATCATGCCCCCTCCCGTGGGTTTGCATTGAGGGGCGGAGCGTGATGTCACACGGGGGCGGGGGCGTGACGTCACATGCCGATGGCCCTGCGAGCACTTTCCGGGGACTGATTAAAAAGGGGGTGCCGCGCGCATGATCCCAGGTGTCCCCAGCTGCGGGACTCCCGCGATCAGGCATCTTATCCCCTATCCTTTGGATAGGGGATAAGATGTGTAAGCACCGGAGTACCCCTTTAAGAATATATATCACCTATGTTATAACATTCTGGAACAAGACAATCAAAAACAGTAGTCATGCTTTTACTTAGTCACTCCCTTGTAAAAGAACATTTACATAACACATGTAAAGAAATGTAAAAATTTAAAAAGTTAACAAAAAAAGAAAACTCCACAAAAGATTGTTAATTTACAAGAAATATGACATGGCGGCATTGGAAACTTTACTAGATTACACATTTTGAGCACAAATACATATAAATTGCTATGCTCAGTTCAGTCCTCCTCCCCTACAGAATTCCTGTCCATCTCCAAAATTGGTGTATTTTTAACTATTTGCTTCTTTTATCACAAATAGTAGTAACATGAAAGTTTCCATTGCCCACAATCTCATAATCTGGTATTCCTAAATGTAAACATTCAAAAACAATTGAAGCTTTAAGGCCCCTTTCACACTACATAATTACTCAGAAAATCGGCATTAAAACGGTAGTTACCTAGTCCTATACGGCCGTTGGAAAATCCCATTATAGTCTATGAGATTTTTCTAATAGCCGTTTTAACCCGTTATTTTATGATGGAAGATAGTAATGGGAGAAATAGTTCATGAACTATTTCTCCCGTTACTATCTTCCGTCACAAATAATGGCCGTTATTAATAACGGGCTATAACGTGTTAAAACGGCTATTAGAAAAATCCCACAGACTATAATGGGATTTTTTAACGGCCGTATAGGATTTTGTAACTGTCCTTTTGCTGACGATTTTCTGATGGAAGAATATATATCACCTGTTATAAAATTCTGGTATAAGATAATCAAAACAGTTGTCATGCTTTTAGTCACTTCCTTGCGAAAGAACATTGAAATAACACATATAAAGACAAATGAAAAGTTAACAAAAAAGGAAATTCCACAATAGATTGTTAATATACAAGGAATATGACATGGCGGCCTTGGAAACTTTACTAGATTGCATCTTTTGAGCACAGTTACAAATAAATCGCTATGCTCAGTTCAGGCCTCCTCCGCCCCTACAGCCTTCCTGTCCTTCTCCAAAATTGGTGCATTTTTAACTATTTGCTTCTTTTATAACAAATAGTAGTAACATGAAAGTTTCCATTGCCCACAATCTCATAATCCGGTATTCCTAATTTTAAACATTCAAAAACAATTGAAGCTTTAAAGGGGTACTCCGGTGCTTTCAAATCATATCCCCTATGCAAAGGATAGGGGATAAGATGCCTTATCGCGGGAGTCCCGCAGCTGGGGACGCCCGGGATCATGCACGCGGCACCCAGTTTGTAATCAGTCCCCGGAGCGTGTTCGCTCCGGGTCTGATTACGGTCGACCGCAGGGCCGGCGGCGTGTGAAATCACGCCCCCGTGTGACGTCACGCTCCGCCTCTCAATGCAAGCCTACGGGAGGGGGCGTGATAGCTATCATGCCCCCTCCCGTGGGTTTGCATTGAGGGGCGGAGCGTGACGTCACACGGGGGGCGGGGGCGTGACGTCACATGCCGATGGCCCTGCGAGCACGCTCCGGGGACTGATTAAAAAGGGGGTGCCGCGCGCATGATCCCAGGTGTCCCCAGCTGCGGGACTCCCGCGATCAGGCATCTTATCCCCTATCCTTTGGATAGGGGATAAGATGTGTAAGCACCGGAGTACCCCTTTAAGAATATATATCACCTATGTTATAACATTCTGGAACAAGACAATCAAAAACAGTAGTCATGCTTTTCCTTAGTCACTCCCTTGTAAAAGAACATTTACATAACACATGTAAAGAAATTTAAAAATTTAAAAAGTTAACAAAAAAAGAAAACTCCACAAAAGATTGTTAATTTACAAGAAATATGACATGGCGGCATTGGAAACTTTACTAGATTACACATTTTGAGCACAAATACATATAAATTGCTATGCTCAGTTCAGTCCTCCTCCCCTACAGAATTCCTGTCCATCTCCAAAATTGGTGTATTTTTAACTATTTGCTTCTTTTATCACAAATAGTAGTAACATGAAAGTTTCCAATCCATTGCCCACAATCTCATAATCTGGTATTCCTAAATGTAAACATTCAAAAACAATTGAAGCTTTAAGGCCCCTTTCACACTACATAATTACTCAGAAAATCGGCATTAAAACGGTAGTTACCTAGTCCTATACGGCCGTTGGAAAATCCCATTATAGTCTATGAGATTTTTCTAATAGCCGTTTTAACCCGTTATTTTATGATGGAAGATAGTAATGGGAGAAATAGTTCATGAACTATTTCTCCCGTTACTATCTTCCGTCACAAATAATGGCCGTTATTAATAACGGGCTATAACGTGTTAAAACGGCTATTAGAAAAATCCCACAGACTATAATGGGATTTTCTAACGGCCGTATAGGATTTTGTAACTGTCCTTTTGCTGACGATTTTCTGATGGAAGAATATATATCACCTGTTATAAAATTCTGGTATAAGATAATCAAAACAGTTGTCATGCTTTTAGTCACTCCCTTGCGAAAGAGCATTGAAATAACACATATAAAGACAAATGAAAAGTTAACAAAAAAGGAAATTCCACAATAGATTGTTAATATACAAGGAATATGACATGGCGGCCTTGGAAACTTTACTAGATTGCATCTTTTGAGCACAGTTACAAATAAATCGCTATGCTCAGTTCAGGCCTCCTCCGCCCCTACAGCCTTCCTGTCCATCTCCAAAATTGTTGCATTTTTAACTATTTGCTTCTTTTATCACAAATAGTAGTAACATGAAAGTTTCCATTGCCCACAATCTCATAATCCGGTATTCCTAATTTTAAACATTCAAAAACAATTGAAGCTCTAAAGGGGTACTCCAGTGCTTTCAAATCATATCCCCTATGCAAAGGATAGGGGATAAGATGCCTTATCGCGGGAGTCCCGCAGCTGGGGACGCCCGGGATCATGCACGCGGCACCCAGTTTGTAATCAGTCCCCGGAGCGTGTTCGCTCCGGGTCTGATTACGGTCGACCGCAGGGCCGGCGGCGTGTGAAATCACGCCCCCGTGTGACGTCACGCTCCGCCTCTCAATGCAAGCCTACGGGAGGGGGCGTGATAGCTATCATGCCCCCTCCCGTAGGTTTGCATTGAGGGGCGGAGCGTGATGTCACACGGGGGCGGGGGCGTGACGTCACATGCCGATGGCCCTGCGAGCACGTTCCGGGGACTGATTAAAAAGGGGGTGCCGCGCGCATGATCCCAGGTGTCCCCAGCTGCGGGACTCCCGCGATCAGGCATCTTATCCCCTATCCTTTGGATAGGGGATAAGATGTGTAAGCACCGGAGTACCCCTTTAAGAATATATATCACCTATGTTATAACATTCTGGAACAAGACAATCAAAAACAGTAGTCATGCTTTTACTTAGTCACTCCCTTGTAAAAGAACATTTACATAACACATGTAAAGAAATTTAAAAATTTAAAAAGTTAACAAAAAAAGAAAACTCCACAAAAGATTGTTAATTTACAAGAAATATGACATGGCGGCATTGGAAACTTTACTAGATTACACATTTTGAGCACAAATACATATAAATTGCTATGCTCAGTTCAGTCCTCCTCCCCTACAGAATTCCTGTCCATCTCCAAAATTGGTGTATTTTTAACTATTTGCTTCTTTTATCACAAATAGTAGTAACATGAAAGTTTCCAATCCATTGCCCACAATCTCATAATCTGGTATTCCTAAATGTAAACATTCAAAAACAATTGAAGCTTTAAGGCCCCTTTCACACTACATAATTACTCAGAAAATCGGCATTAAAACGGTAGTTACCTAGTCCTATACGGCCGTTGGAAAATCCCATTATAGTCTATGAGATTTTTCTAATAGCCGTTTTAACCCGTTATTTTATGATGGAAGATAGTAATGGGAGAAATAGTTCATGAACTATTTCTCCCGTTACTATCTTCCGTCACAAATAATGGCCGTTATTAATAACGGGCTATAACGTGTTAAAACGGCTATTAGAAAAATCCCACAGACTATAATGGGATTTTCTAACGGCCGTATAGGATTTTGTAACTGTCCTTTTGCTGACGATTTTCTGATGGAAGAATATATATCACCTGTTATAAAATTCTGGTATAAGATAATCAAAACAGTTGTCATGCTTTTAGTCACTCCCTTGCGAAAGAGCATTGAAATAACACATATAAAGACAAATGAAAAGTTAACAAAAAAGGAAATTCCACAATAGATTGTTAATATACAAGGAATATGACATGGCGGCCTTGGAAACTTTACTAGATTGCATCTTTTGAGCACAGTTACAAATAAATCGCTATGCTCAGTTCAGGCCTCCTCCGCCCCTACAGCCTTCCTGTCCATCTCCAAAATTGTTGCATTTTTAACTATTTGCTTCTTTTATCACAAATAGTAGTAACATGAAAGTTTCCATTGCCCACAATCTCATAATCCGGTATTCCTAATTTTAAACATTCAAAAACAATTGAAGCTCTAAAGGGGTACTCCAGTGCTTTCAAATCATATCCCCTATGCAAAGGATAGGGGATAAGATGCCTTATCGCGGGAGTCCCGCAGCTGGGGACGCCCGGGATCATGCACGCGGCACCCAGTTTGTAATCAGTCCCCGGAGCGTGTTCGCTCCGGGTCTGATTACGGTCGACCGCAGGGCCGGCGGCGTGTGAAATCACGCCCCCCGTGTGACGTCACGCTCCGCCTCTCAATGCAAGCCTACGGGAGGGGGCGTGATAGCTATCATGCCCCCTCCCGTAGGTTTGCATTGAGGGGCGGAGCGTGATGTCACACGGGGGCGGGGGCGTGACGTCACATGCCGATGGCCCTGCGAGCACGTTCCGGGGACTGATTAAAAAGGGGGTGCCGCGCGCATGATCCCAGGTGTCCCCAGCTGCGGGACTCCCGCGATCAGGCATCTTATCCCCTATCCTTTGGATAGGGGATAAGATGTGTAAGCACCGGAGTACCCCTTTAAGAATATATATCACCTATGTTATAACATTCTGGAACAAGACAATCAAAAACAGTAGTCATGCTTTTACTTAGTCACTCCCTTGTAAAAGAACATTTACATAACACATGTAAAGAAATTTAAAAATTTAAAAAGTTAACAAAAAAAGAAAACTCCACAAAAGATTGTTAATTTACAAGAAATATGACATGGCGGCATTGGAAACTTTACTAGATTACACATTTTGAGCACAAATACATATAAATTGCTATGCTCAGTTCAGTCCTCCTCCCCTACAGAATTCCTGTCCATCTCCAAAATTGGTGTATTTTTAACTATTTGCTTCTTTTATCACAAATAGTAGTAACATGAAAGTTTCCATTGCCCACAATCTCATAATCTGGTATTCCTAAATGTAAACATTCAAAAACAATTGAAGCTTTAAGGCCCCTTTCACACTACATAATTACTCAGAAAATCGGCATTAAAACGGTAGTTACCTAGTCCTATACGGCCGTTGGAAAATCCCATTATAGTCTATGAGATTTTTCTAATAGCCGTTTTAACCCGTTATTTTATGATGGAAGATAGTAATGGGAGAAATAGTTCATGAACTATTTCTCCCGTTACTATCTTCCGTCACAAATAATGGCCGTTATTAATAACGGGCTATAACGTGTTAAAACGGCTATTAGAAAAATCCCACAGACTATAATGGGATTTTTTAACGGCCGTATAGGATTTTGTAACTGTCCTTTTGCTGACGATTTTCTGATGGAAGAATATATATCACCTGTTATAAAATTCTGGTATAAGATAATCAAAACAGTTGTCATGCTTTTAGTCACTCCCTTGCGAAAGAACATTGAAATAACACATATAAAGACAAATGAAAAGTTAACAAAAAAGGAAATTCCACAATAGATTGTTAATATACAAGGAATATGACATGGCGGCCTTGGAAACTTTACTAGATTGCATCTTTTGAGCACAGTTACAAATAAATCGCTATGCTCAGTTCAGGCCTCCTCCGCCCCTACAGCCTTCCTGTCCATCTCCAAAATTGGTGCATTTTTAACTATTTGCTTCTTTTATAACAAATAGTAGTAACATGAAAGTTTCCATTGCCCACAATCTCATAATCCGGTATTCCTAATTTTAAACATTCAAAAACAATTGAAGCTTTAAAGGGGTACTCCGGTGCTTTCAAATCATATCCCCTATGCAAAGGATAGGGGATAAGATGCCTTATCGCGGGAGTCCCGCAGCTGGGGACGCCCGGGATCATGCACGCGGCACCCAGTTTGTAATCAGTCCCCGGAGCGTGTTCGCTCCGGGTCTGATTACGGTCGACCGCAGGGCCGGCGGCGTGTGAAATCACGCCCCCGTGTGACGTCACGCTCCGCCTCTCAATGCAAGCCTACGGGAGGGGGCGTGATAGCTATCATGCCCCCTCCCGTGGGTTTGCATTGAGGGGCGGAGCGTGACGTCACACGGGGGCGGGGGCGTGACGTCACATGCCGATGGCCCTGCGAGCACGCTCCGGGGACTGATTAAAAAGGGGGTGCCGCGCGCATGATCCCAGGTGTCCCCAGCTGCGGGACTCCCGCGATCAGGCATCTTATCCCCTATCCTTTGGATAGGGGATAAGATGTGTAAGCACCGGAGTACCCCTTTAAGAATATATATCACCTATGTTATAACATTCTGGAACAAGACAATCAAAAACAGTAGTCATGCTTTTACTTAGTCACTCCCTTGTAAAAGAACATTTACATAACACATGTAAAGAAATGTAAAAATTTAAAAAGTTAACAAAAAAAGAAAACTCCACAAAAGATTGTTAATTTACAAGAAATATGACATGGCGGCATTGGAAACTTTACTAGATTACACATTTTGAGCACAAATACATATAAATTGCTATGCTCAGTTCAGTCCTCCTCCCCTACAGAATTCCTGTCCATCTCCAAAATTGGTGTATTTTTAACTATTTGCTTCTTTTATCACAAATAGTAGTAACATGAAAGTTTCCAATCCATTGCCCACAATCTCATAATCTGGTATTCCTAAATGTAAACATTCAAAAACAATTGAAGCTTTAAGGCCCCTTTCACACTACATAATTACTCAGAAAATCGGCATTAAAACGGTAGTTACCTAGTCCTATACGGCCGTTGGAAAATCCCATTATAGTCTATGAGATTTTTCTAATAGCCGTTTTAACCCGTTATTTTATGATGGAAGATAGTAATGGGAGAAATAGTTCATGAACTATTTCTCCCGTTACTATCTTCCGTCACAAATAATGGCCGTTATTAATAACGGGCTATAACGTGTTAAAACGGCTATTAGAAAAATCCCACAGACTATAATGGGATTTTCTAACGGCCGTATAGGATTTTGTAACTGTCCTTTTGCTGACGATTTTCTGATGGAAGAATATATATCACCTGTTATAAAATTCTGGTATAAGATAATCAAAACAGTTGTCATGCTTTTAGTCACTCCCTTGCGAAAGAGCATTGAAATAACACATATAAAGACAAATGAAAAGTTAACAAAAAAGGAAATTCCACAATAGATTGTTAATATACAAGGAATATGACATGGCGGCCTTGGAAACTTTACTAGATTGCATCTTTTGAGCACAGTTACAAATAAATCGCTATGCTCAGTTCAGGCCTCCTCCGCCCCTACAGCCTTCCTGTCCATCTCCAAAATTGTTGCATTTTTAACTATTTGCTTCTTTTATCACAAATAGTAGTAACATGAAAGTTTCCATTGCCCACAATCTCATAATCCGGTATTCCTAATTTTAAACATTCAAAAACAATTGAAGCTCTAAAGGGGTACTCCAGTGGTTTCAAATCATATCCCCTATGCAAAGGATAGGGGATAAGATGCCTTATCGCGGGAGTCCCGCAGCTGGGGACGCCCGGGATCATGCACGCGGCACCCAGTTTGTAATCAGTCCCCGGAGCGTGTTCGCTCCGGGTCTGATTACGGTCGACCGCAGGGCCGGCGGCGTGTGAAATCACGCCCCCGTGTGACGTCACGCTCCGCCTCTCAATGCAAGCCTACGGGAGGGGGCGTGATAGCTATCATGCCCCCTCCCGTAGGTTTGCATTGAGGGGCGGAGCGTGATGTCACACGGGGGCGGGGGCGTGACGTCACATGCCGCTGGCCCTGCGAGCATGCTCCGGGGACTGATTAAAAAGGGGGTGCCGCGTGCATGATCCCGGGCGTCCCCAGCTGCGGGACTCACGCGATCAGGCATCTTATCCCCTATCCTTTGGATAGGGGATAAGATGTGTAAGCACCGGAGTACCCCTTTAAGAATATATATCACCTATGTTATAACATTCTGGAACAAGACAATCAAAAACAGTAGTCATGCTTTTACTTAGTCACTCCCTTGTAAAAGAACATTTACATAACACATGTAAAGAAATGTAAAAATTTAAAAAGTTAACAAAAAAAGAAAACTCCACAAAAGATTGTTAATTTACAAGAAATATGACATGGCGGCATTGGAAACTTTACTAGATTACACATTTTGAGCACAAATACATATAAACTGCTATGCTCAGTTCAGTCCTCCTCCCCTACAGAATTCCTGTCCATTTCCAAAATTGGTGTATTTTTAACAATTTGCTTCTTTTATCACAAATAGTAGTAACATGAAAGTTTCCATTGCCCACAATCTCATAATCTGGTATTCCTAAATTTAAACATTCAAAAACAATTGAAGCTTTAAGGCCCCTTTCACACTACACAATTACTCAGAAAATCGGCATTAAAACGGTAGTTACCTAGTCCTATACGGCCGTTGGAAAATCCCATTATAGTCTATGAGATTTTTCTAATAGCCGTTTTAACCCGTTATTTTATGATGGAAGATAGTAATGGGAGAAATAGTTCATGAACTATTTCTCCCGTTACTATCTTCCGTCACAAATAATGGCCGTTATTAATAACGGGCTATAACGTGTTAAAACGGCTATTAGAAAAATCCCACAGACTATAATGGGATTTTCTAACGGCCGTATAGGATTTTGTAACTGTCCTTTTGCTGACGATTTTCTGATGGAAGAATATATATCACCTGTTATAAAATTCTGGTATAAGATAATCAAAACAGTTGTCATGCTTTTAGTCACTCCCTTGCGAAAGAACATTGAAATAACACATATAAAGACAAATGAAAAGTTAACAAAAAAGGAAATTCCACAATAGATTGTTAATATACAAGGAATATGACATGGCGGCCTTGGAAACTTTACTAGATTGCATCTTTTGAGCACAGTTACAAATAAATCGCTATGCTCAGTTCAGGCCTCCTCCGCCCCTACAGCCTTCCTGTCCATCTCCAAAATTGGTGCATTTTTAACTATTTGCTTCTTTTATAACAAATAGTAGTAACATGAAAGTTTCCATTGCCCACAATCTCATAATCCGGTATTCCTAATTTTAAACATTCAAAAACAATTGAAGCTTTAAAGGGGTACTCCGGTGCTTTCAAATCATATCCCCTATGCAAAGGATAGGGGATAAGATGCCTTATCGCGGGAGTCCCGCAGCTGGGGACGCCCGGGATCATGCACGCGGCACCCAGTTTGTAATCAGTCCCCGGAGCGTGTTCGCTCCGGGTCTGATTACGGTCGACCGCAGGGCCGGCGGCGTGTGAAATCACGCCCCCGTGTGACGTCACGCTCCGCCTCTCAATGCAAGCCTACGGGAGGGGGCGTGATAGCTATCATGCCCCCTCCCGTGGGTTTGCATTGAGGGGCGGAGCGTGACGTCACACGGGGGCGGGGGCGTGACGTCACATGCCGATGGCCCTGCGAGCACGCTCCGGGGACTGATTAAAAAGGGGGTGCCGCGCGCATGATCCCAGGTGTCCCCAGCTGCGGGACTCCCGCGATCAGGCATCTTATCCCCTATCCTTTGGATAGGGGATAAGATGTGTAAGCACCGGAGTACCCCTTTAAGAATATATATCACCTATGTTATAACATTCTGGAACAAGACAATCAAAAACAGTAGTCATGCTTTTACTTAGTCACTCCCTTGTAAAAGAACATTTACATAACACATGTAAAGAAATGTAAAAATTTAAAAAGTTAACAAAAAAAGAAAACTCCACAAAAGATTGTTAATTTACAAGAAATATGACATGGCGGCATTGGAAACTTTACTAGATTACACATTTTGAGCACAAATACATATAAATTGCTATGCTCAGTTCAGTCCTCCTCCCCTACAGAATTCCTGTCCATCTCCAAAATTGGTGTATTTTTAACTATTTGCTTCTTTTATCACAAATAGTAGTAACATGAAAGTTTCCATTGCCCACAATCTCATAATCTGGTATTCCTAAATTTAAACATTCAAAAACAATTGAAGCTTTAAGGCCCCTTTCACACTACACAATTACTCAGAAAATCGGCATTAAAACGGTAGTTACCTAGTCCTATACGGCCGTTGGAAAATCCCATTATAGTCTATGAGATTTTTCTAATAGCCGTTTTAACCCGTTATTTTATGATGGAAGATAGTAATGGGAGAAATAGTTCATGAACTATTTCTCCCGTTACTATCTTCCGTCACAAATAATGGCCGTTATTAATAACGGGCTATAACGTGTTAAAACGGCTATTAGAAAAATCCCACAGACTATAATGGGATTTTCTAACGGCCGTATAGGATTTTGTAACTGTCCTTTTGCTGACGATTTTCTGATGGAAGAATATATATCACCTGTTATAAAATTCTGGTATAAGATAATCAAAACAGTTGTCATGCTTTTAGTCACTCCCTTGCGAAAGAACATTGAAATAACACATATAAAGACAAATGAAAAGTTAACAAAAAAGGAAATTCCACAATAGATTGTTAATATACAAGGAATATGACATGGCGGCCTTGGAAACTTTACTAGATTGCATCTTTTGAGCACAGTTACAAATAAATCGCTATGCTCAGTTCAGGCCTCCTCCGCCCCTACAGCCTTCCTGTCCATCTCCAAAATTGGTGCATTT